>NC_136833.1:9791507-10183755 GCF_951394365.1 Tetrao urogallus
CTCCAGGTTGGGGCTGTGTTTTCTGGACAGGAAGCTCATTCAGTTTTAGCACAAGCTAGGACCTCATTCTGCTCAGCCTTGCATGTTTCAGGCATTCATCAGAACTTACTGCAGAAGTAGCTGCAATTACAGCACACTGTGTACACAATTGGTACAGCTCTTACTCCATATAATTTTGATCTTAAGATGTTCAAATCAGGATCCTAATTTTCCATGTCTTAGACATGCACGATGAATGGCACTTGGAAGCCGTGCTATTCTTCATTTTCTTAAGAACTACGGAACATCCAATCAAACATGAATCTGAGCATAAGAGCAAAATAGTCTTTACAGCATTTATCTGCTAGAAGTGTATTACTAAATTACGTACTGAATTAAGGTGTTTTCTTTAGATATGGGACTGCTTATAGGCTTGGCCAACTTCCTTTAGTGCTAGTGGTGGCAATGGCGATGAGGAGACGGTTGGACTAGATGATCTTGTAGGTCGTTTCCAACCTTGTGATTCTGTGATTCTCACCAGGCAGCAGTCCTTCATTTTCTGTGCTGCAGAATGCATTACTGCTTTGCTCTGTCTTCCATTTGCTCATCTCCTGCTGCCCCACAGTGTTACAGCGCAGCTCAATGGCCCTCCCACACATCTGCCTTTCAACTGTCCCGTGCTGCAACTTGATAGCAATTGTTAATGATGATGCCATGCTTCCTTCAGAGTTCCTGTTCGTGTGCCTATGGCGGGACAGTGTTGTCACATCTGAGCCTTACTGCTCTCCGTCATCATGTAAACATCGGGCTGCTGGGGATGCTCGTTGCCTGCCCTGCAGGGCGCCGCGAGGCGATTCGGGCCTGACTCGGTCGCAAAGAGCTCCGTGCGCGCGCGGCGCTGCTCCGCCTGCAGGTTGGCGCTCCGGCCGCCAGGTGGCAGCAGCGGCACGCGGCTGAAGCGCAGCGCTCGGGTTGGGCGCGGGCGGCGGCGGCCCGCAGTGCGCGGCGCTCCGTGGTCGCCGGGGGAGGTTTTTTCCCGGCCGATGCACGCGGCCTTACGGCAAATAGGAAGGCTGATGGGAACTGTCATGGAGCAGCTTAAAAACGCGTCTGATCTGCGCAGATGAGTTAATGTAATTTGTCACAGCTCTCAAAGCTTGGGAGAACGAGCCGTGCAGAAGGGACTGCAGTTCATCAGCACCTCCCGATGCGTTTGTATAAGCAACACCGAGGTGGTAATTTGATGTCTCTCTTGTTGTGCATCAATTGTTTTATATAAATAGTGCTTTTTGTAGGCATTGCGTTTTCTTGGTATGAGGCATCGGCCCCTCAGCAGAAAGTCCCTACAAAATTAGAAATAATGATTCAACGAGTAATTTCAGAGTCAATACAGGGAAAGAGACAAACTGGCTTTCATGTACTGCTGAGTAACACAACAGCACCACGATTGGACTGAGCTCAGAAATTTTTAGCTTTAATAATTAAAGTGTGGTCACTCCTACTGTAGCAGTGCATCTTTGCAGGTCCTGAGCAGCTCTACAGGAGCTGTGCAGTTACTGATGAGTTGCCGTGGCGTTTGGTGCACGCTCAGAACAGGCAGTCGTTACACCACTCGTGTTACTTCTTTCTAGTTTGCCAGGTCTGGCTGTGTTACCAGGACCAGTGCTGCCATTTTTGCTGACTCTGCTCTGCTGCTCCAGAGCACCATTACAGTTGGCATTTGTGGAGAGGTGTGGTGCCAGTGTTTGGAAATACTCACAGCACCCTCGGAGTATTATTTGCAAAGGGACACAGGCAGAACCAGGGCTGGGCTGCTCGTGCACTGCCTGCCCTCCGGCGGTGCCGTTCCTGTGGTTCCCAGGGAAGACCCCATTGCTGCCTCGTGCTTCAGAACCACCGCTGACAATTTATTCCAGCTGAATAATTTAAGAGGTTTTTCTGCTGTTCTTCAGCTGTTCATTTCCCGCATTAATTGTGATCCAAACCGATGTTTTCAAGGAACGCTCCCGCTGTGTCCCTGCTGTCACCATGGTGACCATGCTCCTGATGCGCATTCCTCCTCTGTGCTCCTGCGGACGGGAAAGTGAGGCAGTAATTCCTGCTCTCCTGACGCAGCAGGAGATGGGGCAGCATGTTTGCAAAAGCACTTTAATGACTTGAGCTACATTATCAAAATCGCCTTCAATCCCCAGGAGCAAAGCGAGCCGCTGGTGGCACTGCTGGCTCTCGTGCTGGGGCTGCAGCTCTGCTGGGATGCGCCGCCTTCAGGCGGGGTGCGTGGAGCTGCTCCTGAGAGCGTTAAGTTTGTACCGGGAGGCAGGAGAAGCTGTTTGTGCAGAGCCTTGCCTGTAATCTCAATCTGCTGCTTGATGCTTGAGGGAACAGAGAGGTAGAGATATAAAGGAAAGGGGGAGGAATGGGGAGGGGAAATCAAAACTGCTCTCTGACAGACCCTGAAACTTGTGCTCTTCATCTTGGGATGTTTGGTGTTTGGCACTGCTTTGCCTGAGCCTGTGCTGGATACTGATGTATGAACTGGGGTGGCTGTCGTAACCTGCAGAAAGCACAGCTGTCTTTAGTCTGCTGGTGCAGCATTTCATTTCAGGTTGCCTGAAGGAAACCAACAGCCAACCCAAGCTGTCTGGAATCCTGAAAGCAATGTGTTCTCTGGGGGGGCTGTGAAGGACAGCTGCCCACAGGCTCCAGCTCATGTGCTCTGCACTGTAGTGCTGTGCTTGCTGTGTGATGAGGAGCACAGCCTAGGCTGCTGCACGCCCGGGTTCCCTGAGCTCGGCTGGCAGGGTGGCTGCTGCGACCATTCAGTAGACTGGGGGAAGACTGTCAAATAATGGTGTCCCTCTGTGACAACAAGCAGAGGCCTGGCCAAGGTTCAGGTGCTGACTTGAGGCCTGGCTGTTCCCATGGTCTTAGCGCCAGTTCCACGCTCTTTAATTTCTGTGATGTTTCTAGCTATATTTCTTAGGCCCAATACTAAAGTTTGGAAAGGAAAACCAGTATGTATCTCCTTCTATGCTCACGTGGTGAGTCCTGAGATAAGCTGTGCGGCTGTGTGAAGTGTCAGGCAGCACAACCAACCAACCATACTGCTGCCTTCTGCTCTGCACCAACGATTCCTCTCCCCTTTGATTTCCCTTGTGTTTTCCCCCTTGTGGCTCCTTCTGGACACCCCCCCCAATCTCTGCATTGCTCCAGCAATGTTCTCCTTGCACCTCCTGATGTGATTTCCCCTCTGATATCTGAAGGCAGATGTTGGCTGCAGTTTGTAATGCAGCAGCAGCCCTGTGAGACACGCCAGTCGTTCCTCTGAGGGGCTGATCTCTCTGATGGGGCAGCATTACTTTTCGTTTTGGCTCTGCTGTGCTTCCACAGCATCAGGCAGAGGAATGAAGCAGTAGGGTTTGCCATGCTCTGTCTTCCCTTTGCTTGAGATCTTTCTAGTTGACTTTTTATTAAACAAATTAAATGTGATGGGAACAAACCACAATTGCTCATAATTGATAATTAGTGTAAAGACTGGATTGTGTACCACTGACACCAGTGGGGATATTATGACTGACATCAATAAACACAGCATAAGTATCTACAGAGAGGGCTGCTCTGAGCGTGGCTCTGTCTCTGAAGAAATGACCACGTTACTGGCAAGAAAAATTAATCCATTGGCTTTTGTTTGCGTGCATTTTGCAGGAGCAAATCCTGCTTGTTTTCCATTTCTGTGCTGTGAGAAGCGCATTGATTTTTCTTCTGATTGTTCACATTACTGGATTGCTTTTAAATAGCTGACAGAGAGATCATTCATTTTCCTGCCCCAACATATTTTACAGCACATTTTTGTTGTATTTGTCCGTGTGTTTTTCCCAGCAGTTATACGCCATATTGATCCATTTACAAACTGCAGTCCATGCATGTGTTAGGAGCTGTTCCTCCAAGGCCTTTGTTCCCTTCCCACCCTCCTCAGCAGCTAGCTTCACATCTGCTTTTCAGGGCTTTGACTGGAAACCAGAGACGAGGTTCTAAGATGGCCTCTAAGCCAATGGTCAGAAAATGCTGTCCCAAACATCCCATGCCATAGGATGCAGTACCGTGCTCACAGCCAGACTGTAGCGCAGATGCCAACTGGTGAAGGGTTGCAGCCAAGGAGCTGGTAGGATACTGCATTTTTGTTTGAAGATTAGCATCAGGAAAATATGGAGCTGCTGACGATGGCAGTGCTTCTGCCGTTCCATTCCTGAAGTTTACCTCTAGGGAGTAGTGAAGTGTAATTTTTTTTAATGCTTGCAGATTAGTGACATTAAAAGCCAGATCTCCTAAAATATGCAAGCTTGTCCTGCCTGGAAGTTATGTCGACCTCAGCAGGAATTGCACATATTAAAGGCTATTGCCTAGAAAGGTTAGAAACATCTTGTCTGTTCAGCAGGACGACGACTGAGCCAGAAATAGCTCAGTGCCTGGGGCAGGAGAGGGCAGGGGAATAACCAACCACTGGGTTAACTCAATGCAGAATACAAACCCTTCATTATATCATCTTATTCTTTGTTGGGTTTTTTTTTCCTCCTGGCCCGTAGTTTATCTGCCTTTTGCTTTGATATTAGAAAAGCGAGCTCTGAGAGAAAGGATATTAATTCCTCATAGCCCTTCCCTCTGGAAAAATAATGGGACAATTCAGTGCCCGTAGTGAATGTCACTGAGGTCAGTGAAGGTACTGCAGCTGCCCCTGGGCAGTGCCATAGCAGTAGCGGTGTGCCAAGGTGGGGATTCCCTGCTGTTGGCACGGCGGGGTCCCAGCACTGCAGCAGCTCCTGCTCCATCCTGGGATCTTGTCTGACATTGACAGCACGGATGGCCTGGAAAAACAACAGCAGGACTTCATAGGTCTGCTTTATGCCTCTGGTGTAGCTCTAGCCTAAAAGAATTTTTTAATGGAGTTTCAGTGTAAATCCTTTAGTTTCCAGGGCATTTAGCATGGGCATGGAGGCAGACAAACCTGACCAGAGAGCAGACTGTGGGTTTGGAGCGAGGAGCGCTCATTGCAGCACCTGTCGCCGCAGCGCAGGGCAGTGCTCCCTGGGCACCTGCAGACATTTATGGATTGCAGCATTTATTTCCTGAGGCGACTCATATGTCTTCTCCTGAGAGTGATACGGTTGCTGGGAGAACACGTTCCTCTGATCTGTCTCTATCAGGTCTCGTCCTGCCAGTCTGAGTGAAGCATCCAGGCCTGACTTGCACAGCACCTTCACTGGAAGAAGATGGATGGGGTGTAGGACTGGTCCCGCACGCTCCAGAGGGCTGTTGCCTGTTTCTAGGGCATTTGCCAGCAGACAGATTCAATTTAGTTCAACAACACCATCCTCGAAAGCAGCTAAATGAAATGAATGGCTGATGCAGCACTGCTCACCGGGAGGAGTGAGGTGCTCCGGGTTCACCCATGCTGGGCACAGTGCTGCTCGGTGCCTGCAGCTCTGCAGGCTGCCTGCAGGGCCGCAGACAGCGGTGCTCAGAATGAGAATTAATAATGAATTTACCACACTGCTCTCGGTGAATTATCTCCAATAATCACGTACGATTTGCTACTTCAGTGGGTACTCTGATCGTAAACAGGTCTGGCAGAATAAAGTCATGGGAACTGAATCTAAAAGGAGGGAGAAAATGGTCGAGATTAATTACATGAAATGTTCTAAGGAACATTTGTGCATAAATGTTTGCAGTGTTTGCCCAATGCCAGCGAAACGAATCCCAGACAGGAAATGTGGGGAAAATTACCTTCTGACACAGTGCTGCTGTGCAACTGAGGGTGAGTTGCAGGTAACTGCCCGTCATAACGGAGTGACGTTCAGTGTCCCCATTTGCTCCTGCCTTCGCTTTTCTGTGCTCGCAGCACCGCTGGGTTCATGGGGCTGTGCTGACACAGCCTGCAGCTCAGGCCATCGGCATTTCCTTTGGAGTTTACTGCAGAGCATTTTGTGAACACGGCATGCTCTGGCAGCAGTGCTGGGCTGCAGCACTGCTGGCAGCTGCTGGAGCCTTGTCCTGCTGCCCATTGCACACCTCTTCCAGCCTGCTAACAGATCCCCCTCGAATTATGTTGTTTTATTTGCTCGCAGTGCCCGCTTGCATTACCCCTCCCTGCCGCACGCTGATGGTGTGCAAGTCGGATTTCACAGCACTGAGAAAATTAACGCTTCGGAGCATTTATCTCCATTATTGATGTTCTGTCGGCAGCAGCACTTCGGAATTCTCTCCAGAGAAACGAATGGTGCTGACAAACCCAGTGAACTTCTGTTCCCATCTAAATATCTAGATAAAGGATGGCATTTCTGTATGCAAGAAACATTATTTGGTGATAGCAAACTGTTATCTGTTAACTGTTTTCCCTGTACCAGGATATTTGTTTGGGTTTCTTTTTTCTGGCTGACATTCTGAAGTGTGATTTAGCAGGTGTTACTTATGCACGTGTTGGTCTCTTACATCTCTTTCCACAGAGGCACTAGGGCATTTAACTTTCAGTTAGGCCACCGATTTCCATTATTTTCAGCTAGAAAAGTCTCCTGGAGCCTCGGTGGCCCCATGTCTGTGCGTGTGTCTGTGCATGGGTCTGTGCAGCGCTGCATGGCTGTCTGTGGCACACAGAAGCACTGCTGGCAGTGACTCTGCTCAGTGGTCAGGAGGAGTTAAGCTGGGGCTGAGCTGTGGCGGGAGCTGAGGCTGGCCAGGACCGACCCACTGGAGTGATCTCAGCCCTTGCTGTGCTACACGCTGCCCTTCTGCTGCTCCTTGGTTTTGTTTTTAGCCGGGGCTGTTAAACAAATCCCCCCCAACCAAAGTCACTGTTAGATGTTCTTAAGTGTGTGAGCAGAGCCTTCCTGGTCAAAGTACTGCCAGCACATTTCCTATGCAGTAGAAGCACGTGTGTTTCTTGAAATAAAAATGAGGGCATAACGAAATTATAAAGAATTCAAATATTCAATGTTTTGGACGGCTGAATTGGAAGTAAATACCCAGGAAGGATGTATGCATTTCCTCATCTGGCCGCCTGCAGTACATCTCCGTGGCTCTGCAGGAGCCTGGGGACAGACATGGCACCCACAGCTCCAGCTGAGGCAGCGGGCTGCTCTGCTCATGGCCCTGGCAGGCTGGGGTGTTGTATTTGGTGATCAGCGATCTGAGGGCTGTCCTGACAGAGCCTATTGCTGAGTCATAGCAGCCCACATCCACAGGGTGCTGCTGAATTTTTAATGGACTTCAGTTTGCTTGCAGCAATGGGCCAACAGCCCTCTGCGCATTGCTCAGAGCCCAGCACGGAGCCCAGCCTTGGCGCTGCCCAGGGCCGCCCTCTGCTCAGCAGGAGCCCCTGTGCACCACCCTGCAGCACACAGCTCGTCCTCCTGCACTGTGCCACTCCTTGCTGCGTACCTTTGGGCTGCATGGAGAAGTCTGCACCCATGGAGGTGAGGGCAGCTCACAGCGTTGATGAGCAGGGTTGTGGTGATGCAGATTATGGAAATGTTTCGGATTTTATACCGTTCCTGGTGCCACTCATGGAGACAAGTGTTTTCTGGTGTGTGAGCAGGCTGCAGAACAGAACCTGCTCCCTGTTAAATATGCTTTACAGGAGCAGAAGCGTCTTTGGAGGTTTACTTCTCTAATACCCAGCCAGTGGCTGTGAGCACAGCATGCGCTGTGCAGAAGCCAAATAACCCTCCAGGAATTCTTCCTATTAAAATAATTGCTAGGGCAGAAGAGCGCTGCAAACAGCTGCGGTTCATCCTATAAACATATTCTCCCTCCTTTTGGAGCCTCGGCTTCCAGCGTATGCCAGAGCCTGTCAGCAGCAGGAGTGGTGGAACATATTTCCTTTACAGAAATGAAACGATTACTGTTGAATAAATATGTTATGCATAGGCCTGAACTTTCCAGTGAGTATTGCATAAGCAAAGAGGAAGAAAGTGACAGTGTTTCACACTGAAATGAGCTGAAGCAACAGTTCATCTGGTAGCATGATGGCAGCAGAGCTGTGCTAGCAGCCTGGCAACACTGTAAGGAAAAAATCCCCTGGAACCAGTTCATCTCTGAGCGGCAGCATCTTGCCTTGGAGGTGCCCATCTGTGGCTGTGGGGCAGTGGGACACAGAGGGTCTCTGTGGGGAGGTGTGCCCTCCTGCTGGGCACCATCCCCTCACCCACTGCTGTGCACAGGCTCTGGTTTGTTTCAGAGGGCTATGAGCTAGGGCTGTACTGGGCTCAACCTAATCCCTGAATACCAGGATGCTTCTCCTGTAAAGCTGTAGCTGCACTGCAGAGCACTGTTGCAGCTTCAGCGTGGCTGAGAAAACACCACTGTCAGAAGTCCTTGTGTTGGTTTGTAGTACAATGGGACTTGTTGCAGGAGCAGCTGTAACGTTTGTTTGTAGCACGGAGCCTTCGCTGCACTCAGATGTGGAAACAGGCTTCTGGGGATGGCAAAGTACAGCACTTACAGCTTGTTGTTTAAATGTGCTCAGATTGGAACAGTACAGGGGAAGAGAAGAACTAGCTGTTGGACAGGCACCTCTCTTCACTACCTGGACAGTACTTGTAGAAACTATCATTTGCATCTTGCATTGTTTATTATTTTTGACCATGGGCCTGGACAGCATGTAATCCAATCTTGCTTCATGGACAGACAAGGCTAAGCTAGCTCTCAGCACTACGGGAACACACGGGGTTCCTTGATGGGTTCTGATTGCGGTGCTGGTGTGAGGTGAGCTCTGAGGTCAGTGCAGCCCTTCCTGTGGCTCTGCAGCAGGCAGGGGCTGCAGCCGGGGCAGAGGAGAAACAGAGCACAGGAGCATCAGGGAGAGGCGTAGCAGCCAATGGGTCCGTTTGCCCTCATTCTGCAGGTTTGGCATTTGTTTGACAGCTCAGACTCCTGGCAAAGCCATTTCTTTTGTAACTTATGTCCAGTGGGAGCAGACGAGCAATGGACACTGCTGCCCCTAGACACGCTGCACCTCCGCCAGCCCCCCGCCCGGCCATCTCTCCCTGCAGCTCACAGCTCCGCTGCCGCCCATCGCACTGCACCGCCTGTGCCATGTTTGCACAATATTGTTAATCAGAGGCACGGTTCAGGGCTTCTGAGTGGCACATCCAGCTACAGGGGAGCAAACACGTTGTAAAACTACTGTGCTGAGGCCACCTTCCTAATGAATGCAAAGTGGGAGCGATCAATCAGAGTGAGAGCAGTCAGCACTCAGCTCCCTGCATCTGCAAACGCAAATTGAATGAACAATAATGAGTGTTATCTAATTAGTCCTCACAGCTGCAATGTTACAGCCCTGTATAGGACATACCTTGTTAAATTTCATGGTATGTATAATAGAGTGTCTGAGTTAAAATGATTGAGATTCACCATGTGCACGCTCAGCACAATAGCCATAGGTAGATTCTCAGCGATAAATGTATTGTCCTCACCAAATGGCCTCTGCATTAGCTAATGCCAGCCTTGCTCCAACAGAAGCTAGTTAGAGGGAGCAAATCACCGGAGGCAGCACATGGATTGGCTCAGGATTATGGGTAGCTGGAAGCTGGGGTCACCCTGGGCAGGAACGCTCCTCCGTGCTGCTCCTCATTCGACCCTGGGGCTGGATCTGTCCCTGAGGCAGCTCTATTCAAAGCCACACCAGGAGCTTGGGCAACAAAGTGCTTCAGGCAGCTCTTTAGACTCTATCACCTTCATGTTCAGTGTCTGCTCTTCCAGCAAAATCTGTGGTGACACTGCAGGGGATGGTGTTTAAATATTAATAGTTGAACAGTTTATGTTTTTAATATATTCTAATTTACACATGTGTGTATTGGACTCATGGGTCTCAGTCCCTCCCAGCCGGCAGCAGGGTGGAGGCAGCTCCGTGCTGATGTCTCTCTGCCCCTGAATCCTGATGACCAGGCACATCCTGGTGCCTTGCCAAGACTCACCAACCCACGGCTTCACCTGAGCCATGAATGTGCAATGGTCAACTGGGTGTATTCAGAATTAGATCGTTTTAACAAACATTCGTTCCATCCCTTACTGCTTCAATAAACCCCTTGGTAGCAGGCCGGGCTCAGTTGTGCCTGGAAACAAGGAGGAAGGCAGTGTACTGCCTCAAACGGGGGAGGATTTTAATGAGTTTGGCATCATTCAGGGAGAATTTTGCAGCTGCAGTGGGAAGATGTATTTGCACCAAGAGCAACCATCACGTTGTCTCTTCCTACAAGAAAATCATTAATAAAAGATCCATTCGTTCTTCTCCAGGCAGTTCTTATGCCACCATGCACAAGATGTATTTTTGGAGTGAGGTGATAAGTTTGTAGGATGCAACATCAGTTTTACAGTAGAGCCGTTGGCATTAGTGAGAGCAGAATGGTAACAGAAACCATAAAAATAACAGATGGAAGACAGATACAATAAAGTGGAAGCGCAGGCAAATTATAAAACCATTCAAACTGTTCATGAAGATAAAACAAGAAAACAAAAGCATCTGAAATCAGGAGGACTGGGTGTCTGCTGGGGAAAATCTCTGATTTTGTTGTTTGTGGTGGAGATGTTAGCGTTTGGAGGAGCTGAGGGAGGAGCAGTGATTTGTGCTGCCGAGGGCAGCATTGCTGCTGCACTCACCGTTGGAGAGGATCATTGCTGTGTGCGGGCATAAAGATGGTGTTTTTGTTCTCAGCCCACACTCCAAATGTTCATGTTCGACTCCTGTCAATGCAGTTACTTTATTACTACACTAAAATATCATCCAACTGCAAGAACTGTGGCAGGAAGAGGGTTCAGCGTGCACTGAGCCGGGAGGCTGCAGCTCGGGGCGGCTGCTGGGATGTGGGCAGGGCCAACGGCTGTGCTGGGAACTGCAGCCAGCATCCCGTGTGAGCCAGGTGGGCACCGAGAGAGCTGTGCCACGTGTGAGCTCCAGGGCATGGCAGTGAGCAGATTAGGGGCCTGAGCCAGAAGACACACTGGGCCGAGGGGTTTGTAGCCACAGAGAGGCTGCTGCTTTCTGAGTTAACTGAGTTCCTCTTAAAGCCACCCATCCCTCCGGCTGTCGCACCTCTCCCCGTGTGGCCACACAGCGCCTATCACTGCACTGCGTGCCCCCTCCATTGCTCCTTCACACTGCTTGTCCAAAATCTCACAGAAGGTTCCCACAACATCTAATGCTTATTAATGCCTCGGTTGCTGGAGGTGCTGACCTGCAGCCTGGTTTCTTTTCCTCAGTGCCTTTATGAGTGTGTTAAGCAGGGGGAAATGAGATCAGAACATTTCTAAAAACTCTATCCTGAAGGTAAACAAAGACCCTTGGTGAATTTCTGTTTGGAGGTGTGACAGTTCCTAATCCAAACTCACATCTTTGGCAGAAGGGAGGAATTGGTTCGAGGGAGCTCTATGCGTGCAGTGAGCAGCAGTTGGCATTCAGGGCTCTGCGGGGCTGGGCTGCCAGCGTGGGGCGGGAGGGGGATCTGCTCTGCCCAGCAGGGGCTGTGGGCACGTGGGGCAGGGCAGGCACACAGAACACACCCCGGCACCTTGAGCTGCACAACTGACTCTTTGTTCTCAGAGACTGGCATTATTACTCTAAATTTCATAATTCTTCCTAATATAGAACTCACTTCAGGATCTCAGCATTTGGAATATTGCACAGAAACATTTGTATCATTGCAGCGGTGCTGGGAGTTATAGTAATTATGTTGTACTGTGAAATGGGTGCAAATAAGAGAGACTTCAAAGTGAGACGTGGGAAAAGATGAGTGCTCAGGGGACTGAGCGGGATGAGACAAAAAAGGCAGTCCATTTGCTCTCCCTGAGCTCAGCGTCCCCACAGCCCCAGCAGCCCTCAGGGCGCGCTGTGTGCAGCTGTGCCAGGCGCAGCCGGGCAGGCAGCTCAGCGATGTGAGCCCTGCAGGTTGGGGGGGTGGACCTCACATTCTGCCCCACACCCTTCTGAAAGGCACGGAGAAGTGGGCACAGCCACCAGCAGGGAAACCCGCACTGAAGGAGCTCCCCGTGCCTTGGCACAGCTGCACAGCACACAGCTGCTGCTGCACAGCGCAGACACACCCTGAGTCCACGTACTCCAGAGCAAGGAGTGACCAGAGCTTTTGGTGACCTCTCTGTAGCTGTGCCTTCCTGCACTTCTGCACAGGAGCGATCTGAGCAGGAGAAGCCATTGGCCCCTTTATGATGCTGCAGAGCTGCTTGTGTTTTTCCTTTTCTCTTTGGCTGGGATTACAAGGATAACGCTGCTTCAGAAACCCGTGGTTTCTGTGGTTCTTAAAGCACTTCAGTGTATTTTACATTTAAATAGAAAAGAGGCCTTCTTGAAACAAATCTATTCTAGTTGGCTTTGCACACTGATGATTAAAGAACGCAGTTCAATTTTTCCTCTCTTTGTGAGCAGTGTCTCATTAGCCGTGCTCTTATTGCTGCTCATATCCGTCACGATTTGTGTCAGCAGAGCGCTTACACGGACGGACAGCTTATTATCAGCTCTAAGTAAGAAACAGAACACAGGAATGCTGCTAAAGAAAGGGAAAGGTAATTAAGGCTGGTGCCAGCACATAAACAAATCCTGGCATTTCCACTTTCCAAATCCAAACGAACCCCCATCTCAGTGCTGCAGAACACACAGGGAATGCTGCAGCCCTGCATGCACCACTGCTGCACGGCCCCGCAGGAACCCAAACAGCTGCTTTTTCAGCCCCCACCAGAATGTTATCACCCTGATGTGATCCTTCTGCAGTGCAACGAGGCCTGGTTATGTGATACATGAAGTGGGAGTGGGAGTGAGGGTCAGGGAGGACAGATTAAAGCGAACTGGGAGTCTCTAAGTGAGGAGGAAAGGGGACCTGAGGGAGCTGTGATAGCTCTGTACAAATAGTGAGAGGGACATAATATGGAGGACAGGGACCCATTACTCTAATTAGTGAATGAGAACTGAACGAGAAGTAATGGCTCGCACTGCAGCAGCACAGCTGTGATGGAAAGGTTCTGAGCAGAAGCACAGGGCGAGCCAGGCGTCTGTGGGGCTGCTGGAGGCGCCAGAGGGCCCAGGGAGCTCCTCGTTGTGCTCCTCGTAGGGCTGGGACTGCTCATAAAGCATGGGGAGCAGCCCTGCACAGGGCAGCTGTTGTGCTCTGGGATGTGGCTCGGAGCACTGCCCGGCCCTCACCTGGTCCAGGTACAGAGAAATTCCATCTGACTGCAGCTGGCGTCCCACACCTTTGGGCAGGAGAGGCATGGAGCTGCAGGGCTGAGTGCCTCAGTGCCTTTGAGAAGCAGTGAGCAAATGTCTATATTGTCTGACAGCAGAGCAATTAGCTTGTGTCATCACCGTGCAGTGTTTCTTTCACCATAATATGGAGCTTTTAAGAAGAAAATGAAACCTGCCAAGCACCATTACATTATGAGTACAGTAAGCATCAGCCCTGCCGATCTCAGCAGTGTGCACTGAGGAACCCAGTGGGGATCAGACCACACGCCCTGTGTAGCTGGGCAGTACATCTGAGGTGGTCTTTTTGCTGGGTTTGTGTGTACGTGGTGCTTCCTGTTCAACTATGGAAAACGTTCCTGTTCCTGCACTGATCCCCACTATCTGCAGGTGACACAGTAGGCACAGGGCTGCAGCCAGCTGTTCTGCTCCTTCCCATCGTATGCATCGTACTGAGGTGGAGGTGCTTTGGAAGCTGAGAAGGAAACTCTCGGAGTGCATTACTGGTTGGTGAGCTGGGCACAAAAACCACTCAGGAAATTAAAAGGAGGACGAGATTTTGAGGTGTTAAAACATTTAAAATATAAAACTTGCATTTGAATCATGTCCAAAGTTAATTTTATCTTTTCAAGCTGCAGCTTAGGAGAATCTTGATTCCATGCCAGCAGGCGAAATCTTTGGGCTATCGCAAAGAAGAGGAGGAATCTGATGGCGTCAGAGTGAGTTCTCAGCGGTGCACTGATGGATGCACAGCACTGAACACAGTCACAGGGCAGAGGTGCTGACGGCACAGCTGAAAGCCGAGGGCAGGGGCTGCTTCACTGCTGGGTTTGCTCATCATCTTTGGTGGCTGTTATAGAGGTTCAGATTTCATCACGGACATTCAGTGGAAAGAGATGATAAAAGCCAAAGGGGAAAGGCAAGAAAACACCATTTAAGAACTAAATGCAAAATTACTCAGCTTGCTTCAGCAGGAAAGATTTTTATGCATTTTTTGGCATTTACAAATCCTTTGTGAAAAGGTCACCCCATACTTGGAAGCTTATTAATACTGAAGATGGCCCAGAAAATGTCATGTCTTTTTACCATGATATTTACACAAAAATGAGCACCCGAGCACATGCAAGCTCCCAGGCAGGATGGTGCAGTGGGCCGAGACACAGCTTGGCCGGGGGCTGTGCTCCACACCTCGCTCTGCCGCCCGTCCTGTGCAGAGGCTGCCCTGATCTCTGTGCTGAGGGCTGAGCTGGGGGCTCCAGGCAGCACTGTGCTGCCCATTACCCACCATGGGCTGCACAGGCAATGGCTTGTCTTCATCACCATCACCACGTTATAATCGTTGCATGAAACAGATCCAAAATAGGCCTCTCTGTTTAGCATTACCATGATTCATTTCTTTCTTTTTCTTTTTTTTTTTTTTTGCAGCAAGAAAGACAAACAATAAAAGGTTTTTCTCTCTGCTCTCTTCCTCCTTAGCAAGCAGACAACATGCAGCCCTGTGGGCTCAGGTCTGTGGCACTGACCTTGCCCAGGGCGCAGTGCATGGACTGCCAGTGCTTCCAATGGAAGGAGGCCCTGCGGTTACCCCCTGAAGCCCAACTCACAGTTGGGATCATCAGTATCAAGGAGCAAGTACCATGGGACAAGGATTGCATCCCCAGTGATGTGACTTCTTTTATTGTAAATCATTGCCCTGCGTGCCCTTCTACCTACATACAAGTGCGGGGCTCCTTTGGAAACAATACCTCGCTAATTGTACCGCAGTCATTTTGCTACATCAAACATCTTATTTCATAAAGATGTGAGTGGTATGGGATAATGAATGCCTGCCTGGGGAAATTAAAGTAATCAACCGCCAAGGCCAACACATCTTAGAGTTAGTACAGAAAAAATTGCAGATAAGGGCTTTTAAGCCGTGGGGCGGAAAATGCGCACATTATTCTTTGACCGGTTTTAAAATATGAACAAATGAAATTTCTTCATCAACTACAGTGATAAAGCAGCAGGCTGTGGTGAGCAGGGATCTCTGCCTCTGCTGGAAACCACACTGCAGGGAACCAAAGGGGCGCCGGGCGGGCACAGGGATGGCCCTTCCTGGACACGACCCTGCAGTCTCCATGCCCCCTGCAGTGCATGGCTGTGCCAAGCTGCCACTTGCAGCCCTCGGTTCTGCACCTCAGTGCTGGCTTCTTCCACCTTTAATGCTTCTGGCAGGGCTGAGGCATTTATTTTAGTAAAACAGCAAAAACAGTTTCAAGCACGTTGACAATCTATGCAATTCTTGTCAAGTCGCTGCTTTTTTAACGCAGTGGCTTGGATCGACCTGGCTGAGCTCTGAGCACGCACAATCAATCAAGACCAAACTTAACACTGCGCAAATTTCTCTTTTTCAATAGTGTGCACAGTGAGCTGTGCCGCCTGGCACCGCACAACACTGCCTACAGCCACTGTGCCCAGCACTGTGCTGCCCACAGCCCTGCCACAGCATCCCATGGGGTGCTCAGCACCCGGCAGCACTCCTATCACGCTCCCAGACAGAGCTAGGGATGCAGGAGGTTGGCTGCAATGGCACCCTGACCCCAGGCAGCAGAGAGCGCTCCTTGTGCCAGGCCGCAGTGCACACGTGTGCCCCCACTCTGCTGCTCAGGTCTGGTCTGCACTGGAGCTGGCTTTGTGTGGCACCCAGAGCCCCACTGGCTGCATGCGGGCAGTGGGAAATGCCCCTGAGCCAACTCCATAAAAGCTGAGTGCTGGTTTTATAAATGTGCCTCATAAACAGCAATATTTCCTAATTCCACAGAACAATAAGAACAAATCACTGGCTTCTTCCAGAGATGGATTATTTCCCTGTAGACAATACATTGATCCTAACAGAGTTCCATCTGTCTTCTGGACTTTCAAAGAACAGCTATTACCATTCAATTATCACACTTCATTAAACAGGCTAAAACCTGTACAACGCACGGTTTGGCTGGAAAAAACGTTCAGCAGCTGTGCCGTGCTGTGCAGTGCTGTGCTGTGTCGTGCAGTGCCGTGCTGTGCTGTGCCGTGCAGTGCTGTGCAGTACTGTGCAGTGCCGTGCCGTGCAGTGCTGTGCCGTGCAGTGCTGTGCAGTGCCATGCCGTGCCGTGCTGTGCAGTGCTGTGCAGTGCTGTGCCGTGCAGTGCCGTGCAGTGCTGTGCCGTGCAGTGCTGTGCTGTGCCATGCCGTGCCGTGCTGTGCAGTGCTGTGCCGTGCAGTGCCGTGCAGTGCTGTGCCGTGCAGTGCTGTGCTGTGCCATGCCGTGCCGTGCTGTGCAGTGCTGTGCCGTGCAGTGCCGTGCAGTGCTGTGCCGTGCTGTGCAGTGCTGTGCCGTGCTGTGCAGTGCTGTGCAGTGCTGTGCAGTGCTGTGCAGTGCTGTGCCGTGCCGTGCAGTGCTGTGCCGTGCTGTGCAGTGCCGTGCAGTGCCGTGCAGTGCCGTGCTGTGCAGTGCTGTGCCGTGCAGTGCTGTGTCGTGCTGTGCTGTGCAGTGCTGTGCCGTGCTGTGCAGTGCCGTGCTGTGCAGTGCCGTGCCGTGCTGTGCAGTGCAGTGCCGTGCACTGCAGTGCTGTGCCGTGCTGTCCTTGTACGCTCCAGGATTGAGGCTGTGCTCAGAACAGCACTGGCAGCACGGTGCATCCGGCACAGCTGTGCGCTGCTCATGCATGTGACTCTTAAGAATAATTATATATAAAGTTCTATGACTTGGGTAGTTAATTATCAAAGCAAAAATAAAGAACAATGAACTTTTCCCGGGATTACTGCAGCCTTTAGAGCCAGGCTGTTTTCTGCCATTACCTGTTCTAATTAACCGCAGCCCTCAGTGCTCACGGTGCACCAGAGTCATGAGCTGGAGCCCGACGGGATGCCTGTGCTGCAATGTGAGCACACACAGCTGCAGCACTCTGCCCTGCCTGAGCCGCGTCCTGTCTCCCACGGATGTTTTTGCACAGAATAGAGCTGCACCAACATGAGACCATCTGAGAGGACCAGTTGAAAAGAACATCATTTCTCCTTTGTTCAAAACCTACGCTTGGCTTCTGGGGCAAAAAGCCATTTTGCTTTTTTTTTTTTTTTTTTTTTTTTTTTCTTTTATTATTTTCACCAGAAACGGAGCATTCTTTGCACCTTTGCAGATGGAGAAAAGGAAAAAAATGTCATCGCTCAGCAGCACGTAGGCAGCCTGAGCTTGTGATTACACAACACAGAAACAGCGCATTCTGTGCCTAATGCAAAATTAAACATTATGAAACTCTCTGAGTGATGTGTTTGGTCCCAGGAGGGATTGGTTCAGCAACACAGACAGCGATGCTCATCTCCCACCGCCGCACCAGGCATCAGCAGTGGGAACACAACTCCTGTGCTCCAACAAGCAGTGAAACCAGGGCTCTGCCTCCATCTCCCAGCAACTGCACTTCCCCTTTTTTACCATGGGAATTTTCCATTCTGATTAAATTGCCTCTTTATCTGTACCTTCCCTCTCATTTTGTCTCTCCAGCCCATCCTCCCTGCCTCCTTGCACTTTTGTTTTTCATCTTCTTCTTTCACCAGCACAACATGCAGTTGTACACATGCGTCGGGGAAAGAGGAACTGGGAAAGGAGGGGAAACAGAAGAGAAAACAGAGAGAGCTGGAAAAGCACTGACATGGGACATTGCTGGAAACATGCTGGGTTTCAGCATGCACTTAAGAACCCATGAGTTACCACACCACTAAGACCAGCTCCATCAGTTGGAAAGCCCCTTTCACAAAGAAGAAAAAATTCCTGTTCTGCTGCAAATCTGTGAACTCTGAGTTCTGTGCCCGAGGGCTGTGTGGTGGGGGCAGTGCTGGGCTCTGTGCCACCATATGGGTGAGGAGTGGCAGAGCCGTGCTGCAGGACCAGACCAACCCAAGCTGCTGCGTCCCATCACTGTGCTGCACTGCCTGCATCTGCATATACAATCTAATGAAAAATGTATGACTGTTAAACACACGCATATGTCATAATTAAACACAAACAATCATTTCCAAATAACTGTTTACCACATTGCATATGCCGTTCTGCAATTAATCTCAATGACTCTTTCTCCTTGCACATGAGCGTGGAGGCAGCTCCCGGCGCAGTGCTGGCAGCACCCGGGGCTGCACTGACAGCACTCCCTGTCTGCTGCACAGGTTGGAGCTCTGTCAGTGTCAGACAGATGCCTTGTTCTCTGCTGTTTGTTCTGAGAAAGCCTCAGAGAGAGATTTATAGGATGAGTGCTGTTCAAACATTAATCCCAGAAAATTCAGTTAGGAAAAAAAGAAGAGGAGAGGTGAAAGAAGCAGGAGGAGCTGCAGTGAGGGATCACTACTCCCACTGCCCTGAGCCCCCTCCCTGTTGCACACCATCCCAGACCCTCAACCTGCAGCGGGGCCATTCTCACTGTCTGGAAACCCCTGGTGCTTTCCAGCATTGAAGTGACCCCTGTAATGGGATTCACACGAGGACAGCGAGCAGACAGCACAAGCAGAGAAAGTGGATTTCATTTCTGTGTATCACCTTCTATTAGCATCAGAGGAAGGTCTCTATTACATCGACTGCTTGTCTGCAGAGAGGGCACGCTTAGCAAATTGAAACTGAAATCTGTCTGTAGAGGAGATGGACACGGCTGTCAGCCACCTCTCCCTGCCCGCTGGGACGCACAGCTCGGCACACACCTCAGTGCAGCCCACAGGACAGCGCAGAGCTCCACATGCTTCTTTGTGCACAGAGGGCTGTGTCCCCAGAGCAGCCCTTCCAAATCCCAGCAGCCCTCCTGCATCCCAACAGCCTGCTAATCGCTAATGAACAAGTTTCCCTGCTAGCATGTAAACGATGAAATTTGGCTTTTATGCTGCATAACACGACTCCATAAACTACCTTGTGAGATGGGGATTTTCCAGGGTATGCCAACGTTCCAATTATCAGCAAATTGCCAGCACTTGGAACGGAGCTGTGTATTAACTCCAAGCAAGTGAATGTTCACTGAATTACTTGGAACAGTAAACAGATCTTTCTGGGGTGTGTAAATAATCCCACGGTATCTAGGAAATTAGAAAGAGAGATTTAAAAACTAATTTGCCTGGGTACAGTAAAAATTTAAAAGGAAATCAGTAGAAGAAGGGTTATTCAGGCAATAGAGCTTGGTTTGCAAATGCCCTCCAGCCCAGCGCTGACCCTTTGCTCAGTGCCACCCTGCGGGGCAGGGGCAGCCCGGGCTCAGCGCCATGCCAGGATGCAGCCCCCCAGGTTGGGGGGAGCTGACAGTTGATGGGCCGCAGAGGAGCAGAAGGCTTAGCACATGAGCAGGGCTCTGGGCTTTCTTTCCACTTTTTTTTAAATTTAAAATTCAGCTCCCTCATCTCTGAGCTAATGCGCTAATGGATAGTCACCATTACCCAACTTCTGACCTAATGGGCACAGTAAATAAGTGAAAGGCTCATAAAATCAGATTTACTGGGCGTCCTTCCTTTTGCTGTCCATTAACTGAAACTATTTATTAGGTTAAGGATACCTAGAGTACAGAGCTGTGTTCTCTTGCATTAACGCCGTCACACCGATGTCTCAGCATCCAGGGACTCAGAGCAGCTGCTGGGTCACAGCCCCCAGCACAGCCCCTGTGGGCACGGGGCGGGCACAGGGCTGGGGGAGCAGGGGCTGCAGGAACCCCATAAATCGCTATGGTTGTCTCCTCTGCCAGAGCCTATCCCTGCACTGGGAGCCCCAGCCACATCCCAGCCGTCTGCCTCTGGAAACGGGCGCATCGACCTGCTGTGTGCCATACGAACCCTCCTCTCTGTAGAGGGTTCTGGTGACAGCTGTGTCAAAAATGAATTTTAATTTTTGATAATTTCTTAAGAACCTTTAAAAGAAATGAAAGCTCTGCACCCTGGGCTGACATGGGCAGGGAATCCCTGATGCTGTGCATGAGGACATTGAAGCCCCATGCTGGGAAACCAGGAGGTGTCTGAGGTGCCATGGGAGCACCCAGAATCATTAAGAGTGCCTAAGATTTAATTCTGCCATGACACCTCCTTGGAATCGCACTGCTAATTGATCAAATTTTGCCTGCTGTTATTTAAACTTTCAATAAAACACGGATTAATGGGAGGTGTGATTCTCTGGGCAGAACGCAGCCTCACACTGCCGTGGCAGGTACAGAATAGCAATGCCCTGCACACAGCATCCAACCTGTGGGCACAAAACTAATCACAGTGGTGCACTGATTCCTTAATTGTTCAATGGGATTTTCTCTGCAGTCTCTCCCCCCCAGACCTGGACAAGGCACACGGTGTGCAAAAGAGATGGCACAGAGTGCAGCCACTGCCCCGCACACGGCCATGGGCTGTTGGCAGAGCTGTGTGCCTGCACTCGTGTTGGCACTCACAAGAGCAGGAATGCCCTTATATGTGTCCCTTATAGTTGTGTTTCCAGCAAATTCACCTCTTGCCTGACAAAGACCTCTTCTATCACTCAGAATTAAAACCAAAAAGGGGCACTAATGAGAGGAGGAACAAGTATGGAAGCTACTTTGTATTCTTCAGCAGTTCTGTTTGTTGTGCAGTGCTAAATTAACTCCCATTAATTCATCATGAAAACCAACCTTAGAGAATAGGATGGAACTTACATTTTCTGCTCCTGAATTAATGTTGCATGGAAGCACTTTATTTTAAGAATAATTAATTGAAAACGGTGAAAAAAGTCTTCTAAAGAATCTGAAGTGTATCAGCAGCAAATGGTCACCATCTCTGCTGAGCACTGCCTACAGCACAACCACAGAATCCCACAGCTGTGATTCAGCTTCCCATCCTCCTATACCTCTGCAGACAGAAGGCCAAGCTGGGTGCTGGCCTCACGCTGGCAGCAGATCAGGCTGCAATGGGTGCCGGCTCCAGCAGACGCCTTTGGGCATCTCTCCCGGAACGGCTCATTCTGCTACTTCTAAATTTACTTCCTCTGCCACCACTTAAAATTTAATCATATCCTCAGTGACTCACGCAGGAAAATGCTTAGCTGGATGGCAGCTGAATTCAGAACAACAGAGCCACAAACACAGCACAGGAAGGGCTGTTTGTTCATTCCAGCATTTTCTCAAGCAAATTCCTCTTGTACTGCTGAGAAATGACGCAAAGAATGCACCAACCTCAGCACCGTGTGTGCGATTTGCTGCCAATGCTCACCGCACATGCTGATGCCTCCCGGCTGGCAGAGAAGCCAACAATCCACAGCTCACAGCTGGGGCAGCTCTCGGAGGGTGCAGCTCACAGCCATACCCAACCCTGCACAGCACACAGAGGGCAATGGGAACGCACCGCTGCTCACAGGGGAGGGGAAAAAGGGCTGCAAACAGCAGGAGGACATGGGGGAGGACAGGTGGAGTCACTTGTATGTGCTACTTTCCTGGTATTTCCCTGAAAGGCCTGACTATCTGTGGAAAAACTGAGGATGAAATAAGGAAAAGATTTATTGAGTCTCAAAGCCTCCAGTTAAAATTAAATGCGGTGAGAAAAGTGGCTTTCCACATCTAATTGTCTTTTCCCCAGCACCTAGTGTGTCAGTCTCCTCTAAAAGCCTATTAATTCTGTAATTTAGTGCCAGCTGGAGCTGCAGACAGACAAAACCACCATTGCATTTTGCTCCCAGTTCATTGACTACCTGTCATCGGGCGCCAGCATTAGGGTGCTCTCCCCTCGAAGACTCCCAATACTAAAAATTAAAAACTTTTTATAGGCTATTTAATAAAAAATGTGCTGGCACATCAGTTAATAGAATGGATTCTGTGACACTCTATGTTGGGATTTTAATTACGGCCAAAAATAACCCAGCATGTCAGGAGAGACACAGAGAACCTCTCCCCAGCACAGGGGGATTGGCTCAGAGGGTTCCCACAGAGAGACATCATTTATTTGCTTACCGTGAGTTCAGAGTTTGCTCTGAAAGTAGATAGAGTTGGTAATGGAGACAGCAATGGGAAGGCAGGCCAGTAGGTGCACTTCTCACTGCCATTGTGCAGCAAGTCCCTGCCAACAGCATCGAGCAGCAAAGCAGGGACAGCACCACCAGGAGCAGCTCCTGGGGCTGGGAAGGACCTCTGCACTCCAACCCTGCTCACCAGCTGCTGTTCCTCCTGGATCATTTCTGATCAACCAGGACACAATTTCCCTATTTCCCTCTGCAACTTAAGCAGAAGATGATAAGAACTTTTCCATTACCTTGCCAGCTGCTCCAACATCCAGACCTGTTGTAAACTAATGCAGGTTTTGTAGCTGGCACAACCCAAACTTTGAACCCACTTGCCTATTCTGAGGTGTTTTAAGGAGTGCCTCATCTTGTTCTCCAAGCAAGACTTCTACATAGCTGAAGTTCTCTCCCAGTCACCTGTTGCCGAGCTCCTCCTGGAGAGGTGCAGCAGCACCAAGAACTGCAGCTCCCTGCAGGCAGCCTGCCCAAGCTGTTCCTCACCTCTCTGGATGAGCTGTTAGGTATTTAGGGAAACAGTTTCTCCTTGGCACAGCTTAAACCGAGCAGTCATCTAATTTCCTCTAGAGAAATGTGTTGGAAAAATCAGTAAGATAAATCTGTCATTACAAATAGCAATAAACACCTCCTTTAGCATAGCTGCATATTTAGCAGAAATATCTGAATAGTGACAGTAAAACCCACGATGGCCATAGCTCAGTGCTGAGCACAGGACCCACTGCTCTGCCCTTCCTGGCACTGCAGAACATCAGCACAGCCCTGAGAGTGCTCTGCAGGAACTGCTGGGCCATTGCCCCACTGCTGCCATGAGGCAAAATGTGCAGACACACAGGCACCAAGCCAACACTGGTACTCAGAGCCAACGCAATTCCCACCTCCAGCATCCAGCTGGAACTCACCGTGTGCTTGGAGGTGGAGGAATGCACTCTG
Source organism: Tetrao urogallus (assembly GCF_951394365.1). Classification (NCBI taxonomy): domain Eukaryota; kingdom Metazoa; phylum Chordata; class Aves; order Galliformes; family Phasianidae; genus Tetrao; species Tetrao urogallus. Next base: position 9,814,658 of record NC_136833.1, read on the forward strand.
TTCACGTGCAAAACCTCGCTGTTTGCAAGCAAAACAGCTGAGAATCTCATCGCTGTTGGACAGGCAGAGCTTCTCCTGAAACATTCACTGATGGAGCTGCCCCTGGAGCACATGCAGAACCCCATGTGCAGGACAGCACCACAGAACCTCCCCCAGCATGGTGAGAACATCCTTATCCCCTGCCCAGTTCTTCCGTTTGTCACAGAATTCAGCATGCTGCATAACACACACTTCTCAAGTTAAGCATCAAAACAATGAATACAAAGGAGAAAGGAAGTGTTCACTTGCTGAAGGAGAATTACTGAGAGCACACTGTTGTATTACAATGCATCTCCTACTACTACACCATTTGTATTAATGTATTGGAGGCATCTACAAAGACAAACCACAGCCTGGTTCAGAATGAAGAGCGCAGAGATGTCTGCAAAGCACCGCAGGCCGCACGCAGCACCAGCTTCAGCAGCAGCCTGGGGGTTCCCAGCTGTGGGCTCCCATCCCTCTCCAGGCATTGGCCTGTGGGCTGCATGCAGGAGTTGTGCATCAGGAGGAGGAGGAGAGCGGCCCCAGTATTTCTCAGGGCATCACCTCGATGTCCTGTTTGCTCAGCCCTAAGGGACACAGCAGCACCCTGCTGCCAGGCAGCAGTGCAGGCATGAGCCTAGACACAGGCATTGCCCACCCCATCCTGAGATCCTGCAAGAAGAATTAATTAGTGCGGATGATAAAGCACTATGGGGAAGGAGAATCAAGGTTAATAATGGATATTAATAAAATATCAGCAAGGAGAATGAGTGGTTGTGTCCCAGCTAAGCCATCTCCATGAGCACAATACGTCCCCGTCGCTGTAAGTGGTTATTTCTTGATAGATCAGGAGGGGGAAACAATGGAGAGGAAATAATGCTGCGAGATGGCAGCTCCACGTGCTGCTCTGCTCAATGCTCTGCTGGTGACAAAGCTGGTGCCACAACAGGAGCCAACGTGGCAGCTGGGAGCAGCAATTATTCTGGAAGCCATTACTGACGTGTTTGAGGGGGGCTCCAGCCAGGTGCAATATCGCCTGCAATGGAGCGGGCAAACTGCGGGCAGGCGCCTTCCCAAGGCACCATGCAGCACATCCAGCACTGGTGGCAGCCGTGCCCTGAGCTCGCCAGCCCGGGCAGCACCAGGCAGAGCACAGGCAGCATCCCAGGCTCAGTGGGCAGCAGCACCATGCAATGTGCAGAGCCCACAGAGATGCCTGTAAAAACCACAGCACTTAAAATGTAAATTTAAATAGAACACAGGCTGTAATGAATAATATATGCAGGCAAAAGGATCTACCCTAGGCACAGAGCTGTAAGGCTGCTGCTCTCCCTGCCATTCGCTTGAACTATGCTTTATTCCCAAAGACCAGGCTTGGGGAAGGAACCACTGACATGCCACCAGTTGTCATCCTGCCCCAAAACCTGACCCAGATGTTTCTTCATCACTCCCAAATCCTGCTTTATCACTCCTGTGAGGCTCCTCCCTGCTTGGTGTAGCTCCATCCGCACACGGCATCACTCGTCCATGGACCAAGCAGTGCCCAGAGAAGCCCTGCAGGCAGAAGACAGCCCTCTGACTTTAACTACAGACCAATGTTCTCACTAGGGCCAGTATGTGAAGGGCAATAATAAAAGGAACAAAAACAGAAACATCGAGTCCATTCAGAGCTGAACAAAACACATTTTTTCATCTGTTGAAGCCATCAGAAGTGAATGGAAATTCAACTCACCCTTTTCCATCTCCCAGAACAAGAACATTGGACAAGGGGAAATGGTTTGAAACTAAAACAGGAGGGATTTAGATTGAAAGTTCTTTACAGTAAGGGTGGTGGGCATAGGCGGCCCAGAGAGGGGGTGGTGCCCTGCAGACAGTCAAGGTGAGGCTGGAGGGGCTCTGAGCACTGATGGAGCTGTGGGTGTCCCTGTGCACTGTGGGGCAGCGGAACTCGATGGCCTTTAAAGGCCCCTTTAGTTCAATTCCATGGCTCTGTGGTTCTATGAGAGCCCTGCTCCAGGACATTCTGCCCAGAGGAAGCCCCAGAAGTGGACCCGAAGTGCAGCACCACGCACAGTGCAAACTGCTGGCTCCTGCTCCACAAAACAAAGTGTGCATTTATAAACAGTAATCCCTCCACAAAGAAAACAGGAGTCTGTGGTGTTCCATGATTTGTATTGATCTGTGTCACTCCAAAGCTTCTCACCACATGCTCTTTTAATAACTCAGCAGTGAGATGAAAAGCTGCTTTCCTGCTGCCAGAGAAAGATTAATGCATTATAAGGGAGAGAGCATTTGCACTTAATGGGTGAGTTCTAAAAGCTTTGCTGGATTTCTTGAAGGCCACTTCTGGAAAGTTGATTCCCATAGGGAGAGCTATTGCTTCTTAACTCAGCTGTGCAGCACTGCAGGACTGCCCTGAGGGAGCACAGGGCGAGAGCTGCGCCGCCAGGAACGGACCTTCACAGCACAGCAGCACCGGAGCCGGCAGCACAGAGGGACACGGCGGTGGGCACCGACCCAGGGCAGGACGGCAGCGCGGTGCGGAGCAAGGCCTGCAGCAGGCAGCGCGTGTGGGACGGACACAGCACTCCCAGCACGGTGGCTGCAAGGAGAGAACTCGAGCAAAAAAGGGCTTTGCACAAAGATGGCCATAAATTTCAATGTGTTTACAACAGAAGACTGACCAGAAGAGTTTATTAAATCTATAAAGGATCTGATGTATATCAAACCGTTACATAAAGTCAATACTTTGGAAAGAAGCAGACAATAAATACTGTGCAAGAGGCAATATTTCTATCACAGAGAAAGCAATCACATAAAGATTAGGAGACCAATTTCAATACTGAATGTCAGTCTGCCGTAAGGAGACATTTATTGTTTCTCTGAGTTATCGCAGAGGAGAGAGATAGCTGTAACACTGTGCTGAGCCGAGCTAGCCACGCTATCAAAGTTAGAAATACTTTCACCTTTTAAAAATCATTTTTCTGCTTTGTAAATATAAGGGCATCCTTTCACAGGGCAAAGGGAGGAGCAGCACAGCTACAGCTGCCAGTGCCTCCCAGTGCCCCCTGGTCACAGCTCTGCTTTGGCCTGTGATGTGGTCTCCTTCTTTAATGGAACTGTTTCAGATCCTTTAGCCATGCTAAAACTGCATTTCCATGTTAACACTGCTCTGTAATTAGCACCACTGGATCAGAACTGGTAATAACACCGTCTGCATGACATTGTCAATTACATTAGCTCTGCCACACAAACCACGATGCCCTGCTGAATGCTCTCTGCTACTTTGAACTGTTGACAACCTGCCTCTGATTTTCCCTCTGTCAAGTCCCAGCAGATTGTGTATCTGCTCTCCAGTTGACGCAGAATGCTTATTACCACAGAAAAAGAGAAAAGAAGAATATTCAAGATTTGTTTACACACACAGCTTCTGCAGCACAATCTTCAGAAACCTCAGCATTACCACTTACTTTGCAGTTCAACTACTTTTGTTTATGGGAGAAGTTACACCTGGAACAGCCCCGTGCACAGCCCGGCCTCCCTCTGTTTCCTCAAGCAGCCTTCCCTTCCCCTCTGCCCCAGCAGCTCCTCTGCAGCGTGCACTGGGAGCACCCCTGGCTGTCACAGCACTGTGGGCAGCCCAGGGCTCTGGGCACAGGGCACACAGCCCCGTCCTGTGGAGCAGAGCCGTTCTCCAGTGCCACCGTCATTCCATCATTATCTCCTTTAAAAGGCAGAAGTTGAAAATGAGATGCAGAGCCAGTGGCCCCTTTTGAGCTATGGTTATTAGCTATGTTGAGGATGAAAGCGGTATGACTCCCTAGATAAATACACAGTTCATTAAAAGTGCTCCGGATCACTATATTCTCCTGATCAAAAGCCTAAATCACACGGCTGTGACATTAAGGAGCTGTGCTGTATGCGGAGCTGAAACAGGACAGAACCTGCATGCCAAGAAGGGACAGAGGGGCAGTGGAAAGCGCAGGGGTACAGGAGCACAGGGATGTGGGAGCACAGGGGTGTGCAGAGCGCGGTGCCTGGCGCTGCAGAGGCAGCTTCTGAAACACTGAACACGCAGAGGCCCCACAGCGCACAGCCCCTCTGTGCAGACGTTGGTCTTCCCACTGCACCCATCCCAGACCACATGGCAGGAAGCGCAGCACCCGCAGGACAGCGCCTGGGGAGCACAGCACCCAGCATCCCCTGCACCAATGCCAACCGTAGCAGAACCAATCTGCCCACTGCTTCATTCTGAAATCAAAGTGATCTTCAACACAACGCCAGGGCGTGCAGCTCAGCTGATCTGCGGTGCTGCAGCCACATTTGTCACCAGGACAGTATGAGGGAGCCCAGTGCCACTGGCTACCGCCGAGCCAAGGCACTGCATTAAAACTGCCACTTGCTAGGGACTGCCCATGCTTTTCATTTTCCTGGGCAGGTGCTCATGGAAAGGAGCGCATGGAGCCAGGCCAGCATGGCAGCCCTGGGCTGAGGAGCGGCACCAGTGCGAGCCCTGGGCCGTGTCCCTGCGTGCACCACTGCTCTGCAGAGCTCTGCTTGGCTGCAGCAGGAGAGCTTCAGGCTGCCCTTCCTGCTCATCCCTCTCAGGGAGCTCTCATGTTGGCACTGACAAATTGAACGCGGCACTCCTGTGACTAAGATGGATGGCGGGTGTAAGTGATACCCATAGAATAAACGGCTGATCTGTGTATTCTTCCATTCAGGATTAGGCTAATAAGATGTTCATTTATGGATCTATTACTCAGTCATTTAACTGCCTGAAATAAGAGGAGCAGGCGAGTTCCACCATCCAGGCATTGATTTCCATCTTCTCAGACTACGTTCTAGTGGGGGGTTTGCTAAGGTAATTTAGTGGGACTCATTAAGCAGACACAGTGCTTTAAGACACATCAGAGGAGCCAGAGATGTCTGAAAGATTACAGCAGCTGTGTTCCTCCCCATGTTTTCCCACCCTCCCATGTTATTCTACAGATGCAGTGAGCACTCACACTGCTCCAGAGAGAGGGAAGTGGACCAGAGGGAAAACTCAGCTGGGCTGTGCTGGGGACTGGCAGCTGGTGGTGTGCAGGATGGCACTGTGGGGCTGTATTAGCACTGGTGCTGCTCTGTGCCCCACAGGCATCATTACATGCACAGCCTATGCTGCTGCCAGCACAGCTCAGCCCTAAGCTGCATTTTCCACATGCCTACAGCATCTGTGTGCAGCTGGAGTCAGGCCTGCCATTGTCCCTTCACAGTGCCCTGAAGATTTTTTTTTTTTTGGTGTCCTGTCCCATTCAGGATCTCCTGCTGTATCAACACCACTTAGAATTGGAACAGCATCCCCAAATGCCACTCACTGCAGCCAGAGCCATACAGAACACAGCTGTGCTATGGGGGTCCCCAGGCTGGTCCCAGCAGGCTGCCGTGGTGCCAATACAAATGTGACCTGCAGGGCCTCCGACCACTGCAGCACTTCCCTGCAGCTGTGCAGGGCACCAGGGCGGAGCAGGGGGACCAGCTGTGTCCAGCAGAGCCCGGAGCAGCTGCCGCCCCGCTCCCACCAAGTGCTGCAGCAGCCCTGCTGCCAGCCACACACCTCTCCTGCTCCTGAGCCCCAGGTTGCAGCTCACCAGTGCTGCCCTGCACAGCCCATTCTGTTCCACTGCTTCCAAATGAGTGCAGATGACTGAGCTGTAAACTCGTAAAAAGCTCAGCCCCATGTTAAATTTTCTCTTTGGCATTTAGGAGCGTATCTATTTTTTATCACAGAATAACATCCCGCTTGTGCAGCCTGGCATCTTTGTGCTGTGCTGAGGGTCCACTTGAGCTCAGTGCTGACCCCAGGGAACACCAAACAGACGGACACCACCGCAGTGCCTCACACCTCCCACCCGTTACCCAAACGCAGGGTTTGCTCTCACCCCCAGGCACACGCTCCCAGGCCACAGCTGGGCACACAGCCCTGCTTGTTTAACTCTGTGTCAATGGCACTCTAATATTCCCCTTAACTGCTGCACTTAGACAGCTTCTCCCTATAGCTGTTAATCATATTAAAAGGTATTGGATACATAATTTCCTTTAATTATATAAAATATTGGTGGCTTCCTTCCTTCGGAGCGCTACGCACAGAGCGCATTTCGACAGCAGTCAGAGAGCTCGTAATTGTTGATTTATGCCCTAATAGGAAGACACCTGCTTTCTTTTTTCTTTTGATTTTTACTTTGAGTCCAAAATTATTCCGCACATGCCGTCATTACATTCATCAATACGTGCTTTGTCTTCCACAGATCCGCCTAATTGCCTTTCTCATTTAGACAACCCTGGAGTTATTTGCTAATGAACACCGACGCGGCGCAGAGGATTCACAAGCGGTGCTGTCAGCAGGTGGAGGAGCAGGGAAAGGCGCTGAGCGCCCGGCCAAAGCACACCGTTCTCACTGGAGGCCACAGCCAACACCACAAAGTGCCTGCAGAAATGCCTGGGAGGACAAAGTGAGGGAGAGAGCACTCGAGGCAGTGATAAAAGGAAAGTTTAAAGCTCGTATTTAGATAAATTGGCTGGAAAATTTGATCCACACCATCTTTCAAACATGATTATACAAACAGAATTTGCATAAATATTATAATTAAAATTCTGCCTATAGCATAATAAAAAAGGGAAAATAGTATTAAATGATCAAGGCATTTGAATGTCTGAAATATCACCATGTGATGTTTCATGCTATCCACTAAATAAGTAATTTATTGCAAAACCTATCAAAGCAAAAGGAAATTAAGTCAGATAAGGCCGCCTTTTATTTTGTAGTTCAGTTTTGCAGAGAATGCCATTACTTTCAGAGCACGTTCGAGTTTTTCCAAGGAAAAAGCTCCAAGAATTCAGCACAGGCCCTGCGACACGCAGGGTGCAGCAGCCCAGCAGTGGGCTCCAGCCACGGCACAGCTGGCCGCACATCCACCAACATCCCCACCTCCAGCTCACAGCCCGTGCAGTATCACTCCAAACGGCGCCCACAGGACCACAGGACATTTGCGGCATCAGGAACATCGTGGCTCAACAGCACAAATAGAACTTGAAATGGAACTCTTATCAAATCAGCCTCTCATCAAGATCGCACAATGTCGCACACATAACCTTTCAGAAGCTGTGTGCACGACTGCAGCAGGAGGTGCAAGCAAGACAAGCTGCAGTGAGACCGCTGGGCACCCTGTGACGCGGCGCAGCGGGCATGAGTTGTGCTCAGCACGGTTTGGGCAGCAGGCGCTGGGCAGGATGTGAGCACACAGCTGGCAGGCAGAGCAGAGCCGCAGCCTGGTGTGCGGCACAGACACGGCTCGGCGCCGCGGGTCTGTCCCCACCTGCAGCGTGCAGAGCAAACTGCACGGCACAGCTGTCTGAAGGAGCTCAGCCCCAGCAGCAGTGCGGGCGCCTGTGTGACAACCCCGAGAAATATTTCTGCAATCATAACAGAAGGGATGATGGTAATTAGGCCAGCGTTTTGCACCATGATGTTCTTGAATGCCTACAAAAATACAATATTTTCAGCAAAAGATAATTGAAAAGATTATTTGCCTTATCTAAAATAAGTTTTCTCCCAGCCTCAGCACATCTGTTACCAGAGTCCTCGCGGACGTTTGCTGCGCTGCCACTCCGTGCTGTTTGTCACTGTGAGAAGGGCTGAACAAGAGCCCCGCTGCACTGGTTCTGTTTGGGTTCCTCTGCAAGATGTGCGCCAGCGTTGGCATCAGCCCACCGATGGACTGGGCCCAGCACCGCAGGGCTCAACGCACCCCTCCCTGCACACACCTTCAGCACGCGCTGCCACGCTGTGTGCACCGGGTTCCTCACGGACACCTTCAGTGCAGCAGGTGAGGTGCGAGCTCAGACTCTGCTGGCGTTAACCCCGTGCACCCATGTGAGCTAGAGTCAGATGATCTCCAGGAGTAAAGGAGCTCTGTGCTTCAGAGCTGACTGGTGAGCAAATTTCTGCAGGGGCTCCAGGTGACATTTCAAATTCTGAACGCTTTTCCTTTTGCAAGTACAAATCACCTTCTGAAATTACAAGCAAATAAAGCGGACTTCCCAGAAACTGGCAATTTCTGTGATCTTTAATTGCTCTATTCTTTATAAGGGAAGAGAATGATCAGTGGTCGAGGGAAAAAAGCCCTCCCAGAAATGGATTTCTGCATTTCTCCCTTTTAATCATCGATGGGAGAAGAGCAGTGGGGCAGAGATGACACTAATTCTTGTTGTAAACTACTCTGGGAACATATTTTGCTCAGAGCCATTAGCAGAGAAACACATTAACAGGAACAGCCAATGGTACGGCACAGGCCAAAAGTACACTAAGGTCTGAGTCCTTCATAACAGCACATTTTCTCCACATTTCTCACCTCTTGTTACGAGACTCTGAATGGGTTCGTGCCTCTCTAGGCTTTTGGAACCCTCAGGAGAGGAGTCCCCAGGAACGGCTCCTGGGCTGAGCCCTCCTGCAGCGCCCGCTCCCAAAGGCGCCCATCTCTGGCTGTGCAGGTAATTTTGCTCTTAATTAAACAAATGCCACAACGACACCGGGGAATTGGCAGCTGCAGTCTGACCAAATAAGCATTATACCTCTGTTAATTAAAAGAAAAACCCTCACTATTTCCCTAATGAAATTTCCACTCAGATAAGATGGAACAGTATAAATTTGCAAAGCAAGAAATAACCCAGGAAGACCAGCAATTCTGCCAGTGTATCTTTCTTGCAGAAAAATACTTAAGCTAACAAGGAAAAATGAAGCTGTAGACATTGCAAAACAAAATCAACATTGACTGATTTTCAGCTTGGCTCTGCAGACTGCTGATCCTAAGTAACAACTGGGAAAATGCATCCAAACTCCCTTTACTCGTTTGTCCTATGCTGTCCCTCCCGAAGTGACCCTCACAGAGCCTTCCACACCAGGCAGGGAGCACTGAGGGCACTGCGCCCACCCTACAGCCTCACCGCCCATGGGACCGCAGCGCAGACCCCACAGCAGCACTGCCCAACAGGGCTGTCCTGCCCCATCCTGCCTGCAATGCAGTAATGCAATCCGTCCCTTTTTTCTTCTCTCTTTTTCCTTTCTTTTGTTTCAGCTCTTTGCTGCCTCACAATGACCTAGTTTTGCCCACAGAGGAGCTGTGCTCGCCTCTGATGTTGGTTTCCTTCTTCCCTCTCATCTGAGCTAACCGATCCCAGGATTGCGGGTTCTCTCAGGGTTCAGGTTTTGCACTGTTTACCTGCACTACAGTCAGTACAATAAACCCACGAGGCGTGACAGGGCTTTTTGGGTCCTACTGAGCAGAAGCCAGCCAACAGCAAGCACTGCAACAGGGCAGTGGCTGGTAGCAGCACTTCCCAGCCCCAGGTCCCCCCATTAGTCCATGCAGTCACCACTGCCACGTTTGTTACACACATTTGCTGTACTTTTGCATTATTCTCAGTGATGTATTATTTATGAGAAATAAATATTAATCAATGTCAATAAATATTCATGCACCTATAAAAAGAGAACGGCAATAAATAATGGCCAACAAGTGACAGCATATGTCCTTCCACTCGGAGAGCTTGGCAAACAGCATAAATATCTCAGCCAGACACACACAAACACAGCCTGACTCCGGGTCTCAGCCGTAACACCAGGTGTAAACACTGCTACAATCAGCAGCACAGCAATGGCTCCGCAGAAGCACAGCGACGCGGTTAATTGGTGACCCAGGGGTGGAGCAGGACCTTCTGCCTCTCCTGCTGCTACGGAGCATCGGCACAGCCGACCCGTCCCGGGACGTGCCGCCGCAGCAGCACTACCCGGCCGTCCCTGCAGGCGGAGCGGCTCTGCTGGGCCGAGCTCTGCGGTCACATCTCAGGCACCGTTTGCGAGCGGTCCTCGCCAGGCTCTGCCGCTGGCACCACCCGGGTCTCACCTCCTGCACGAAAAGTCGCACTGATGCGTAACCCCGCGCTGCACAAATCAGTCATACAGCAGCACTGGCGCTCCACACGCAGAGCCGCCCCACTCCGCACCGTATTAACATCGCTGCAGAGCCGGCGAACGCCGCGCTCCCGGTGCACGCGGCCCCGCGGAGCCTCCGCGCAGCTCGACCGCCACGCGGGGAGCCGAGCGACTGCGACACGGGAGAGCAGCGGGGGAGCCCGCCGGAACACGGGGCGGCAGGAGGCGGCTCGGATCGCCGGGCCCTCGGACACCGCGCTGCGATTCGCTGCTGCACAGCGCCGGACCGGTCCGCAGAGGGCAGCAGCATCCTCAGCCCCTTCCTCGCTTCCCGCACCACCTCTCACCGCCCTCCGCAGGCAAAGCTGCTCTCGTCGGTCCCTCTCGCGCCCGACAACCACAAACTATTCTCAGCCCAGCCGCCTCACTCATCTGCTGTTTCAGGCTATGAAAATAAGGAAAGGTGTGCGGCGGTATTTGTGCAGTGCTGCGTTGATTCCTGTCACCAAAGATTTACTTAAGGGTAAAGAAGAAGGAAAAATCGGGGGTGAAAGCACTTGGAGAAGCTGAAAGCCCACCAGGCATCTGGGGAAGCTGCTACTGATCAGTATGTGCCACCGTATGCTGTCATAATTTCAGATTTCCTGTGTGTCTCTGGGAGCCTCCGAGGGCTTTTTGTGCTCTTAACTCAGTTTTGAAACTTGTGGCTGCTCTCATCAATAAAAGATTTGGTTTACTCACTGTGGCAACCATGTAACAAAAAACAGGCGCAGCTACATAGTATTTCTCTTTAATTACTATTTGTGGAGTGAAAAAGAAGAATTATTATGCATTGTTGGAGCAGGATGAACCACCTACTAATTACAACCTTGATTTTAACTCGTTGATATTGCACAACATTCTATTAATGAAGTAAATACTATTGCAGGCTGTAACCATTTTCCATGTGCTCTCCCCCCCCTCCCCCCAGGACAGGCGCATCTCAGCCGTGCATTTCTCCTCCACAACATCCAGTCTGGAGACACAAAATGCTTTTGCTCAGAATTCAGGGCTCTGGGTTTTCTTCCCCAGGCTTTGTTCTCCAGAACCAAATTGTTTTTGTGACTTATGGGTGCAGTGTGTGAACCCAAGGAACGCCAACTGCTGTTATTCATCCACGCCGCCCTCCCACAGCCCGCTCACCAGCTCACCTTCACTTTAATCATACATACACATGAATGGATCTCTGCTGGGCACTGTACCTGCTAGCAAGTTTCCTGATAATCAGCCTTAATTCCTGGCAGAGTCCGATGCTCAAACCGCCCCAAAAAGCAGCAGCACACAGAACTCCCCACCCACAATGGGGCGTTAGCACTGATTGGGCTGCACACTCATGGTGAGCCATGCAGGAGGCTCCAGCACCACCATATCATGCACAGCTGTGCATTCAGCAGATCCCCTGCTTTATTTGCAGGAGTTCACTTGCCAGAGCACTCAGGGGAAGAAGGGGAGGCTCTTAGCAGATTGAATGCAGTCAGATAAACAGAGGCTTTCACCATTTAACTGATGAAGTTCTGTGATTCTCTTCTCTCCCTCCTTCCAGCACCACGGGCCTGGCAGCACACTGGCACTGAAGGTTGCAGCCCCCAGGCTGAGGGTCAGCCCCAGTGCTGCCCCCAGCACAGCATCACGTGGGCACTGCTCCCACCTGGTTGGGCTGTGAGCCCATTGCTGCCAGCACAGAGACCCCAGGTGCAGCTGATCAGAATCACAAAACCAATGTTTCTAGTGTTGCAAAGCACCGTCTTGCTGGAAACAAAACTCCATTGCCAGCACTGAAACTAATAACTGTATTTTGAGAAGACTGGAAATAGAAAGCCTTCAATCTGTCTACTTGTACTGCTTTGGCTTTATTGAAGCATGGGACTGGGGGATGGGGCTGGCTTTGAAACAGTCCCTTGTTTTGAAATTTATTCTGCTGTTATTTATCATTCACATCATTGGAGAACACAGCATGGCACTGAACAGAAGTCTGTTCTGTCAGTATATTAATATTCACGTAAAATACAACTGAAGGAAGCTCTGATTTTATTGAGCAGAATGACTTGTGTGCAAAGCCAAGCCATTTAGAAATGTTAATAGCCCTGTAAGCCCGATTCCTCTTTTGTTGTGTTCCAGTTGAGAACAGAACCTCATGCCTGCCAAGCCTCCACAAAGCCAACTCTGTTTCAACGTTTGTAGAAGTGGACTGAACTTCCCATCACGTCCTGAAATCTCCATCAACTGGTGCTGCCACGTCAGTGCGCCATCAGCTGCTCGCGATGTCACCCAGGCCATTCAGGGAAATAACCATTTTTACAGAACTGTGAGAGTGCACCAAACTCCCCAATTACTGGCAGTCGCAGCCTGGCTGCCTCCCACAGCAGTGCTGCACGATGGGCACAGGGGGGCCAAGATGAAACTGAAAACAATTAAAAATGTAATTGCACGGCTCTTGTACCTAGGAACTGACCAAGGAAGGTCAGAGCAGGGCGACGGGGAGAAGCACACGGCTCCAACTGCAGCATCCCTCTGCCAAAGGAAGCACACAGCAGCAGATGCTGCACCCCAGGCTGAGCTCACAGCCCCATAGGAGGCCATGTGCCCCAGCCCCACAACTGGAGGCAGCGGTGCTGAGCGGGTCACAGCCTGCAGGGACAGCCATCCTCCTCCAGTGCCTCCCTGCATAGTGAGCCAGGGAGGGAAGCATGGCCCTGGTTTACAAAGGCAGCCACTCCAGCCGCCCAGATCTCTGTGCCACCTCAGCCCTTCTCACTGCTAAGGACAAGGGATGGTGGGAGAGACTTTGTCCCATTTGGCATGGCAGCTGCAGAGACTGATGCCCATATGGGTTCTGCAGCTCTCTGGAGAAACTGCCCAGAGAACTGACAGAGAGAACAGGGGAGATCCATTTCCTGAGGCAGCAAACATGTTCAACTATGCTTTACTTCATAAGATATATGAAATCCTCTGACAGCAACAGTAGATGTTTATTTATTACATGTACCCCACGCTATGTAGACCAACACTACTGCCTTGCACACTGCCCTGCTTTCAGCAACTGACCTGCCTGGGGACTTGAAGTTACTAATTCTACATAATGCAGAAGGTTTCTAATACAGATTTTTATGTATACAGAACCCTAAGAAATACTAATAACGAGAGGGGGAAATCCAACTGCCTGTTCTGATGGTTTGAAGCACAGTATAGATTAATTGCAGCTCTCCAGTGTTGAAAACCAACCCAAGAATACATAATCATCATAGATAACTGCTGAACAAAACAGCTGTTCAGGCCCTATTACATATATTTATAGCAGTGACAATTCAGAAAAAAGAAGATACTGCTTTACAGAGAGTTAAAAAGTGATGCAATTTGCAACACACACACACAGGCATTAAACAACCATAAAGCTTCCCTGCTGCATTGGCACGGTATTGTAATATATGTTGGCATTATGTCAGGAAAAGCAGTTTCCCAGACTCAGCCACATTAATGTTCATCCTAATGAACTCTCTGGAGGAACTGTCATAAATGACAGAATATCATAAAAGAGCTTCGCTTCCAATAAAGGCCAGAGATAGCACACACAATGATTATATTCAAGGGACAAGCTCTGATCTGTGATGTTCCGAGGCAAGGCAGTGATATTTCTGGTTTATCAGTTATTCATTGGGTTAAGCTTGTTCCTTTCATCTCTGCAGTAGCATTTGAAGTAGGAGTCATAGTGAAGAACTTTAAAGATGTCCTCTAAAGTTATTAGAAATAATAATTGAAATAGTTTACACCTGACAATAAAGTCAATGGCTGAAATTATTCAAGCTTTTAGAATCAGATAATGAACTAAGTTTCTTCCTACTGGTAATCAGCTCATTTGGTTGCAAAGATCTTCTTAATAAAGTCAGCTTGATTAACTCCAGCCCAGTTGAAGAGGGATGCTGAATGTTGTGCACTTAATTTTTAAACAAAAAATGCACAGTTACTGGGAAAGAGGAAAAGATGGGATCATATTTTCACTGGGAACAGCTGGCATACCTGCTCTGAGCTAAGCAAGGCTTTCTAAATAGTTCACATGGAGATGGAAGGCCCCCACACCACAAACGTGTGGAACACCAACCCACAGCACAGGAAGGAGCAAACTGACACAGCAACTTCATCACTCCCACGGCCAGCAGAGGACGCGGCGCCTCGCCTCTGCCAGCAGCCCGGGGCACAGCACGCGCTGCAGCGATAACGTGGGTTCATCTTCCTCTCTGAGCACCGGGACGACACGCAGCAGCGCAGACGGGCTGCTCCCCCACCTCCTGGGCTCTACCACCGCTCTCCAGAGATACAACCCCTCCTACTCTTTCTTTGCTTTCTTCTGTGACTCCTACAAAGGAACACACAACGCGTGCTAATACCCCTCCTGCGACTTCAGAGCCCTTCAGCAAGCAGCAGCGTCCTCATTTAATGACCTGGCCGCCTCTATCATCCCAGCAGCTTCAGCAGCTACAGTCCGACACAGCCAAAAGACGAGCGAGTCCCACAGCTTACCTGCTAGCAGCCGCCCGGCGCCTCAAGAGCCTCCGCTACGCATCTAAGAGCGGTTAAAGAAGAACCGGTCAGCGGTCGCGGCGCTCGGGTTTCATCGCTGCCTCGAGGCACCGTCAGCGCTCCGGCCCTCACCGCAAAGAGCCGCCACCAAGGAGCACGTGGAGCGCTTCGAGCCCAGCCAACGACAGCTCACAGCGCAGCCCCTCCTGGAGCGGTCAGGTCCGCTTCAGGATAAAGAACCTCCGAGACAAGAGCAGCGGGGCGGCGCCCCGGTCTCCCAGCGGCTCCCCCGCCGCGTGCCGGCCGCCTCACCCGCCCCGCAGCTGCTGGGAGGAACGGAGCGCGGTGATTAACAACGTAACTCCCGTCCTGTGCCCGAGACTCGCGCGGGATTCGTGCTATTAAATAACGGCAGCAGGAGCAAAGCAACGAGAAGGTGCTACAAAAAGATCAACACTCACCCATTCAAGATCGAGGCTTGCAGGAAAGTTCCACGAAAGAGGGATCTCCAGGACAAGAACCGTCCTCGGTGGCAGTCAGCTCTTAATTGAGCTCTAAGAGGAGCCAGGCTCCACCCCCCGCGGGCCATACAGCCGAATTTGCCTCCACCTGTGCTCCCAGGGCTGAGGGTCCTTTCTCCAGGTGCTCCATCGGTTCAGGCCGTGACTCAGCAGTTCCCATACAGCACCACCGCCTTTATGCAACGAGGCTGCTTTACCGAATGAAAGTATATCAGACTCTGAAATCACAAAGCTTTGCAGCCTTTTACCCACATAATGGTTTTCAGAAAACATTCTGGTGTAAGGGCCAGAGGAAAAGCATCCTTCACTCTCTAAAAAATGCCTTAGAAAGCAGATGTGAGAGAAAATTGACACCTTTTAAAAATTATACCTGCTTTGAATGATCTTCTTATATAATTTTGTTTCAGTAAGTAAGGTGATGCTTGTCATTATTGTAAAGTTTGTATACAGTGCCATTTATCAGTGAGTTTCCAAGGCTCAGGATGGGAGCACCACTCCTTGCTGTCCGAGCAAAGGCCGTTTACTTTTTACCAATTCTCTGCAGTGTTCTTAGTGGAGTTGGACCAGGAAAGCCCCCCAGTGAGCACAAAAAGAAAAAGGATTCTTCCCACATCCACCAAACAGCCTCTATGTTCAGAGAGAAAATTTTAGGAGAGAAAACTAGTGTGATGAAAGGTAATTGGAAAGCTGCTGGAACTGGGTTAGAATGATTGTCTCTGGGGAAGGTATCCATTTACCAGGAAATAATGCAGCTCAATATCCTGGGGACCAAGGAGTGCCAGGCACAGTGGTGGCGCACGCTCCTGGGAGCAGCTCTGGGCTGACACAGCACTGAGCTCGTGGATGTGGGCTCACTTGCACTGTGCTTCTCTGTCCTGCGGGCTGCCCCACGGAGGGACTTCCAGAGTCCTCTGAGCCACTGTGAAAAGATCCCACTAAAAGCCAGGCATTAGCAACAGATGTGAGCAAGGGATATTTGTGTAACTTCTGTGGCAATTTGCAGCTCTAAATTTAACCTTTGATGCCTACAGACTCTGTGCTCCCCCCTGAAGGAAGGCTCCTCCCTTCTGCCCTGGCTCATTTTGCAGTAGTGTTATTCCAGGAATTCAGTATTGAAATGATTTGTTCTTTCAATTGGGTTGCGCTGTTTTTAATACAAGCACAAATACCTACAACGCTGATACTGCAACATGCACTCATGTCTCTTAGACAACACCGCCACACCAATTTCCTCCTCCGTTTTGTGATAGGCAGCATCGGCTGCCTCCAGTGCAAGTCCCTTACACCAGTCACCACTTTGGCCTTGCTTTGATGTAGCAATTACATGGATGGAGACATCACCGTGAGAAGCAGCAGAAATGAATGAGCAGTTCAAGAAACAGCCACAGAAAAGCAGCTGGAGCAAAGCCTGCAGGCTGAAAACATCCAGCGGCACACACTGCGGCTCTGCATTCCTCACAGTTGTGAGGAAAATGAAAATTGTTTGCTACATCTTTTGGAGGACAAAATTCGCTTTTCTCTCATTTGCATTCCCCACACAGACCTTACAAATTGCAGCAGGCTGAAGGTGACAGTGCTGCCCAAGATGATGCAATCAGGCTGTGGAGCTGAGCAGAGCTCACTGCTGGGTGCCGTTACCGCTGCTCTGGGTGCTCTGCTGCACAACGGCCGTGGGTCTGAGCACAGCACAGGGCTGTGCTGTGCCAAGCAGTGCTGGGACTCACCCCCAGTGCCCACCTCCTGCACACTTCAAACACCATTATGCCTCAAAAGCTACTTTCAGGATTTGTCTCATGCTCACAGATGCTGTGCTGCTGAGCAGAAGGAAGGTGGTCTTGGCCAGAAGTCACTGTGGGGTCACAGCTGTGCAAATCTCTTGGCATCAGGAATGCACGGAGAAGCAGCTGTGGCCCACGAAGCACCAGGTTACATTGACACAGAGCACAAGTGAATATTGTAACGTAAATAATGACCACGTGGCTCTATGGCTGCTATTTGTTCCCCAGTGTTTTGAAGTTTGCACTTACAGTCACTATTTATTTCTGACCTAAATCCCAATCAGAACTACCCATGGCAATATTCCACCCACAGGCAGCTGCAATAAAATTGATCAGGACATTGACACACACAGATACAAGAAACGAACATGATAAACTGCCAGGAACTGCAAGGAACGCAATGTTCTCTTTTGTAACGGCGCCTGGCAGGGATGGTTATTCTGACTTTGTTCTCGCGTAGACAATAGCTGCTCAAATCACCCAGGAAGCCAAAGCTTCCCCCAGCAGAACAGCAGCAAAACGCAACTTGTGCCCGCAGACAGCGCTGCCCCAGCGGTGTGGGCCGGGGGCAACGCCGGCCGGGCTGCGGGTTGGGGGGCTGGGAAGCAAAATATATCTGCAGTGGGAGAATCTTATTGTTTCCCATACGGTACAAACCCGGGATTAAGGCTAAATAAAGGAGACCGCGATCAAAGTCATTCCCCATAGGCCTTAACGCACGCAGCCCCGGACGGGCGCGTTTCCCGCAGCGCAGACCGGAGACGGAGCAGCCCGAGCAGCGCCCACCGCTCCGCCATCGCCGCGAGGCACCGCGGGGCGCTGACGGCAGAGCGGCCGGCACGAGGCGGCGGCGGCGCGGGGCACCCGCAGCTCCCGGCGCTCAGCCGCTCCCTCCTTCTGCACGGAGCCGAATCCAGCCCAGCGCTGCCCCTGCAGCCCTGGGCACGGCGCTTCGCTCCGCACTCTGGCAGCCGCCCGTCAAGCTGAGCGACGACACGACAGCGGGGCAGAGAAAGGAGCCGGGCACCGTCCCATGTGTTTTAGCGGCAACAAATCCGAGCGGAAACTGCGGAGAGCCTCTGCACCCAGGCTGGCCAGCGTTTTTCAAAGTATGACCGACTACAGTCATTTAGAAGTAATGCTACAGGAGCATCAGAAGACCCGGAGCAGTGACAGAGAACTTGCCCGTTCCGCCCCATGTGCAAATAAAGGCCGTCAGGGTGATGTCTGCACGCAGCTGTTCAATAGTGAGCACGGGGGACCTCCCCGGGTCAGAGAAGTCTCACCCGATCTATGGTGAACACAGCAGTGGGACAGTGGGGGCTGCACAGCCAGCGCTCAGCAGCTGATGGTCATCGTGGAGAGAGGAGCGAGCAGATCGATATGCTTTTGCATTAGGTGAGCTGATTATAGAGATGGAGGAAATTACAATCAGTGGAAAAATGAGGTAGCTGCTGTCTGTAAATGGAGAAACATCCTGTTGGCCACCACAGACACAGCGAGGTCTGCTCAGCACTGGGATCACACGGGACTGGCTTTTTGGAGGAGGAAAGTAGAATAAAATAGAAGCAGAAAAGGCACGAAAGCTGGTGAACCCTGAAAATAAAATAAAAGTACTTTGGATATGCTCCTACGTGCTCCTTGCTTCTAGGAGATTGTGATCTTATTTTTCTTCTACTTCTCATTATTATGCAGCTCTTCAGATTAAAGCAACATCCATGAAGTTGCAGTTCTCCGGTGAATAGATATTTTTGTTTCCATTTGCTGGTGTGTTTGGAAGTCAGCCTGCAAAGATGTTCCTGCCAGCTGGGGAATCCCAGAGGACATGTTCCTTCCTCTGCTTTGCTGGCAACCGTGAGGACAAATTATAATGAATGACCTCTTTTCTCCCTCCCTCCTGCACCAGCTGGCTGCTGTACCCCTTCCCAGCCCCTGCCTGCATCCGCAGCTAAAACCAAATCTTATTTCCTAGATAAACAGACTTCTTTGGGCTTCTCAAGATAACGCGTAACGGGGAAAAAACAAACAAAAAAACAACAGCACAAAGGAAGCATTTGCACAGCCTTCCCTCTTTTAAAAGTTCTTAGTCTGTTGTTTAGAAGCTGCTGAAAAAAAGCCCTTTTCCTGTCTGTTAATGCCAGGTCTGCACAGCGCTGGCCGTGCTGAGCTCCACCAGATCACCTTCAAACAGGGGAAGAGGCTCTGGAATTTCTCTGACAAAACTGTTATGGAATGAAAACAGTCAGTCTTCAGAAACATGGGGGAAAAAAACCAACAACCAAACAGATTCCTCACAGTTTTTGATTGACTGTCTGTGCTAACCGAATTTGGGCAGTGCAGGACAGCCCAAAGCACCCCCAGCTGCCAGCAGAGCCACAGGCAGCTGTTCTGCAGAGCTGCACCAGGCTGAGGCTCCCCCCACTGTAACACCCTTCTCACATGAGGTTTTCTCCATTTTCAGTTGTTTTGGTTCAAGTGGGAATGGTAGGTTACTTAGCAACTGAAATTAAAGTTTGATTATTACATTAATATTGATGCTATCATTGTCTGAATCACGATTCCAGTAGGATGAATGATTTCACTCTTTAAAAATACTGATTCTGGAAAGTAACCAATGTGTAGGGGCTGAGTTCCCACAGTGACAGCAGTCAGCAGAGCTGCTGGGTGAGCTGGGGCAGGTGGAGAACAGAACAGCAGCAGGAAGATGGGGCTTCAACAGAGCTACCCTCGGCTCGGCGCATGGGCTCAGGATGGCACAGAAACACCACTAATTCGAATTAGCTGATGTCCTCCTGGCACACATGCCTCCCGATGCCAGAGATCAATCAAGTTGTCACTTGCATGTATTGCCACAACCCACAGGATGAACGGGCTCACCTTCCAACTTTCTGAATGCTAAAAGCCCGTAGGAAATTAAGTCCTGATTTTCTCTTTTTCCTCCTTTGCTAAATCCTGTCACACATTTCAGTTAAAATGTTCAAAACTGTCTTTTGGCAACAGCTTTTCACTGTCACTACAGCGCTCATCTTTCTCTGGGAGCTCTCCTGGCTGCATTGAGACTAATTCTGCAGACATGAGCTCCCAGCATACAGAGAACAACGGAAATCGGATTTTGCTGTTAATAAATCTACTCCAACCTGGCTGTGGGCTCAGCAGTAGCAGAGGGAAGAAGGTGCTGAGCTGCTGTAACACCATGGGAAGCACAGCAATGACAGCAGAGTAGCAAGGTCCAAGGCTACAGCAAGCGAGGACTTGTTCAAATAAACAGCTGTGGGCACAGAAACAAATGAAAGAACCTGCTTACCTTCAGGCCTCGGGTAGGCAGGGATCTCCAGCAAGAGACTCTCACCTCCACTGCCAGCCCTTTGAGGAGGTCCGGGAAGAGGCGGATCCTGGCTCCAGCCCTCCTGGTCATTCAGGTACATTGCAATTGAGCTCCTCTGGGCTGGCCCTGCCTTCCTCCAGGTGCTTCTCTCTGGTCAAAGCACTGACGTAGCATTTCTGCTATAGCTGCCTTCGTTGGATGAATGCATCCCCCTCTCTCCACCTGAGTCCATGAACAAAGGCTGTTGTTAATTGCTGGTGAATAAGCAGAAATTACCCATCTCCCATGCTTACAACTGGCACCTAGCTTTTGTTTACAGAGTTTTAAATGACACAGTGGTGTTTGCAGGTTATCTCTTGGCTGAATTCTGCATATCCTCATCTAAAATCTGCCCTGGTGCTCATGGGAGCACAGCCCTTTCTGGAGCTCAGCCCAGCAGGTGTGGGACACCTCCAGGGTACAGACAGGAGCCTTAACAAGGGGTGCCAGGCTGATGTCAGGAATAGAGCAGTCATGAATGCGGAGCTCCCTTTAAACAAAGACTGACTTGGAATACTTGCCAGATAAAATGCAAGAAATAGGTTATATAAATAACATTCTGTGAAAATTTCATTAATGGTTGTGCGTTGACATATCTTTAAGATCATAAACTTCAGTCTTTTTAATGTTTTTGGTAAGACTTGTAATGAGAAAAGACAATTCTGAAGTCCTGACATTAATAAGTCTATTGTAGAAAGGTCACCTTCCCCTAAGAATGTTTTATTATCAGTGGAGCAGAGTAGCTCTGAATATGTAATGACTTTTATCTGATGATTGCCCTGTATTCTCTTCTAAAGGAAGAAGGCTTCAGATGTTGAAAATTTACATATAAGCACTGAAGTGTTTGGCAGCAGAAAAACAAACTGGTTCAGAGAAATTAATTACGAAGCGGTTATAAAAAACGCATGAAAATTAACTTCTGATCTTCAGACATCTCCAGGAGGCACTGAAAATCACCACAGGACAGACTGACCCTGGGATGCAGCAGGGCAGCACTGGCTTCAGGAACACATGTGCTGTGCAGCTCCTGCTTCTGTACAGCTGATCACAAGGGCCATCCCTCATTTGCACTCTGCGTTACCCCCACTCACACGTAGCAGCATATAAAGGATCAGGGGAGCGCCGAGAAAACAGGAATTGGTTCCAGTTATACCGAGAGCTGTGGTTAACCACTACCTCCAGAAACCGTACACAGAGCCAGGCAGGCTGAGGGCCGCTGCCCCACGGCGCTCACAGACTTGAGAGATGAAGGGGAAGCCCACGGCCGGGCTGCAGGGAGCACAGCGCGCCGCGCGGGGCTGCTCCGTCCCAGCGCTCCTTTCCCAGGAGATCTGCGAGTTCTACACAGCTATGCCGACGCTTGTTTGTTGCTTTGGGTCATTAGATTACGTTGCACCTAATTACTCCTGCTCTTCCAATGAAGGCTTTCCGACAAATGCTGCTTCTGTTAAGAAACAGTTTTCGTATACTGATGGTTTTATCTTAAGAAAGCTTTTCAAAGACCGTATGAACATCATCGTTTGTCAGGGGGCATACGGGGAAGAGTAAGTACATATGTAATCCATTTTTTCAAGAAAAAAATTGTTTTTCTAAGGGTGTTGTCTGGGACAACAGCTTTGCCTTGTGGGAAGGCCATTTATGAGGGGACTAATTAAATGAGTTTTGTCAGAGACATTGTGATGCCAATTCATCAGTAATTCAAAGCAAACCATATGGGCAGAGTAACAGAGGATGCAGTACCGGACCCCGGCAAACACAAGTAGGTGGGTTTGTTCCCTTTCATCTCCTTGCTTGGAAGCAATCATTAGGCTGTCAGCGGTACCAGCAGACCCAGCCAACCTAACCCTAACAACTCCCCTGCTCATTTCTGTCTATCCCAGCCACTTGCACTTCCAAGCTCGTTCAGGGATGAAGAACCAATTCACAATTCACTGACCAGAGAGGTGATGGCATCTCACAATTAAGGCTCCAGAACGAACATCCATACACAACCAGGTCCAGTGGGCCCTGTGCCAGAGACAAAGGCTCTCTCAGCATTCCCCCACCTCCCACCAAGATGGCCCTTTGGTTCTTTTCACACACCGAGATCTCAGAGAATGGAACAGTTTTGAGGCAGGACAGAGAGAGGGGATGGAGAAGAACCCGAATGCCACGGGGCAGGAGGGGCAGCAACGGAGGACAACAGAGTGAGAAGCTGCTAAGATTTAATCCAGAAGCAGGTCTGGGCTGAACAGGGAAGGAGAAGCAAGGACAAAGGCAATTCCGCCTGCTGTAAAACCGTGAGAAGATGTGGCCTCCTGCAGCTATGAATCAGATTAGCTGAAGTTGGGCTCTTTAGGTGCTTCCAAGCATGTCCTGTGCCATTTGCACCAATTACAGGGCTGCTGTCCAGCCTGCCTTCCCGTTTGGAGCTTAATGTGAAACAGGAGGAGCCTTAATATCTTTCTATGAGGAAATGGGTATTTAATCCAATTTTTCCAAATCCTAATTGCATCCTTATTTTTTCCTAATACTGAGCTGATCAATGAGGCAGCTCAGATTTACCCTGGCATTTCAGCACACCATAAAAAACAGCAACAAAACCCACATCAGATGCAGCAGCTGTTAGAGAGGCTGTTCATTCACAGCAGCAAAACTCAAACGCCACATATCACAGAGGGTTTCAGCAACCCATGCTCTGTGGAGCAGGGCGGGCTGAGTAAGCAGAGGAACTGCCTCGTCTGGGGCTCCTTTCTGTTTAACTGCATTGCATTGGAGCCGGTTTGCATTCTCCTTTCTCACCAGTGCATCTTTTCAGATGGAAAAAATCCTGTTAGAGTGGCTGCATCCCCAGAACACAGTTAACTCATGAGTGAAGCAGTGACATTTAAGGTCACAGGCACTGGGGAGTTTGTGTTGAACTGAGCTCCCTCGTGTCTCCAGTAAAGAAGGAACAGCGACAGATTAAGACATTTTTATGGCTTCTATGAAAGCCGCTTCATTTTTCAACCTGCCATGGATGAAACATTTCCTTAATGCCTTTTACATCAAAGAAATAATTTCTTTATGTGCCATCATCCCATCTGCTTTCCATTCCCAATCTCTGTTCCCTTAGAAGGCAGAGCATCAATTGGTATTCAGTGAGGAAATTGTCATTACCTTTATTAATTATATCACACTATTCAGCGCCCGAGATATGGGAATTACTGCTCTCTGTGCCACACAAGTGGATGCAGATCCCATCAGGAGAGACCAGAAGCACTGCCTGCCACTGTCAGATGCCTTCTGTCAGCACTTCTGTGGTCGGAACTCTGCGTTTGGGGACACTCATTTTTTTGTGGGCACAGTGGCAGAAGCACAAAGCCTGAGAAGCTTTCCTAACACACAGCAGAGCTCAGAGTTGAACATGTGCACCTCACATTGCAGTGTCTGTTCATGTGCTGGACTGCCTTTCTATTATTATTGTTTTAATGGCACCAGCCACAAAACATCTCTAATTTCCAGCTTGTCAGCATACAAAAACCAGTCTGTCTTTTAGTATCTGTTGCCCTCCATAAAAAAATCCCTCTTACCAACGATTCTGCACCGCATACATGGAAGACTCCCCCGCACTACCCGGGCTGCAACCTGCAGAATACAGCAGCACAACAAAAGCAACAAGGCTGACACTTGGCTGTGGAAGTACTGGGCCACCAGAGCTTCTCCCTGTGAAGCTACCAGCTCCAGCAGCTGCAGTGAGGTGTGAAAAACCCCACAATGCATCAGAGCAAAATAAAAGTCAAGTAGAACAGTGCTGATCTGTCATTGCAGCCAGCTGCGTTTCAGTCCCGCCATGTGTTTCTGTAAATAAGAGCCAACCCAATGAAGTTTGACTTACCTTTACTCATTCAGGCCCCAAATATCAAGCACAGCATAATCCATGCAACTGAAACTGGACTGGGGTCTTCCCTGTGACTGCAGGAAAGGAGTGAGACAGAAGTTCCTGCAGTCTCACTGCTTTCGTGTGTCACAAGCATTGGATTTGGGCAGTGCGGAGAGCAGCAACGCAGCCTTAAGACTGACACACAGTGAGGGGGGATGCTGCTTTCTTTTGTCTTGTGTTTTACATGTACATTAAATAAACCTGGGGCAGGACATACCTGTGCAGCCCCATTCCCAACTGCACATTTTGGTTTTGAACCCAGAGATGAACAGGCTGCAATGAAGTGAATTGTTGTGATAACATTAAAAATTCAGAGGAACTCATTATCCTAAATTTAATCGCTCCTTCCAAAATTCTGTCAGACTCATTATGTTGGTTCCCTTTCTGACATGGTTTAAGCTCCTCCAGAGAGCAGCTGTACCGTAGCAGTAATAATGATTAAATTGCTGTCTAAAGCTTCGCTGGCCATCAGAAATAAGTAGAGTAAATTCACACTTGCAGCCACTTTTACAGACAATTATTGTGCCATAATGGCAGAGCTTATGAGACGTCTTTCTGCAACACTGGAGTTCACAAAGCACAGACGCACTGAGAACACAGCCCTGCTGGCACTGCCCACAGAGCTGAACAAAACCTGGGCTCCCAGACATACAAACTGTCAGGAAAAGAGCTGCAAGAAAAACGAAGTCTTCACAAGTTCACACGGAAGGCAGGAAGTTTAGTCAGTCACAGGTACGAAGATGGCAGTGTTTTTTAGGCAGTCGCACAGCACGGTGAGAGCACAAAAACAAGCTCTCGTAGTGCAGCCCACGAGGCCTTGTTTAAGAAAGCTCCTCAGCACACACCCACGTGCATCCTCGTTGCAGCTCAGGGCCCGGCATGCTGAGCCTGGCAGGACGAGTCATGTACGACGTGCCTGCTTTCAAGGTGTGTTAAACACAGCGACACACAGGTTAATACCATCAATCAAATTTGTAATTAATTCCAGCAACTCATTAACAGGAGGAGTGAAATCACTGGAGCTTCACCAGTTTATGAGCCCTACGGATGTGTGTCCATTTATCTGCTAAATGGTGCCGTGGCTTTGCTGTGTACAGTAACTGCTAATGCAGAGATGCTGCCAACAAGCTGCACAGAACCAGAGCAGCATTCCAACTGAAGTTCCACTTCTGCACCCAGGAGTTAATTGGGACACAATATACAAAGTCAGTGCTAACTTCTCCTTAAACTGTCATTTTTTCCACTCAGACTCAGCCAGGCTGCCTTCAGCTGCCCAGGGAAGTCACAGTGAAAGGGCAAAGCTCTGAACTGCACTCGGGGCACCCGATGCATTTGGTGCTTTGAAGCGCCGGGTGCATCCCAGCGTGCCCTGCTAAATAACATGCTGCAGTGAAAAGTTACTCTGAAATATTATTAACAAGCACTGCAATGTTTTAATTAGCCCCCTGATGAATTCTGGCCAAAGAGTAGTGACAATAAATTGCCTCTCTCTGTGAAATTTCCATTTTGACTTTAATGATAAAAAAAGGCTCCAGATGACACCAGCAGCACCAAACGCACTGTGCTGCCTCAGAGCTGTGGTGAGAGCTGATGCACACAGGGTGTTCTGCTGGGAGCTCTGTGATGCCCCATCCGCTGCAGCACGCAGCCAGCAGCAAACGAGGCCCTGCATCATCTCGTGTCTGAAAGCAGGCCTCATTAACTCGCATGTTTCTGACAGCTCCAGTTTAGATGAAAATGTTCAGTCTGAAATGTCACCCCCCAAAAATACAAGACAAATCAAAACAAAAACCCCACAATGCTGCCTTACTGTGCCTCACCAAACAGCAGCGCTCTCCTGTAGCCAGGGGGAGTAAAAAGGGCTTCCTGCACTTCTGTCCAGTCCTCCCCCCTCCTCAGTGTCTCAGCACTGCTCAGCTCTGCACAGCCCGGGCTGCTCTGTGCTCAGCATGAGAAACGCACACATCTCAGTGGGGTGGAAGTGATGCCAAAGGATGATTTGCCAGGGCCATCCTCACACGCTGCCTCCACAACTGCAGTAAAAGTTGGACTTCATTTAGTTATATTAAAATTGTACTGGCTTGTGTAATACCTGGCAACTAGGTCAGAACTTGTGCTGCAGCTACAGAAAGGAACATAACTGTAAGTCATGTAAATATCCTCAGCCCAGTCAGCAGCACAGGGATGTACAGCACATTTCTCATTTTAAGGACAAAGCACATTCCCAATTAGTGCTTAAAAGGAAGCTTGAGTCTTTGATTCATCAACTGAAACAAATTGGAGGACTTCTGCAGAAAAAAACCACCACCAACAAAAAACCATCCTAGAATAACATAATACCAAGGGTTAGAAACAAGGAGAGGGGAAAGAGGATCTGGGAGGACACAACAGAACACTGCAGCACCATGCAATTATGGTCCCAGTGGAACTGCATCATTTCTGAAAGTTAAGCTTATACATAAAGATGTTCAGGAGGGTAATGAAGACACAGGGCAGCCACATCCCAGGGGCTTAGCACATGTAAGGACAAGAGGATTCACTCCTTAATAAGGGTTTCTTATTATTTGGGATTAGGAAATGGCTCTGCATAACTCATTTATACTTTCACATCATATTTGCTTCCAGGGGGGGACTTTTGAACTGCCTAATCACCATCTTGCTGCTCTAAGATGATCCTGTTGTGTTTTCTGCCTTTTTCTCCCTTCTAATTCTTATTTATTCATTCTCTATACCCTTTACATGAAACAAAATGCCCTGAATCTTAAAGTCCCCTTAATTCTGAATCCCCTGAAACAATTTTGTCTTAGGGAAAAGCATGAAGATGCTCATGTATTTGTTCCCCCAGCAGCGTTCTGTTCATAGACCTGGAGGAAAACTCCAGTTCCAGCAGATGGTCTGTTAACCCAGCACCTGCTAGATGTCTGCACAGAACGTACTGTCACACCTGTCCCGTAAGCTGTGCTGCACAGAGAACTGCAGACTGCCAGCCACTCTGCAGGTGGGGCATGGCCACACAGCCAGCCCTGACACCGCACAGAGGCGACGTGCAGCCCTTTCCCCTTGTAACGTTTCCATCTTCTGATCAGAACTGCTCCTACACGACACTGCATAAATTCTTCCCATTTCCAAAGGCGCATTGCATTGGGCAACGTCCCTTGGAAGATAATACAGCACAAAAGAGTCAAGTGTTCCTGAAGAAAGGAATAACTGAGCCAAATCAGCTCCAAGCAGGCTCCATCCACGCTGTCGCCACCCCGTATTCATCAAGAACAATGAGCACTGGCATTGAGATTCCGTGCTGGTTTCATAAACAGAGTGCTGCCTTTTTAGTATGTCACATTTAGACAGGAGAACAGATTCTGGCTATAAGAAAGCATCCTTGGAACCTGTTTTTATAGTTCTTGAAATATTTCTGAACAGTTTTCTTATCACGCACGTTAAACAACTCCAGCCTCAGAAGTATAATAACCCCCTGCAAATGCGCTGACTTCTGCAAAGCATAAATGTGAGGCTCACATGTGGGTCACAGCCTAACGAATTCACAAACAACGCAGCCCCCGCACAAAAGGGGAGTCAATGCTAATTATGATGAGGAATCCCAGTGTCTCTTGGTGCAGCTGTGGTGATGCTCACCTGCACACACCACCCTCTCACCTGGTGATTTTAAGGCTAACACCAGGCACAGCACTGTGGTGTGAAACGTGTCCTCCTGCCCCCAGATCTGCACTGACAGAGATCAGCCAGCCAACAGCTGGTGGTGGGGAAACATCCCATCCTCTCTGTGCATAGCTGGAACATAAGGAAATGCAGCTTCAGCTGCTCTCAGCCAAGCCGGATGCATTTTGGATTTAAAAGAATGTCAAAACCATTCACTGAAATTCTCAGGTGCAAGAAGAAGAGTCCTAGCAGGGAGTGGCTCTGTGCTTCAATCCCATTCCCACTTCCTGAGGAGCAGTTTGAGGCTGCAACTGGTCAGAGAGGAAAATGGTACTCCTGCAGACATCCTTTAATTGTAGAATTATGTTCATCAGCCTTTGAGGCTGTTTCCACAAGTTTGAGTATTACAGACTGCTACCCTTATTTCTGTAAATACTGCTGAGACAAAGGAACGCTCTCCAACCAGACCAGCACTGAAGGAAGATCCTGCAGCTCTGTGACACACGTGGGGTCATCATGCTTCTGTGCAGGTCAGCTCAGCTACAGGTAAGAAACACAGCACAGAGCTAGCAGAGAGCTTCCTCTGCCAGACATACAGCCTGGTGTAGACAGGCATGCCAGGCTGCCTGACATGGGGGGGGGAGCCTCATCCTTACGTCCTGAGCCACAGTGCCACATGTAGCAGGTACCCAGGTGTCACTGCTCGCCTAATGCCAGCAGGTGCCTGAGTGTCACGTCCTGCCCAATGCCAGCAGGTACTCAGTAGGCGCAGCCCACTGCCAGCTGTGGGCACATCCCATCGGGCTGGGATGTGGTGGGTGCCTGCCGGCCCCTCGTGCTGCTCCAGCAGCCCGCATGCAGCACTCGCTCTGCACCGGGGCTGCTGCTCTGCCTGCCCTGCCGAGCTCTGCAGACGCCTTCTGTGTGCGCACCCCACTGCCCCTCACACAGGAATGTGCTGCTGGTGCTGCCGGAGAAACGGTGCAAAGGGTGGAGATGTGTACAAAATGCTCTGCTGGTGGATTTAATGCCGA
This sequence comes from Tetrao urogallus, assembly GCF_951394365.1. Lineage (NCBI taxonomy): Eukaryota > Metazoa > Chordata > Aves > Galliformes > Phasianidae > Tetrao > Tetrao urogallus. Next base: position 9,843,461 of record NC_136833.1, read on the forward strand.
GCGGTAAAACGTTTTATCCGTTCTGGAGAACAGTGTTTAAACAGATGCTATTAGTGGTTGAATTTCAAAAGTCAACAGGGCTAATAAACCTTTACTTCTACTAAAAATGCTATGAGCCCAAGCCCTTTTTTTTCTTTAGGTGTTCAATTAAGAAAGAACACAGAGACCTCTCCCAGATTTAAGACTGTAGTGATCAGGTTAAGCATTCATCCCATTGTGTAAAGAAACAGATTATTGTTAAATAACTCATATCTCAGGAGCAGTGTTACAAATGACCCAAATGGAACTAGAAGCATCTTAAATACAATTTCTTGTCAGATTACATGTGAAATGCTCTGATGACTGAAGAGTTCCTAAAAGGACCCCACGTGTGGTCCTGGAAGGCCTGGCTCCAGCTCTGAGCAAAGCACCATTTCATCTAATTGTTGTTTACCTCAAGCAAGCCCTCTGAGCTACACAACTACATGCACTTCTCCCTGATTTATTACAGCAGTGCTGATATTTCGAAGAGCCTCATCCTCCCAAGAAGCAGAGGGAAACCAGTCATCACCCAGGACGTGGGGGAGGCATGGAGTGAGTGCTGGCTGTGAGTGCAGGCTGGGTAGAGACCCTCTGAGTGTCACCTCCTCACCCAGAAATGCAGATGTCCTTAGTGATTCTTTCAGAATGAGTACATGTGGGAGGGGGAGGAGACGGGGAAGTCGGTCTCATCGCTGCTACTACAATGCAGAATTAAGACAACCGCCCATCCATCATCTCCTCTCAAATCCTCTCTGCTCTTCAAAGACAACTGACAGCTCACAGCCTCCTGCTGCCCATCTTGCTAAAATATTAAAATATCAATGAGCCCAAGGTTCAGGTGGCTGCAGACATCCAGAGCAGGGAGTGTGCAGCACAGAGATAACACTGTGATTTCATTTTGTTGGTAACATCACTGGATTCCCCATCCCCTGCTCTGTGGCATCCCGTTCTAAAAGCCAGACTGAAATTTACAACAGCAGCAACAGCCTCTGGTGTTTGCAGGGGTAGGAGGAGTGCCACTGTGTCGAAGTAACTTTACAGCATGTGGAATGATCACTAGAACCTGGAAAACCTGCATTGGCATTGGAATGCCAAGCAGAGTCCTTGGTGCTCCAAGCAGGAGCCTCTGTACGCCAAATCCATCCACAGCAGTTTAATGGGTATGAGAATTTGTGCCCTCCTCTGCGTACAGAATTTGGAAAGTTCCTGATTTCCTAACCAAGGGATCAGAACGCAGGGGCCATCCTCCTTGTACCTGTTACCTGCACCATAAAGTAAAGCTAAGTTTGTGGAAGACGTCCAAGTATCGGTGCCACACCAATCCTTAGGGCCGGGTACAAACCAATTACCAGCTGTGGGCTGAGCTGCTGTGGGCTCCTGCCTGCCGCTATCGGCCCTGCTGACCTGCAGGGATGGGACGCGGCCCTTTGCCCCACAGAGGAGAACTGCTCAGCGAAGAGCAGAGGCAACACAACCGCAGCGATGTGGGAACTGTTCGTGGCTTCCTTCCGCTCAGAGCGAAATTCAGCGACGCCAACATCGAAGCCCTAAGGAGATGAGGATAAGAGGGCTCTGCTCCCAGGCGTGTGACACTGCCCGCCTTTGTGGGACAGATGTGAGGGAAGAGAACTGAGGAGAAAGCAAAGCTGGGCTGAAAGACTTTTTTCTTTAAAAAGAAAGAACAAAATGAATATGATCCTGAAAGAACAACTGTTCCTTTCAAAGCTGTTAGTTTAGGAAGCTCGCTGTAGAAGGGAACATTTCTGATATGTGGTTGCTGGTTTCCAAGCAACAGCTGAGCCCTGCTCCACTGCCGGCAGCCTGCGCTCCCAGCCGGGCTGCGCCGACGGCACCACGGGCAGCACCGCAACGGCTGCGGGCACAGCAGGGAGCAGCATGGAGCTGGGAGCAGAGCGGGGCTCCAAAAGTGACGGCAGAAACGAGGCTGCTGCCCCGCACAGGGCAGGGGCTGGCAGAGGAACCGGCAAAGGAAAATCAGAAACCCAACAGGACAGAATTGCAACAGCAGAGCTCTAGTTTATGTGAGGGTATGTAAGAGCATAGTTCAACGTGAGTTACCCAAACAGTTCTGAATTGAAGAGTTCTCATATCCTTTGGGTACACTGAAGTTATGTGCAGGTACAGGAAAACGGCATTGTGGACATCTGAGAAAAGGTTTCATTGCATTTCCCTACGGAGTGCTCCTCTATTTGACGCTGTTAACTGTCACTAATAGCATTCTTATTTCCTCACGTAGATCCATTGCACTCTTTGCAAACCACCAGGCAACCATGCAAACACAGAAGCCTGCTTTGCACATCGCTGATGCCCGTTGGTTCTGCTGATCCTCTCCAGCTCCCTGTTTCTCTACCACCTATCCTTCCACATCTCTTCATGACACTGCCCCTCATCCTTCGTGATCCTCAACTCTTTGGATCCATTCCTATGCTTTGCAACAGTTGCTTGTGATGCACTTAAAACTGGAGGGAAGGGACAGCTTGCCACAGAAGACCTAATTGGCCAACTCAATAGCCTAATTCATAGGCACCAATGACAGCAGACATTGCTGTGACTCAGCGACGTCTCTCTTCAAAGCTGGAGAAAGGTGGTGGTAGCAGTAAGGCCAGCATGCAAAGCACACCGCATTGCATCCTGATACCCTGACTTCATTTGATGTCTGAATCAGTGCAGTCATGGCTGTGCTGGGCACTCAGGGCTCACTAATTGCTGCTGCCACCTCCTGATAATGAATCATCGAGTCCAGTGCTTTTCTCTACAGAATCTGCAGAGGCTTCTTAGAGGCACTGATGGTGTTTATGGTACAGACATTCAGGCATTCAAATGTTTATTACTCAGGTGACTTTCTATATACTCAAGTTTACTATCGTCCACTAAAAATAAAGAAGCAGCTATTACTTAACCTGTCAGAAGCCTGAGCCTTCAGGCAGTAATAGAAGCAGCTCATTTGATGGAAGCTGCGAGCACCTCCAATTGAGCCTCCACTGAAGTGCAGCCCTGGGAGCAACCCCCACTGAGCAAACAGAGCAGAGCAGAGCAGGGCCTGCCCTAGCCTGGTCACCGCACAGAGTGCTGGTGGAGCTGCAGGCATTATGGCCTTCCTTCTCCACAAACAGCTGCACATAAAAGATAATACAGGTTGCAGACATCAAAAGGCAGCACTCAGGAAAACATCACGACTTTAAGCTGTTTTCTGAGGCTGGAAACCACTCACAGAGGAAGGACAAAGACAGCAAGCTGCTTGGGGCAGGGACTGTGTCTCTCCCTGAGCCCAGCACAAAGGGACTCTCCGCCTGGACACAATGCCAGGAAGGAACATACATTCCAGTTATGTTTGAAGGCGCTCAAACAGCAGGAAGCCCTCAGGCCCACGTGCTGCGATTGCCAACACGCCGTTTTCCCCATTCCATCTGCAGTCCCCGAGGTTGGTGCCCTGCACTCCCTCATGCTCTGTTCCCCCAGGCCAGGCTCCCTGCAGCCGGCTGCCCACCTTCACCGCTCCCTACTCCGCTCCTCAGCCTGCACACCCTGCGACACGTGGCTCTGCTGTACCTCAGGCAATCTCCTGTAATGAGGGCTGTTAGTCCCCAGATCACAATCAAATCACCTCAAAGATTATGGGTTCACAGAACGGTATATTTTCTGAACACATATTGCAGAGCACAATCCATTAGCAAACCAGACGTGCTATTCTGTTATTTGAATCTGAATCTCTGAGTAGTGCTTTTAGCAAATTTACTTTTCTCAGCCACTTAAGAATAATTCCTTTGCATCACCATTGTATCTTTAAGGTCAGTTCAAACGGATCCCCTATATTTAGTTGCTTTTGCATGAAGCTGAAAGCACAAAGACTGGCAGAGATCAGCTAAATGTTCATTTTTGCTGTAAAGCTAACCACAGATTCTCTCCCAGAAGTCACTGTCGCGTGCCTGTGTGCTTCACACAGACCTGTGCCGATCCCCCGATCCTCCCCTCTGCGCTGACAGCACCGAGCTGTCTCATTCCCTGCCACTGCTGCAGAAAAGCCACGTCACCACCTCAGCTCTGTTCCACCAGTTCTGTTTCTCTTCCCAGGGATGGAACCACACCATCACCACTGCCGTGTGCAGCACTACGTGCAATCGCCATCTGTGCAGTTGGCACTTCTTCAAAAAATATTTATATATCTGTGGAACATACATGAACATAAATGAAACACAACAAAAACTGTAACAAAACATAATATGTGCCTGCAGTAAGGGAACAGCAACAAGTTCACAGTGTGACCTCCTCATTTCAGAAGCTTGCCATCAGACTGCCAGGGCCGCCTCACAGCCACCTGCAAGCTTGCTGCTGAACCATTCATGAGAACAAATGTTCCCCACGTCCAGCTGAACCAGGCCAGTCCCACGCTCCCATGCTGCTGCTCCGGGTGATCCGCCAGGCAGCGATGAGATGCACAGCTTACCCACGTGTGCAGAGTGCACTTTGTTTACTTCGAAGCTTCCCCTCGCTGCTTTATGTGATGTCCTGTCCAAACTGTGAAACAAAACAGCAGTGATCTCTAAGGCAACAACACTGGCCAAAACTCATCACTTTTACGTGTTGACAGCACACTTCATTCTTTAACCAGCAGTTGAGCAGCAACAGCAGCAGCTGTAGTTACAGCAATCCTCACTGAAGCGGAAAGTCCACTTCCACATTTCAAATTCCTTCAGAATTTGGAAAATTAACACAACTCTTCCTTACTACATCTCCTATATTTGCAGTGCATTTCACCTCCACTCAGACACTAGAAATGTGTTCCAAACCCTCATGTATGTTCTCCTTTTAGTTCTGCTCATTTATCTTCCAAAGGATCAAGCATATTATGTTAGTAGGCACAGCGTCTGTCCTTCCACAGCCTTGCAGTGCAGAGCTGTGCCCCCAGCAGCAGCAGAGGGAACTCCAGAGCAGAGGGCTGATCTGTGCTGTGCCCTCCTGCACCGCACCGTGCGGAGCCACGCTGCATCCCCCAGAACTGCATGCTCAGGGCATCCAATATGCTGCAACTGGGCTCTTTGTAAGTCATACTGCTGCTGTACAGATGAGCACCATTCTAGCATCTGCCTTTCTCTCACAGCTAAAACAAATTCAGGGGGATGTCCGAGGAAACAGGGATTCGTCACAGATCTGCCAAGTCCTCAACAAATAATGTACATGGCAGCTGAAATACCGGCAGCTGAAATACCAGCAGCTCTAAAGCCACATTCATGTTTGCCAGTAGTTGTACTTGACTTAATAGTTTTCCCTATACTAAGCATCATATGACATTTATATAATGAAATCACCAATTCTGAAAAAAGAACAATGTTGTCAACCACTACACTCAGTGGCTGCTTTGCTCAGTCATTTCATGAAATAATTGAAAATCATAGGTATCACACATAGTGTCTAACCCCCAACTATTCAGAATAAAAAAAACCCCAAGATAACTATTTTTCATATTATTTTCATTTATGAAACCACACAGTCTTTCAGATCATTTCTTGAAACCACACGAACAAAAACCCATCCGTGATCTCCGTACCCGTACAGCTGAGGCTGTTACCTGAAGTGACTGAAAGTTGGAGCCATTCAGCACAGGAAATGCTTCCACAACAGTGTTCTAAAAGCAGTGCCACTCACTGCAGAATTTCTGCACTGTATTTTGTGCAACAAACAAGCAGAGGTATCAAGCAGAGAAACAAAGTGCTCAGGATTTTACTCAGCTGTGCAGTGCTTCCACCTGCCATTCATTCCACCAAATGACTGATTTCACAACACGACCATAACACATGTGCTTTGTTTTCCTACTTTTTGCCCCCTTTGTCATGGCGTTATTAAACTTTTTTTTTTTTTCACATGCACAAACTGCCCAGCTTTTAATGTTTCTTAAGCTCATTTTCACAGTATTTTGCCATAAGCCATCAGATAATCTCTCACATTCAGGATCCAATCCATTTCCCTTGTAATTTAACAAGGGCTGCAGCAGGCACTTACAGGGGCCTTATCGCGTACAACTTCTCATACATAACAGGATGCCAGAGATGAGAAGACAAAAACACAACCATGTCCTGCAGCTCCAGGTCTGAGAACACATGACACAGTCAGTCCCTTCCCAGCAAGTGCTGCGCTGCGCCTCCCCCCACACAGCACACCGTACCTCTCAGCTCTGCTCTGAGCACCTCTGCACCACGAATGCCCGCAGGTCTGCAGGCCGTAATTACTGTGAATTCACGGTTAACCCAACGCCTGGCATGCCCCTCACCGCTCACCCCTTACAGTCACTTTGCACCACCACACTCCCAGCAGCACCAGCAGAGCGGAGCTGCTCCTGGGCAGCACGGGGGCCCAGGCATCGTCCCGCACACAGGGTGCAGCTGCAGGCAGTGAGGGGCAGCAGCAGGGGGCACAGAACCCCGCCGGCACTGCGCGTGTCACCGCCCTGCCATCCCTGCAGGTGCTGAGAGACCGTGCTGGTCTGGGTCTCGAACAAACCAGCGGAACACAAATGGTTCCGTGATCTGTGCTGAAGGACAGCTGGCTGCTGCCGCCTGGGATGTGTGTCGTACTGCTGACACTCTGCAGGCTGATCCAGGAGCTGGGAAATTCTCAGCATCATTTCTCCTACATTGATTATTCTGAACTTCATTTCCTGCTGCTGCTTCACCTGGGCAGATTCCTGTAATCCAACTGATTTAGGCCCCTACCTACCCATACACTGAAAAATGTCATTACATTAAACATTTGATTAATTTTAGTAAAATTAACTTCCAACTTTTGCAACCACCAAGCTGTATGCACACACATTTAAAGGCTGGATGGGCTGCAGATGCACAGCTTACTGAGTGAGAGAACATCTCCAGACACCAGTGTGTTAAAATTCCAACCCGTGTCCAGATTCTTGGTTACTCACAACTCCAAATCCAGTGCACAGCTGCAGCCCTACCAACATATTCAGTTCCAAAAAATGTTTGCTAAGAGCAAAAGTGTATTTTCATTTCCCCATCTTATTGAGCGTGAAGGATCGTCAGATGTATATAAAAGCTGTAACAGCTTGAAACCCTTTAATTTTCCCTCTTCAATTTCTGCACCCGACAGCTGCTGCAAACCTGCTCCTAGGACCTTCTGCCCGCGATAAGGGGGTGCTCCACAGACAAAAGCAGCCCCCCTCTGCCACCCCCGGCACTCCCAGCGTTACAGCCGTCCGGAGTCCCGCACTCCGGCCCAAAGCCTGACTTGAAGATGCGAAGCTTCCGAGGTGCCCCAAAAGCACACGCAGCCGTACGGCGGCCGCCTATCCCCACGTAAGGACGGACGTTCTTAAAACGAATCAGTAACTCTTCACGCGAGGCGGCAGCACAGACGAACTGCGCGTGCAGCGCTGCAGATCGCAATGACGCTCCGCAATGACGCCCCGCACCTCGCCGGGCGGCTCGGGGACCCCCGGGCAGGGCGGGGCTCCGCGGAGCCGCCTCCGCACGGAGCGGCAGCGCCCCTCGGCCGCTCCCCCGCCCCGCAGATCCGCGCGTGCACCGACACCCGCACGGCGACGGGCTGCGGGGGCTGCGGGCCGTCGCCGCCGAAGGCGCCCTGCGGAGCGCGGGCGGGGCGGCGCGGCCCGGCCCGGCCCTGCCCCGGCGTCCGCGGGAGCGGCGGGCGGCGCGCAGCGGGCACGTGCGGGAGGCGGCCGACGGGCGGCGCGGCGGGCGGGGCGAGCGCGGGAGCGGCGCGGCTCCGCGGCGCGGGGTCAGCGTGCGGCGCGGCGCGGATCGGCCGCCTGCGGGAACGTCGCCGTGGCTCTCAGCGATACCGGGATCGCGCCTCACCTTAACGAGGGTTCCCTGACCGCGGAGCGCAGGTGAGATTTCTCCTCGTTTCCTTAAACGGCCCCGTTGGCCGCTTCTGCGAGCTACTCGTCAGCCGGCTCCGAGGCGAGTAATTACAGGGCAACTTTTTGCAGCCGCCGGGGCTTTACCATCCGCTGCGGCTTCCGTGGCTGCTGCGGCCGGCGCGTTTGTCCGCGGCGTACGCAAAGCTCAGCTGTGTTACTCGTAAAGAACGCCGTTTCCTGCCGAGATGCCCTTTTCTGAGCATCCACAAAATACTGGTCTCGGAAAATAGGAAGGGATGCGGTGTGTGTGTGGGGAGGCAGGCGGGAGGCTCTGCTCTCCAGGACGGTTTCTGAAGCGTCACCGTGCCGGCTACGGACCAACGGTGTGCAGTGGGTGGATGCCGCGGGGATTGGGATTGAGGGTTTTATGAAAGACGCTGCCTAAACGCAGTGATGTAGTTACAGATCTGCGCGGTGTTTTAATTCCAGCAGATTATCAAGCGCACAGGAAAATATCTCCTGCTATGGTGGGATGAGAAAAAAATCAATCAATGCTACATTGTCTACAACAAGCTCTTGGAAAACTTAAACCCACAGCCGCAGTGCTGACGGTTGTTTTGTGGGTTGGTTTGTTTCTTTTTGAAATTGCACGTACTGCACCATCTGCGGGGTGTTTCGGCTCTGAGTATCAGGGATGCACGTAATGCACCTGCAGTATATCAGTGAGCAAAATACTTTCTAGGGCCAAGAATACTGTTTGCTAATTGGGTGTAGATTATCACGAGTAGTGACAGAAGGCTGTACGTACTTGCAGCTCTCTTGAGTGCACGTCCCTCTGTGGAATGGGGTGCATACACATAGATTGTGTACGTACAAGTAAAATGTAGGACTGTACGCACGTATGTTTGCTTCTTTTCCCCATTGGCATGGAACCACAGCTCGGCTGTTTCTGTCGCTGAGACAGGCAAGAGCTCCCAGAGCAGCACCAGGCAGCCGCTGTGCCTTCTGCTCCCAGATGCCTCCGAGCACTTCCCTAGTCTGTCTGACAACAAATGCTCCCGGACCAGCTGCCTCCTGCAGGCTGTTCTGCAGCGCTCTCCATAGGCTGCTGTGCCTCCGACAGCACTGTTTTCCAGCTTTCCACCTACCCGTGCTAGCAGATTGGTCTTAAGCGAGTGGCACATCTGGTGAAAGAGCTGCAGTGACTGAGTGCACTCGAGTGCTGGCAGCCCCCGTGCTCACACTGCAGCTCTGCTCTGTGGCATCACCTTCCACTTCTGAAGCCAAATTATTATCAGCTGCGAAACAGCTCCTATGTTGTGTTGGCTTCTGCGCACAGTATAAGGCTGTGTCTTCTTAACTTCACACATTACACCATTTCCCCATCTCCCTGACATCTCTGCATAAAGATTTCTTTTTTTCTGCTTGATCACCACGATAATTCAACAGCTTTAACACCATATCAAAGTTAACTTCGCAATCTGATACATCCTGCAGCAATCACACTTCTTGCTAGAAGGAAGGGAGGAAGGAGCAAACTTGGGAAACCTTTCTGGGCTGCCCCACTGACCAGCAGAGCACATGGAGCGCTACGGTGCCCGTCACATGCCGGCCTGCTGGCAGACCTCACGGTGTGCTGTCAGGGTTGGGGCCTGCAGAGGGCTGCTCACACGGAGCCGTCCTCCTGCGCCGCACTCCCCAGGCACGTTGCTCCTGCAGCTGGGAGCACAGCGGGCAGTACAGGCTGGTGGTCCCTGCATGCATGGTTTTATGTTTGCTTGTTTAACAAAAGAGGAATTAGGTGATTTTAAAAAGTTACATGCTTCCTGAAAGTTAACATGAAGAATGTCAGTGGTCTCACTGTGACTTTACCAAAAATCCTGGGGATCAGCTTCATTTTGATGGGAAGGGGTGGGAGAGTTAGTACACAGGAATATTTAAAAGCCAATTTATGCTCTAAATCAGACGACTGGGGTGGGGGCCTTGGGAGGGAATGGGGTAGAGTCCTGTTTCTTGTGGTTCGTACAAACCCTCACAGAGCCTGGCAGCTGCGGAGCTGGGGGACCTGGTGAGGCTCACAAAGGGCTGCCATGGCCTCCCCACTGCTGATCTGCCCACAGCACCAGCCTTGGGGCCAGAGGAGAACAGCCACCAGGGCTCTCCTCCCACATGGATGGAGGGCAGGGATGGGAAGGGTACAGCACAGCCCAGGCAGGATGGGGCCACAGAACTGCTGGCAGTGCACAACCCTCAATGGGAGCACAGAGATCCTGCACATGCGATGTCCTCTTTGGTGACCCCAAAAGTGACTGTTCCCCACAATGCTGGGTGGTTGCATCCCTACACTCTAATTTTCAAGCTAAAGAAGCGCTCTTAACGGTCAGCCTGGTTCCATTTGCCCCAGCTGTGCAAAATGGGCCACAAGCCTTGAGCTTGCTCAGCCCCGCACCCTCCGGCACAGGCTGGGGCTGGCAGTGCCTGTGGCAGTGCAGTTCCTCCACTGCTGCTGCCCTGAGCCTCCAGGGAAGGGTGGGTGGTGCTTATCTGAGCCCTGGAGCTGCCAGGAGGGTCAGCGGTCAGCTCCTGTTCCTCACACCTCATCTCACTGCTAGCATAAATTTCTAAGATACATTGTCCAGTTAGTGAGAGGATGCCCCATGGCACTTTCTAAACAAACCAGAAAAAGTACCAATGGATTTAAGCCAAAATCCATCAGCATCAAACTGTATCTTGATCTGAGTGGGTTCTGGCTTAAGACAGAAGAGCAGCAGAGCATCCTCTAATCCTTACTTGCAGCACATGCTGCTTTACCAGTGAAAAGCCTTCATCCACATCTTTGTTTTTCTCTCATACCCCATGATTTAGAAAGTGGGAGAACGTGGACTTCCTCTACTGATTCCATTTGAGGCACAAGATGCTTTTAGTCTTAGTGACCTATAAATTACTGACAGGACCCCAGCTGCAAACTAGCAGCTTCCCGAATGCTTCTTTCTGCCCCACATCCATGCAGTGGTGCAGCACGCTGTTGGCCTTGACTGTCCAAGCAGAGCATCTGGGAAATGGCAGATTAGATTACGGCTGGTCGCCTTCTGCTTGGATATACAGGACAAATGTGAAAAAGGGATGGATTTCTTTTTCTAAAAATAGTTTTCACGAGTCCCACTGCCTTCAGTTTGCAGTAGAAAACTGATTTTTGCTTTTGTGCCAAGAACTCTGAATTTGCAAAATCCTGCTGGTCTTTAGACAAGATTTGCTATTGAAGGGCTGCAGCCTTCGATGCGGTATTGATCTGAGTTCTTTCAGTGAACACCCCATAGAAGGACGGGCCTTGGGGCAGCTCCTCACCTTCACACCTGGGAATATTCTTTGTTGTCTTCAGCCCTATCAGCCTCCACAGCACTGGTAAAAGCACTCGGTGCTCCCCTATGGTTTCTGGAATTACACCATTAGCTCGGAGGGCAGAATCACCAAGAATTTTACATTGTTTATTTCTCTTTAGAAATGACAATATAATGATAGTGCAGCTGCCTAATGTGACATTTTTTAAATCACAATTTATGAGATCATTTTGGAAGCAAGTTTCTGACCTGCTTTTCCTTGTAACAACTCCTTTATGGTACTTATAAATCTGGTACTATGCACGTAATGAAACAACACAAGGACTAGAAGGAAACCAGCAATAATCAGATTGGGAGGTGCATCGGTTGGGATGCGCAGTCCCATGGACACGCTCCAAGGTGCAACGTGCCGAGCTCCTGGGCTGTGCTCCGGCACTTCCTGGTGCTCTGCACAACTCCACAGAGGGGCAGGGTGGCAGCAACACAGCTTGCAGGAAGCAAAGCAGCTTCAGTGCAGGTGCTGGTAGGAGCGCAGCATTTCCACAGAGCGGGTGGCACAGCACCGCGCCCGCAGCCCGCCGGCATCCATGCAGCACCGCAGCGCTCCCTGCGCTGAGCCTGGCCAGCACATCGCCGCACCCAGCCACGCTGTGCTCAGGGAAATCTTAAGCAGTTGGCTGTCCCAGGACAGTGAAAGAAGTCCCAGAACTGGCCGTTCCAGGAAAGATGTCAGAACAGATCTGATTCTGGAATTCCAGATAAGAGTCATCCTATAGTTCTGCACTTAGCCCTGCTTGCAAAGTTTCCCCGTAGGGTATTTCTATCAGTGCCATAAACAGAAATACCAGAGGTCTCACAGAAAAACAGAATGCTGTTTTTCCCTAATGACATTTCCAGGCACAAACAGCTAAAGGCCGCTGTTCAAACAAACAAATGGCTATCTGGCTTCCACACGGTGAAAAGTGCACCTGCGGCTGCTAAAGTGAGTAATATGAATGAATATGAAGTAAGAATAAAGAGCTGTTTTATAAAACAGAACCTCTGCTCGCCGTCAGAGCTGCACGTGGTGGGCGCTGTGGGTCAGCAGGTGCCGGCACAGCATCCACTGCTCCTCATTTTCCCTTTTTTCCTGGTGCAGCATTGACCCTTTCATTGCTCTCCTCACCTGGAGGGTTTTCCACTGTTCAGCAGTTCTCATTACCCATTTCAAAGTCCTTCCTATTATTATTTTATGATTGTAATGACTTTAACTCAACTATCAATTAATACAGTCCTAAAACCCTTCGGCTACCAGAACTGATAAATAGGAATGGAAGACTCTATTTCTATTTCACTTCATTTATTTTAAGTGAAATCTGTGTAAAGAAGACAAATGGCACATTTTCTATTACCAGATACTATTTCCCATCCTCCTTATTCTTTCCTTTTTAACACCATCATCAGAAGCGACGCACTTCAATTCTTTTAGGCGTACTCCAATGATACTGCAATATACAGTTTACGGAAAAATCAAATTACTTTTTTTTTTTTAAATGTCAGCAGCACTCTTCCCCATCTCCCCGCTAAGTGCAACATCTAATTTCTCCATAGTACGTTTGCAGCAGTTGCTGTGGGCGGAGAGTCTGCTTATTTGTTTGGTTGGTTTTTACTACAAGGCACTGTCATGGCAACCACAGCGAGGGCGAACGCATCTGGAGGTACTCTGTGTACGTCACACTGGCTGCAGTAAAACTGCCTCATGCCATTTAAACTTTTTATCCGCTGCGTGAGGGCAGGCAGGCAGGCAGTCGTGGGAGCCCCAGGGGCAGCCCCTCCTCGCAGGCCCAGCAGTGCCATGGTGGCCGCACACAGCGCTGTGCTGGGACTCCGCTCTGTTCTTGGATAGATGAGCATGGCAGCACTCTGCGGTGTCTAATTGTAGCTCATATTCTGTTCATCTGTCTAGGTACTTCTGACCCTTTTACTGTAATTCCTGAGCACTCACAACGTTAATCAGAGATTTTCAATAATTTAAATCTAAGGGTCAGCTCTTCCACTGCTGTAAATCAATGTCTTTTTTTTCTTTTTTTTTTCTTTTTGGCTTTGGAGCTAATCAGAAGGGAGTTGGGATCACTTTCACAGCGGGAAAGTGATCTTAATTTATTAAAGCACACTGCTGCCTTGTACCCATAGTGCCGTCTCTCTAGAGCTCATCAGCTGCTAAAAACCCACAGGTACTGGCGGGAGAACAGGCCCTTGTCACACTGAGCTCTCAGAGTAAGTACAACAGCAGAAACAAGGGCACCCCCTATTTTCAGTGCTATGGCTGAGATCAGCACCACAAAGTGCCAGCAGGCCGCCAGCCCGGTCCAGTGCCAGCCCTGCTCAGCCTTGTCAAGGAATTCCGGCTCCACTGACAGCACATCCAGCTGGGCTTTAGAGTGCTTTTTTCTTAGAAGTTTTTGAGCCTTGCTTCTGATTGCTGTTTAAGATAGAAAGAAATGGTACAACTAAATGAAAGAGCAGAGGCTTTTAATTGCTAACATCTATTGAAGAGAGTGAGTGAATAGCCGCAAAAATGTAAATGAGAAACAAGGAGTTCAGCAGAGATGCTTCTTTGCTGGGACTGGAGATTCCAGAGGATGCTCCAATGACAAGTTAAGCAAAAGCCGTAATATTTTCCTTCCTGGAGAACATTGCATCCTTAGCGCTTGCCTGGCCCCATAGAGAAGCTGTTGACCAGGGAAGCAGGAACTTGTGGGGAGATGCCATTTTGTATTCACTACAGGAGGTTAAAGTTCCCTAGAGCACAAAGGAGCTTTCCTTTCCCAGGCAATCCCATCACGGTACACATCAACACAATTAAAGCCTGCAAAGCTCAGAAGTGGTCAGAAGTATTTGGTTAAATCCAAAATTAGTTTTTATTCCAGACATTCACTGTTCTTTTCCCATGCACCTCTGCATGTTGATATTTGTCAATAAAAATTGACTAAAAAAACCCTAGGACCTCTGGTTCCTCTCACAGTGACATGTGACACCTCACACATAGCCTTCAACTGCAAAGAGATTAATAATTTTCCTGTCCTTTGGCAGTAGATGCAGTTTCTTTCCTCCCCACGCCCACACTGCTGTTTCCTTCTGATCAGCATTTGTAGCTTAGCTACTGCTTAACTGAAAGGAAGGAATTTGCTAGAAAGATGCCTGTGCAACGTCTGTCCATTCCAGCCACGGACAAAGAAGGGAGAAGATGACTATTGCCAAAAGAAAATAAATAACCTTTCTCCAAACACCTCTAGAGAAATCACCTCATTATAACTGTATTTCTTGCACAGTTCTAGCTCAAGAAAGGTGATGCTGGATAGCTGGAGCTATCTGCTGCTCAATCAGTCATTCTCACAGGATTATTGTCATTGAAGTACATGATTATGAGTAGCGGATGGAGGAGCGCTGGGCTGAAGGGAGGGTGCAGGGAAGGTACCCCAAGGACCAGCGCGGTTCCGCTGACGCTCTCCCCTTGGCACGGCAGGTGCAGCGAGCGGCTTGGCCATGGCACCGCACAGGACCGGGCCCGGCTTGGTGGCTGCCTGGGGCCCTGACAGCCACGTATGGAGCAGCAGTGCCGGAGTGATGGGCTGAACCCATGGCAGGAAGCAGCACCTGTTCAGGCGGGCGCCCAGCAGCCCGCTGGGAGGCGTGAAGGCCCATTCCAGTGGGGGCATGGCCAAAGCATTCTTCAGGCTGCAGAAGTTCCTTCGGCGGACCCAGTTTCTGCTCTTTTTCCTGACTGCCGCGTACCTCATGGCTGGCAGCCTCCTGCTGCTGCAGCGCGCCCGCCTCGCAGCCCAGCAGGGACCACGCGGGGCCTCAGGCCTGGCACTGCCAGGGCCAGACACGGGGCCGGGAGCCAAGGCTGCAGACCCTCGCCTGGCACATAGCCCTGGTGCCCAGCTCCCCCTGGGAAAGGACAGGCTGCCAGGGGCAGAACCGCAGCACAGCCTGCGCTGGATGGCACCTCGCAACTCAGAGCTGAGGTGGCTGCGGAGGAGGTGGTTCCACAGGTTCATTGGTGACCAGGAGCCCATGCAGACCGCGGGACTCAGAGCCACGAGGGGTACCGCCGAGCACAAAGGTAAGGACGCGCCCTCTGCCCGCCTTCTGGCAGGCGCACAAACTGCTGCCCCACAGTCCAACCCAAGCAGAGACCAGCAGGCCTGGCGAGGTGTGCCAGAAGCACCTTCCCGCAGCTCAGCATCACTTCCACAACAGTTCCTAAAGGCCTGCGCAGGCCGGAGTAAGGCTGTGTCCCTGCGCACTGAGCTGTAGCTCCAGAAATGTATTTCTGCTGGTTGAGTGCAAGTCCAGAGAGAAATATACTCCTCTGATTTAAATGATTTTCTCTTCAAGCAGGCAGAGAAGAATGCTGCTGAAAGCTGTTTCTCTTTCTCAGCATAGGGAACACTTAAAAATGAGTTTTATTACATTACTTGTCTAAAGCCACGCAGTAACTTCTGTTTAGAAGTACGTTTCTGCTCTCCAACACAGACTCAGCTCTACTGTCACAAACACATTTCCTCTTCCTGACCTGCCCTCTGCAGCCATCCCCACAAGCACGCTGTCTTCAGAGGGATGAGGCACAGGTGCACGCCACTCCTTTAGACCCTACCTGAGCTCCAAATGAGAAAGAACCCCTGGATCAAACTCTCAGTGTTTGGTGAGTTTGATGGAAATTTGCCACCAGCCAACAGACCGCAGGGGAGTGCGCACCACTGCACGGGGCAGGGCCAGGGCAGCGCATTAGCAGCCAGAGCACAAGGTACAAAACTGCATTTTCCAATCCTCATGATTAAATAATATCTTAAATGGAAAGCAGTTCAGGATTGACAGAAATCAGAGCTCACTTCCCTGCGAGCCCAATACTTACTGCTACTAATAAGTACATACATGAACCGCTATGGTTTATTCAGTAGAAAATCTCATAAAAACCAGTCCCCAGGGCAAACGAAGAAGCAAAACAGGCAACTCCAGGCACTCACACCTCTGCACGGTTCCTGCCCTGGGACTGCCTGCTCTCGCCATGCTGCAGCCCCAGCTCTGCTTGCCTGGAGGCTGAGCACAGGGATGCAGAAAGCATCAGGGTTCATGCTGGGTCACTGCGATTAGGGAGGCAGGGATGTGTTGGCCATTTGTACCAACAGCTGTACAGATCTGACCTCCTGGCACCTGTGGGCGCAGGGCTTTGCCACCCACATAAGAAAAAGGCCAGGCTGCTCTCAGCACAGCATCAGACATCAGCAGCAGGAAGCCCCTGCGTGCCCGCTGTTCAACACCCTACTCTTTTGAAGCCGCAGCACCGGGCTATGGCTTTGCTGTCTTTGATGCACTGCTTTTCAGAAGAACTGGCAGCGCAAGAGGAATGGGATCAGAAGGACTAGGCACCATGTTACTACACTGCTCCTTCTTCTGTTGAAAAAATTAATCCAAAGGAGCACCTTCTGCAAAAATCCCACTAAAACATGCTACCAAGTGACTCCTACTGTGTGAAATGCTGGGAATGGAAACAAGAAGGCAACAGTGGCAGCGTGTGAAGCTGCGTCATGCAGCTGCTGGAGCCTCTGAGGCACAGAGCTCCACACGCTGCTGCCAACATCCTGCTCACAGGAGCAAGGGCTGTCCCAGCAGCCTGCTGCCTTTCCCGGCCTGCTCTGGGCATACAGCCCAATGGCAGCACCTGGCCAAGCACAAAATGAGCCCAGTGCTGACCCAAGCCCGGCATGGGGACCTGGTGCCCACCTGGCAGATGGGCTGCCACAAGCAGCACATGGTCTTGGCACCACCAGCTGAACCTGGCACTGGCCAGCACCTGCTTTAAGGGACTCCTTGTGGATAGAAATCCAGAGAACAATCAACGGAACCCTCCAAGACTTGCCGGGCTGCAGTGGTGCACAGCTGGCCCTGAGCTCTGCCTGCTGCCAGCTCCTGGTTCCCTTCAGCCATGGCCTGCTCTTCACCCTCGTGGGGCTGGGTTATTTTTTTCTGGTTAATGAAAGAGTAGATAAAAGGTAGAGCAACACAGTGAGTGCCTGAGCTACTCGGATATGAGACAGACCATGAACTCGTTCTGCACATTGCTTGAACTGCTTTTAAAACTTCTTTTAGAAATGAAAGGATTAATTTTGAAAATTATCCATAACATTAGTTAAGGCTAGTGCCCGTGTCAGTCATTAAGCTAGCGCCTTGCTTGAGTTCTAATTGCTGACTGAGGCAGCCAGAAGGACTATTTATTGCTACCAGCCATTGAATTATGTTGATTCAAATACACGTCATTTGAATATCTGAACACGAAGTGACACTGTTAATAACAGTATTGCTAACAAGCATTAGAAAGCTTTTGGAAATTATGATCAATTAAAAATGTAACTTCCTGTGCAGAGCATATTATCTCCCTGACTCCTTACGGCCATGCAGCCTCATTCTTGCTCTCTGATCCCTTCTGAGCACAGCACTCTCCCCGCAGCCACAGTGCCTATGGATGCTCAGTGCCAGACAGCACTGTGCCCAGGCTCTGCCCAGCAGACAGAGGCTTTAGCTTTATTTTAGACTATTTTATTGTTAATATAATGCTTTTTAATTTGGGTTTTCATCATATATTCTCTTCCTCTCTGCAACTCCTGTTATATAATTTCCCAGCGTTGTCATCTCAATACTGCTACATCCAAAATCAAATTTCCTTTCTCCATCGCATATTAATGATAACATGCATCTGTAACCACAAAATTGCTGTACAATAGCAGGGTGCTACCTCAGCCTTCCAATCACATTAAAAAAAAAAAAAAAAACAAAAAAAAAAACCAGGCTAGATTTGTATTGTGTTTTGTTCAGGACAACAAAAGAGGCTTAAGAGAGGATGCAGTATAGCAGAAATACTTCTCTTTCATATGCTAACTAAAGCAAGACATAAACTAAAAGATTCTCTCACTCCAGAGAAGATAGCTTAATGTGATAGAAGCAACGCTGCCTAATTAGGGCTGGAGTTATCTTTCCATTATAGCTTTAATATAACTTTACATACCCAAAGGAAATTGATTTTCTTAACATTTTTCTTGCAACATCAACTAAAGATTTTGAAAAAAACTTGGGAGAAATCCAAAAGGGTACCCCACAGTCCCACCGTTTTAAGGACCATCTGCTCTGCCCCCACGCAGCCCCCTGGCAGCACCCAGCTAGGGATAGCTGCTACCCTTCTCAAAGCACAGCCCTGACTGAGACCTGCTGCTGTGCACATGTCCTGACTCTGCCTTACATGCACACAGGCACCTACGTGGGCTGCTTCAGCGATGACTCGAAGGAGAGGACACTGAAGGGAGCTGTATTCTACGACTTACGAAAAATGACAGTGGCTCACTGTCAGGAGGCGTGTGCTGAGAGGTGAGCTGCTCTTTCACAGTGAGTTCTCTTTTTTCTGACAGTAAGCAGAGCTGTATTTGAGACGGGAAAAGCCCACATACAGTAAACATGCAGCATCAGTGAAAACATTGACTGTCTCAGACCTTCCAACGTATAGCAGCTCTGCTACCCTGTCTGGGGCAGACTGTGTCACTGCTGCCCATCCACTGCTCTTACTGCAGCACAGCTACTTAGATGCATTTTCTGTTGATCTGGTCAAACTGTGGCATTCTGTCAGCTGTTGGTTAGGTGCTTCCTCAGCCCAGATCTCTGCACTCACTGCAGTACAGCCCCGGCAGCATTGGGGCTCCCAGCCCAGCACACCCCAAGGAGCAGAGTGCAGCACACACAGTGTGTTCAGAGGGCACTACCAGGCCTCCACCCCACACAGGGTGCTCGAAGGGCCCATTCTGACCGTGCCTGTGCTGCACCCACAGGGCCTATGCCTACGCGGGTCTGGCGTATGGAGCGGAGTGCTACTGTGGGAACAAGCTCCCAGCCACCGCCTCCAGGCCCGAGGAATGCAACAGCGAGTGCAAGGGCGAGAAGGGCTCGGTGTGCGGTGGAGTGAACCGGCTGTCAGTCTACAGGGTGGAGGAGCTGCAGGCGGCGGCACCACGATGTAAGTGCAAGCGATGCCGCTCTCGGTGCCGCGCTGGCACTGCGCATGCTGCCGCTGCTGGGAGCTGTGGGACAAAGCTGCAGTTTTGGTGTGGGCCCTGGCTCCCTCCTGCAGCAGCAGTGCTGCATGGGAAGGCAGCAGCAGCGGGAGGCAGGGTGGTGCTGCACGGGGATTGCAGCAGAGCAGAACTTCAGCTGAGAAAACTGCTTCCTTCTGCATCCTTGGCAAAGGCACAAGACCTCATTCTTAGGACACAGTCATTGAATGGCTTAAAAACACCCACCAGTACCATCCTTAGCTCAGAAATAATCCTAAGCAAAGGAAATCCTGTGACTGCAGCAGGAGAATAGAGGACAGAGACATCAGTGCAAAGGTACCTTAAGAGAAGTCTCCTCAGTAACAGGAACGAGACCCAGAGTTCCGCTTTCGCGAGGTCTTTGTTCTAGCAGCACCTGAGATGTTTGTTTCATCTTTGACTGATACTGCTTGTCACCTACTCTCTGTAACACTCATCTGCTCAGTTAGCTGCCATAGGAGACAGATCAACCTCTGGGCCCACACAAGGCATATGAACACCCACACTGCTGAGCACAGGACCCTTCCGATTTAATTTTCTGAGAACAAGCACCAAGACCAACATTGTGCCAGTACTGATGGCACTTCACTTCTTAAAGAGTTGAAGTTTGTACCATCATCCATCAGCCACATACGAATTATATACCAAAGGCGTGTAGACCTAAATTGCCAGTGTCAGGCTGACTTGCACACTGGCAGGTGTTTAAGTTTTCAGTGTGAAAATACATACACGTATTTCACAGGAAAAGACAGCATTTTTTTCTTAACTATTAATGAATAAGTCATCAAATTAACCTAGCCTGGAGCAAGATTTGTATTTTGCTTCTCTCAGTAACACCTGATGCTTGACTGTTTGAAAACTACCACTGAGATCAAGATAGCTGAGTGGCCAACGAAAGCATTAATCACAATGTTAATTGTGAAAGTATATTGGGAAGTAACTCTAAAACCAGCAGAATCCATGAGGGACAGCAGCAGTGCAGAATGCAGCTCGGGCAGCAGCTCCCGGTGCAGTAGGCACAACACTGCCCTCCCAGCGAGGCTCTGCTGCTTGTGCCCATTGTCTGTGGGCAGACACAGGACTTGTGTCCCCTTCACCCCACAAGTGCAGAAGCGTGAAGCGTGCATCTCCTGCAGCCTGGGGAGCTGCGCATTCCCCAGGAGCCTTCAGAACTGCCCTGCCCATCCGCTGCCATCCAGCTGCAGCCCTTTCCCACATTGGTTCTGGTGAGTTCTGTTTGTGGTGGCCAGTGGGTGCAGACCAAGACTCGAAAGACCCAAAGAGACCATTAGCCCTATTAAGTCACTTTGGGTGAATTATGACAATGGAGAGTTGATACAGAGAGATGAAGACATTTTCCACATCTGTAAAGCTCAGAGAATCCTAAGAACTACGGCAGTGTCGCACAGCATGTGGACCTCTTCCCTTTTCTAACCCAGCCACACGCATGTTGTTTTCTCCATTACCATTAGTTCATCTGCGAGAATGCATCGCCTCGCCCGGGACAGGGAGCTTCCATGATAGATAGCTCTGGAGTTTTGCTGGGTTCTGTCAGGGACACTTCTGAAGCAGGAGGGAAGAATTGCACTGCTGCTTGTAACTCCCATTTGGGCCACACTCCCACTTCAATCAGTGATGCAAAAAAAAAAAAAAAAAAAAAAAAAAAAAAAGAGCAATTCTGCCCGGCTCGGCAGCGTATATAGAGGGGCAGGTCAGATCAGAGGCTGATGCTAAAGACGTCAGGAAAGCAGATCTCCCTGAGCAGCTTACAAACGCCTAGTTCAGATTTTGAAGACTGCAGCAAACTCCCTTGCCCTGAAAAGAAGGCGAGGGAAGGGGAAGAGTAGGAGCAGATGTGCAGGAAGGTGGGTCCCCGCGGGGGCTTTCAGGATTCATTTAAATTCCTCTTCTGGTGCAGATGAGGGGAAGCTTTGTAGATTTTTATCAGGGCTTTTAAGCCTTTCAGGGGAAGGCATGTCTTCAAAAGAAAACTAGGAGTTGCAAACAATAGCAATGCCCTCCACTGATGGAATTTAATTTAAACTCCTTGCCGCACTCTGCTTTCAGGGGTTAGTAAAAGCCAAAAGCATGTGCTCCTTTAATACCACAGGATTTGCAACACATTTTTCTAGTGTATATCATGGTTTCTCTTATTTCTAAAGTACTTGGAGTATGAGATTTTCTTCATTATCCTTTAGCTTCTGAACCTAATATTGTTCTTTGTGATAGAGGCAGGATACCATGGACGTTGTTTTCTCAAGAGAAACCTATTTCATATCCCTGCAGGGAGGAATGTTATCTATCGAGGATGTTTTAGAGCTCCAGAAAATTTAACAGACACCTTTCCAGCCTCTTTGATACAGCCCAATTTGACGGTGGAGATGTGCTCTGAATTTTGCTCCAAGAAAGTAAGAACAGTTCTCATTTCACATCCTTTCTTCTTTTTTGTTACTTTAAACTTTAATCTACTAAAGGAATAGCAGAGATTAGTGCCCTAGAGCTCTAAATTTGTGAATAAGTTTCTGAAGGACGAAACTCACCAGAGCCAATACCCAGTGACGCCAGGCACCATGCTGACCTTCCAGAATCAAGCATTAGAGAACATCTGTGGTGATGATGATGACAATGATGATTTGCCTGCAAGAAGTCTGGCAAAATCCCCCTGCATTTGGAAAGCAGCAGTGGCATAGCCACAGTCCCCACTGCTGCACACCATTTGGATATCACAGTGCTCACTTCTTGCCTACTGTAGTACCACTTATCTCCAAGCAAAACGATACACAACACAAAAAAAATACCCCATTACATTTTTTCTTGTTTTTACGTTTCCCTGAAGCCATGTTCTCCTTTTCCTGCAGTGGCAATGCCATTTTGGGCATACTTGTTGGCAGACATAGAAGCAATTCGGCATGTTCTTGGCACAAATGCAAAAGCTGTGTATTAGCTATGAATGAATTATGCAGGAAGGAAAAGCTCATGAAGTCCATGCTAGAATTTTTCGATAAAACCTACGCAACACTGATTGCAGGTGCTTTGGGGAAAAAGGTCACAATCCAATTTCATAGTTCGTTTTCAGTGTACACTTCCTACAAATAATCAAGCAGAGTAAAAAAGCTCTACTATGACCCAACCCAGTTCAGAATGCAGAAAAAACTACAGTGCACACAAACTGCCAGCAACTCAAGAGAAGTGGGGCTGGAGTGCGAAAAACCAGTGTGAGTTTTGATTCCAGACAGCAGAGCGAGCCCTGTGATAACAGTGGAAATATTCACCCTGACTTCAGATCCTTTCCTTTCAGATCAAGATGGACAGCTTCCTGGCTGACACAGAACGACTTAGCTCTCCTGCAGTCAGGACAGGATGCTCATTTTAGTTCCACCTATTGCACAAAAGAGAATAATTCTCTCAAGTCCCGTGCATTCTGAAGAGGCCGGTGGGCTTTTCATGGGACTGGTTTGAGGCCTGTATTTAAATACACAAATTACTCTCTTGTCTGTGGGGACTTTGAAGAAAACCAAACTGCAACACAGCACGTTTAGTTGTTAGTCTTACAAATGGCTTTGTGCAGTCACAAGAGTAAAGCTCTAGTCCTTGGAAGCATGCAAGATGAATCTGAGGTAAAAACTTTAAGAAACCTGCTAAATAGCATTACTGATCAATTTTTTTCTTAATTGTGAGTGATGATATGCCTTAATAGCTACCCATTATCACCCCATAACACAGAGCCATGAATGTATCTCTTTGCCAGAAGCCATAATTTTCATATATGCTTTTTTGAAAGCCAACCTGCATAGTAAGTTAGCCATCTCCATCTGAATTTATATTTTTATATATTCAGTCATTTTACCTTTCAGCTACTTTTTATAGTTACATACAATGAAAACAAAAATGAGGCATGCAAGTCTTGAGAAGAGAACCCCACCAGCTCAAAGGATCCAAAAGCCATTCCAGCAACTTTGCACACTCGGACTTGACCACCTCTAGGATGCTTCCTAGATGTTCTAATTTCAAAACCGACCTGCTGTTTTGGTTTCTAGATACAGCTACATGCTATTATGTAGGGGTAGCATTAGTACAAAAGCTAGTGGAGGCACCGGGAGCAGAGTCCAGGTACACAGTTTTTACTACTACTTACGATGAAAACCTAAGCCCAACTGCAGGAAAGCTGGGGAAAGGCACTGAAACACCTGCAGAAAGAATCAAAAAAGGGAAAGCCAGGAAGAGTGCTCTTACAGTGCTGCCTGAGCAGCAGGAAGGCTGCACACATGGGGAGCAGCCTGGCTACCTCTGCACGGGCCAAGCACCAGCCGCAGGTCCCTGTTGCCTGAACCATTTAGGTAGTGACGCAGAGTGGTCGCAGAACCGTACTACACTGCCCGTGCTTTGCCCTCATGACAATGATTGCACAGAAATGCAGAAGAGTGGGGAGGTACCTGCTCAGGTCTTTTGAGAAAATCTGCGTCCTTCCCAAAAAGAGTCCCTCACAGGTGCCACTTGGCAGGAGACACGGTGCATTCTTATTCCAGTCTGCACTTTAGGGCCAGGATGTTTGTTCATTTCTCAAACGGAGAAACATTGCTTCACAGCAAAAGGGAAGATTTCTGTTTGCAGGCAGACAGAACTATTTTGCCCTTGGATCAAGTCACTAAATAGATTTTGACAGTGTCGTACCTCATTCACTAAGCAAATTTTGGCTGTTTGGGCACAGATGGCACACTAGTTGTATTTGACTCCTTATCAGAGGATGAACATGTGGAGAAGAGCAAGAGATAAGCTGCTCAGTAGTCCTGGCACGTGCTCCCAGATTTCAGAAGACTTTTAAAAGGCAAGAAGTGTTGTTATGGAATAGGTAGAATTGAATGCTCTGCGCTCCAATAACCCCTGAGCTTCTTTCAGCCACTGTCATTGAGGTCAAGCCCTTCCACGCATACTGATGCGCCACACACCAGAGGACTTTGGAAGTCTAAGAAAATACACACCCAGTCTCCTGGCAGAGATGAGGGCTGAATTTTCGGGCCAATTTTTGCAAACTAGTAAATGTACTTTTTTTGTGGATCTCCTAAACACCCACTAATTTCTTCAGCAAACAGATGTTTTCCTCCAAACCCCTCTATTAATTCTCATCAGTATTAGCAGAGTGGCCCAGCACCACCGTTCTGCATCTGTTGCAGAGCACAGCAAAGCTGCTTTGCAACTTGATCCCTTCTCTGGATAAGATCAGTAAACCAAAAACCTGATTCAAACACATTGAAAAGAAATGTCTTGTAGCCAGAAACGTCACTGTGAATTATTTCCCTGAGACAAACACCATCTACAGCAGCAGGCTCGTTCCGCTAAGGGGTCTGTCATTGACAGCAGTTAGCCTAGGTGAGGCATCCCCACCAAGAAGCAAGTGCCGTACAGGAGGTGCTGTGCCCGCAAAGCAGCTCCAGCCCACAGCAGATGCCACAGGACTGGCTTACTGTTGTGGTCCCAAGCAGTTGTTCCATAAAAATATGGACAGTAGTGCTCAAAACCTGCGCCAGCCCCTCTGCAGACACTGGGGTTTCGCAGACCATGAAGGAGTCATAGCAAGACGCAAACTGTTTATGACTCTAAGCATAACTGCAGCTCACTCCTCTGTTTGGAGGGCTATAGATGGAACTTGTAAAGACGGTGCAATTCAAAACGCTCACTTGAGGGGTAAATAAGAACAGCCTTTTCCCTACTGAAGTTTCAGGTGCAGTTATGTACTAGGATTGAAGGAACAGTATCGAATTATATGTTTTTATGAATAATGAAAAAACAGCATTGTGAGTTTTCAAGCCTTACAAGACCTGTTTTAAAACCATTTTTTAAGAAATTGCAATGTGAAAGACAGCAGCGATATAAGAAATGAGCTTTACAGTGATATATCAAACACTGCTTTGATCCTGACAGTGGCTTGTGAAGGTTTATCTTCCTTTGCATAACAGGAGTATTTCCCACAGGCTGCTGATGCCGCGGCATTTGCGCACTGATCTGTTTTCTCTCGTCGCAGGAGTTCCCCTTGGCAGTGATCCGGGGGCAGGAGTGCTACTGCGGGTATCCCACGGCGCGCTTCCCACTGCGGCACGGCGCGGACCGGCGGCTGTGCAGCGCGATGCCCAACGCCAGCAGTGCTGCCGCAGGGGGGTACTGCCAGGCCTACCAGACCCCGGTGCAAGGTACGGCCCTGCAGCCCCAGCCCCTCCTGCAGCACGCGGGAACACCTGCCTCACAGCAGCCTTACCCACAGCGCACGGGCAGCGAGAAAACAGCCCCTGCCTAAATCCTCATCTCACAGTCACGCCCATAAACATTTCTCCAAATCCAAACAGTCTCTTGTTAAGCTGCACAGCCCCTCCACTAAGAAAAATAATGGTTTTTCAGATGAAGAGGAGGCAGAACCTGCGCAGCCACACCCAAGGCATTGGGGCCAGGACCCCACCTGAGCACACGCCAGCCTGTTAGGCAGGCACAGAGACAGCTTAGCAGGCTCTGACTGCGCTCTGCCCGTCCTCCTCCAAAATACTCATCTTTCTACGTGCCAAAGCCAGAGTGTAATGCAGAGCAATGCCCCAAAAATCCAGTGAACCATCAAGGTAGTACCTGTAGCTTCTTCCATGCAGTGGTTTGCACCATGTTCCACAAAAGTACTTACAAGCTTAAAGTGAAGTGCTTCACTGGAGAGGCACTGTGTTTTTCCCAACATCCATTGTTTTGCTCCATTTCCCAGTTCAGAGGTTGACTGCAAATAACAGCGTGTATAAAGACCATGCAAGAAGAATGCTCACTTTCATGAAACTGCTACTATCTACCACATCTGTTTTCTTGGCACTTTCAGGCCGTGGCTTCATCTGAAGGCTACTTTGAAGAACAAAATGACTGATGTCTAATTTATTTCCTGGCTTCTTTTTGAGTCATCACATAGCTGAAGCTCACTCTTTCCCCCTGCACTTGCTTTTAATGCACACCAAGCCATATGGGCAGGACTTACAGAAGCTGGCAGGAGAGCTCTGTTCAGACCCTGCTGGCAGTCAGCACTGGGAGGGCTCCTAACTGATTTGGGCCCTTTTCTAGAGGAGAACCATAACCCAGAGGCTGAACCGAGTGCAGTTTGTTTCAGTAGAAGAGTTTCTCCTGCATTGTAAAACTTGCTGTTTCCAGGTACAGTGACATATTTGGGGTTTCACTGCAGAGTCAGCCTGCCAGGCAAACAGACATCAAGGGGCTTTTATAACAACTTGCTGGCAAGTAGAATGGTTCACTGCAACTCTGATAAGAAGTGTCACCTAACACAAAACCAGTGAAAGTCTTTTCTGAGGATAATCTCTTTGGCCCCTTATGGCTGAGTTAATTTTCAAAAGTAGCTGACTCACAACTAGACTTAAATTGATAGCCTATATTTGTAAGGGAGAAAAAAAAGCAATAAACCCTGTAATCAAAGGCTGTCAGTGGAATTAATTAAAAAACCACAATGCTAACAATGAATTATTTTCTATACCCACAGACACCCGCTGTACAGACAGGAAATTCCTAACCACAAAATCCAAAGGGTTCATTGCTTTGTCAAGCTTCCCAGGGGCTGGCAACACGTGGGCTCGCCATTTGATCGAGCACGCCACGGGCTACTACACAGGCAGCTACTACTTCGATGGAGCCCTCTACAACAAAGGTACCCTTCTCAGGGGATGATGGGACACAGAGCCATTCTGAGGCACAGGGCTGTGCTTGCTCCAGCATCCTTCTGCTTGGAGCCACCCAAGGCCATCGCTGCTGTTGATCCCAGCAGACAACGAGGAGCTCACAGGGTGGCTCCTGCCCCAGTAACTCTGCTGGCAGCAGCCCTGGTCCCAGGTGGGCAGCAAGTTTAATCAACTGGTGCTTTCACAACAGTAAGGCCTTGTTTAAGAGTGTAAAATGTCACAGACATATGGTCGCAGGGAAAAAAACCCCACAACAATCTTGTCTTATAAACAGGCTTTAAAGGAGAAAAAGACCACTGGCGAAGTAGACGGACCATCTGCGTGAAAACACATGAAAGTGGCAAGACGGAGATTGAAATGTTTGACTCTGCTATCCTGCTGATACGAAACCCATACAAGTCACTCATGGCAGAGTTCAACAGGAAATTCGCTGGGCATCTGGGCTACGCTGCAGACCGCAACTGGAAGAGCAAAGGTAGCGTGTGGGGCACCCAGGGCTGCTGCAGTCAGAGCTCAAAGCCTGTAGTCATATCATGCTGGGAGGGGTAACACGGGGACCTGATCCCAAAACCTGAGGGAGCACTGCAATTTAGTGGGACTCAAGCACCACCACACAGAGACCAGACCCAGAAGCACACATGCTCTGCCTGTCGCCACTGACAGCAGTGCAGCACCTGCACTGCAGCGTCACTACCAGAGAAGCACACAGCAGAGAATGCCTGGTGTGCAGCCCATCCGTCAGGCTGTGCGCTCTGAAGGAAGTTTGCCCCTGCAGCATGTAATAACAGAGAGAAATCTAATTTAAAATTGAGGGTTTGATGAAGCATGACTTTTCCTGAAGGAAGTTTTACAGCACTGTATGGGTGCTACTGCATTGCAGATAAATAAAGATAGGAGCAATAAGGGGACTTCAGCGTTCTATGAACGCACAAAATGACTGCTGGATGGTGGGACTGTGATATCCCTGCTGCACACACCGCTGCATTCAGACTGCAGCAAAGGAAGGATTCAGCACACATCTCTCCCCTTATGCATTTCAGGCATAAAAGCTGTGCCTAGGCAAACCACTTAGCACAGGGCTCGGGGGACAGCAGGAGAGTGCCCTTAGTCACAGCATGTTTCTTTCCCAAGTCCTTACATCACCTTTCATCAGCCACAGCTCAAGATCCATTTATTAAAACCCAAAACAGCCCTCAGAAAAGGGAAACGAAGCCTGGAGAGAGTGGCTTTTCCGTACTGCAAACTACAAATAGTCATATTTTGGCCACAGTTGCACTTTATCCAGTGCAAAACCTTCAGCTTGACCTTCAGAAAATTACCACAGGCATCTAACAAGAGATTAAGGTGTCACATATGGCAGTAGCGGGAAAGTATTTCAGTAAACTTTGTCACAGTGATCCTGGCATGTGATGGCAAATCCTTCCCATGTGCCAGGAACAGAAGCACCTCCCCTATTAATCCTGTTTCCTTAAACCATCTCCCCAGAAGCAGTAAGAAAGTTACATTACTCAACTCCTCTGGATTGAGAAGCACCCCAGGCGCAGCCAAAACCAGAGTCTCAATGCTGCACTTACATGTATATTGATTTATATGTACACACATATATGAAATATAGAATAGCCCCCATATCTTTCTCAAACTGCATTTGAAACAGAGGTAAAAATGTAGGAAAAAAACTACAGAGGCAAAAAAAAAAATATATATATATATCTGCTTGAAATAATGTGGCAAAGAACTGCTCCAATGAGCAGCCAAGCAGGACCTGCTCAGTTCTGCTTCACTGCTCTCATCCAAATGCTTCTCCCTTCTCTTTTTGCCCTTCCCTAGCTCCTGCATGGAGCTGCCTGCTTGTGCAAAGAGGAGTGTTCAGCTCCTAAAAGCACAGCACATTGAAGATGCTGACCTGCAGCTTTGCACCTGTGCAGCCTGTCCACCCCAAGGGGCTCCCAGGCAGCTGGGTGACTCTCAGCACTGCTAATGCCTGACACCAAGAAGACCACGTGCCTGGTGGCCACGCATTTGGGAATTCTGTGTCCTCACCAGTTCGCACGGTGGGAGAGCAATGCCCATCTCCTCACCATGGCTGCAGAGCTGAGTGGCTGCAGCCCTGTGGCTGGCCGTGTTGTTTTCTCCAGCACTCACATCCAACTACCTCATACATGACCAGCACCTCTAACTTGTTCCAACTTAATACTTGGAACACTGTGGAAGCATCGTGGCTAATATGTTCTCATTTTCCTGGTTTTCCCATCATCCAGACTGGCCAGATTTCGTGAACAGCTATGCCTCCTGGTGGGCCTCCCATGTCCTGGACTGGCTGAAGTACGGAAAGCGTCTGCTTGTCATCCACTATGAGGACCTGAAACAAAGCCTCATCCCCAAGCTGAAGGAGATGGTGGAGTTCTTAAACATGACAGTGACGGAGGACCGTCTGCTCTGTGTCGAGAACAACAGGGATGGGAACTTTAAGCGGTCTGGTGCTAAGCAAAAAGATTTTGAACCATTCACCCAAGAAATGAAAGATCTTATCAACAGATACATCCTGACAGTGGACGAGGCCCTGAGGGGAAGAAACTTCACAGGGCTGCCCAGAGAGTATGTGCCAAGATGATAGCATGGCAGCACTCAACTGTGCTTAAAAATAATTTTTTAAGGAAAATGAGACTAGACCTTTATAGCAGCTAAAGCAAAGATACTTGGGGAGTCTCCTGAGCAATGCAAATTCTCTCCACTCTGAGGTGTTCTTCAGGACACTAGGTGTTCCAAAAGGCAAACAGCAGATAGAATTTGGTTGGCAGAACAAGGCCAAGCCACCACCATCTGCCTACAGGTGCTGCTCTACACATAGACAGCCAGAGCCTCATGGCAGAGCTCTGGTGCTCCTTGCTGATGGGGATTTCATGGCTATCGGTTTGGAAGCAGGCGTACACAAAGGAGGAAAAAAGTGGCAACACCGATAAACAATTTTCATCTGAGCACTTCAGAAAAATCTGTTTCTTTCTTCTCAGCACAGCCCACGGCTTCCCTCTGCAGGGCCATCGGCCTGGCCCAGCCTGGCCCCATGCTCTCACCAGCCACAGCCCAGTGATGGAATAGAGGTCTGCACAGCTGCTCGCTGCCCCTGTGCCAGGAGTTGTGCTGGGGAGCACCCAGTGAGCAGCACAACTGGAGGGACTGTGAGGCACTTCTGTTCATGTGAAATAAGGGATTCCTTGAAAACCTGCCCAAAAACATTAGTTTTAATAAAACAAGAAGTTTGTATAAAGGGAGCTGGGCTTCCTCTGTGTGTCACTGGCACTGAATACAATAAAACTGTCACAAACAAAACATCAAGCGCACTTCAGCCCGACCAGCACAGCCCCTGTGGTGCCCAGGCTGCAGGGCTGATACACAAAGCCGAGAGCCCTCTGTCATTGGCAGAAGTGGCACAAGTAAAGGAAAAGTAGCTCTGAAGCTTACTTTTTTTCCCCATAAGTCCAGGAAAATGCAGGTGGGGGAAAAATTAAAAAAAAAAAAAAGTACAGAGCAAAAGAGGCTGTAGCAGAGGGATCTGGAAAGCTTCATTCAGCTTCCACTACCTGAACTGCACTTAAAACTAACCTCCAACATTTTCCTTTTTTACCTAAGCTGTACCTCTTAATGATTGTCATTGAAATGTTAATCACAGAAAAGCAGGCAAAGCTGCAGAATGCCACTCCAAGCAGCTGTAGAAACATCCTTAAAGTTGGATTACTAGAAGAAAAAAAAAAATCCCTGAAATTCAGCAAGGGAAGCACACTCTTTAGACACCAGCTGTTAATATTTCTAAAGGAACGCAGGCAGGGCACCGTGCGTCAGGTCAGCAAATGCCAACCTGAGCCGTCCCTCCTCGCTCCAGGGCAGCTGGCAGCGAGGCGAAGGGCTGAGCTGTGGGGCAGTGCTGGGACGGGCGCAGGGCTCTGGCACCTCCCAAAAACCCAGCTTGTTATAGCCAACCAGTGCCCACAGATGAGGAACAGGGGATGTCTCTATGTTTTATATATAACATTACACACATCTTATATATGCAGGTACATAATAAACTGATACATATGTGTGTTTATCTATTTCCTAAGTACACACTTAAGATAGTAAGAGTAGCCAAGCACTTCTTGGGCCAGGGCACAAGCCCTGCTGCTGCCTGCACTACCACACGTGAGTTATTCTCACAAATACACTGCATTCCATCTTAAAAAGAATTGCAGCATTTTTTAGTCCTTACTCCCCCAGGAAGAAGGCTGCAGAACTTCTGCCATTTAACGGCCAGGAGTCATCTCCAAACTGACAGTCTAACACACATTTATTACTCTTGCTGCCCTCCTTAATCGTCCCAGATGCCCGCAGACACTGATCACAGCCTCTTCGTCCCAGACACCATCTCACAAGCATAAATGATCTGTGCAGCTTTAACCTTTTATCCCAAGTCAGCAGTTCAAAAGCACTTGGCAAGACAGAGCTCTTTACCACAACTGACCTCAATACTGCACAGCAAACCATAAGAAGGTTGTGCAGGCATTGTGCTGATCCATGCAATATAAGTAGTATATATAATATAAGTAGTATAAGACAGGGTACAAGTTTTATTTACATTTCTGCTTGATACACAGACTCTGGTCAGGCACGGAAGGAGAAAAACCTGTGGTTTGTGCTGTCCAGGTCATGGACTATCATAGAATCCTTACAGTTGGAAGGGACTTCTAAGGTCATCTAATCCAACTCCCCTGCAATGAACAGACATCTACAGCTAAATCAGGTTACTCAAAACATGATTATAGAGGTCTACCTCAATTACATAGGACTTCTGGCAGAAGACCCACAAAACCTGACTCAGATACCTTTGTTTGAACTACTTTCCCCACAGCTTGTTTAGAGATTCTTCATTCTTCCCAAGGGATTGTCTGTAAACAGAGGTTATCTAACAATTCCTGGTATGCTGCAGGGGGACCTCTGTATCCAGAGGGACAGAGCAGGTCTTAGAGGGCAGAAGGCTCTGAAGAAGCAGATTGTTAGAGCTAGTACAGACTGCAGAACAAATCTTACTGGGACTCCCTTGCTTCAGCCAGCTCACAGAACGACACTTAACAATGAAGTTCTTAGAACCAGTCAAATTCAGTTGTATCTTAGGCTGTCATGAGTAAAAGCCAAGTAGTGAGTGTTAGGCTTTATTGAATTATTTCTCCTACTGCATGCACACATCCTGCTGATACGTGGGAGTGGATGAAGGAAATTAAAAGAAAAGCAATTTCCCTGCAAGGCAGGTTTTCCTATACTCAACAAGCTACATGCTCATCATACTGAGCTTTAATTAACCAGGATGTTTTAGTCAGAAAAAATAAGCTACCATGCCATTAAAAGCCATGTTGATGTTCACATATATTCTTTTCCTAATTTTATATTCAGCAGTAGGATAGCAGAGATAGAAGCATGCATGCAATTCCCTCGAGCCTTCAGTTTCCTTCAGGAAGTTAAGGCTGCGATGAGTCATAAGCAGGCAGTTAGAACAAAACAGAGATGCTACATTTCAAAAAATAAGAGTTTAACCCATGAACTTTTCAAGCAATCCTGTCGCAATACACAAGCAGAGTGAAGACTCTCCATCCACTCATAGCTGCACACCAGGGCTTGGCCCATCCCACCTGCTCCACTCCAGCCGTTCACTCAGGAGCTCAGTGCCAACCTCCAGCTGCCCCACAACCTCAACCTACTTCTCTGTTAAAGGCAGAAGTTGCTGATGCTTGCATTCCTCCTCTTCTTCCAGAGCAATGAGTGCTGGGACCCACAAAAGGAGACATCTGCAGATCCAGCACTGCAGCCTGTGCAAGGTTCACCGTGTCCATGAGCCATATTTCCCAGGTGCTCTGATGCTGATCTCCCAGCCACTGAAGCTAAAATCTCCCCAGACAAGAGGCAGTAGAGACATAAGGTCACATTCCCTACCAAACTGACCTGAAGCCTGCACATGCCATAAGCAAAAAAGCAGAAATAATTTTGGCCAGGCCAATCCTGAAGACATGAGCAGCAATCACCCCATCACCCCCTGCCATAGCAGAGGTCCTGGAAAACTCTTATATGGAGGGAGGAGAGAATCTCTCCAGGGAAAGGCACTGGCTGGTATCTCTGTTTGCGATCTGCTTACCTCATGTCCACTTGAGGTCTTCTAGAGAGGGGGAAAGAAAGAAAGAAAAAGGGTTAAAAAAAAAAAAAAAAAAAAAAGTAAAGGTAAACTTCCCAGGCACAGAGGACAGAACAATAGGAGAGAAAATAGCTTTGCTTCCTGGAAACTGGCTGCAAAACAAAACCTCTAAAGCAACAGTAAAAATCATGAGCATTATCACCAGCCCTTACACAACTCAGCCATTCTGAGTTGCTTTATTAATTTTTCATTAAAATCATTTCAACTGAAACCTATTATTCACTGCTAAGACCAAGCTACTACTCTACTACAGCAACATTAACCTCCATAAAATAATTAAAGGATGGGTTTTCAGCAAGCGACCTTGTGTGTCACCTCTTTGGAGCTTAATGTGTCTTTCAATGGCCTTGAATATAATGAGATGTTCAAATATAGAAAGTTGAGTTACTGCATTTTCCAC
Source organism: Tetrao urogallus (assembly GCF_951394365.1). Lineage (NCBI taxonomy): Eukaryota > Metazoa > Chordata > Aves > Galliformes > Phasianidae > Tetrao > Tetrao urogallus. The sequence goes on from NC_136833.1 coordinate 9,877,109, forward strand.
TGTGACATCTATGCAGCCACAAAGATCCAACTTTTCAACTGTGTTACCTATCATCTACTTCTGACCCTGGGTAGTTGAGAGCAATCTTTAAGGAAGCTATCCTTTTAATCTGCTTTTTTATATTAGCCTTTAATTACTCTAACAAAATTGTAGATGTACAAATTAAAGAACCAAGTCAGCTCTTCTCCTTTGAGCCACAACATCTCAGAGGAAGGCATTTTTAGCCTTCTTCACACTCAGATGAGAAGAGATCCTTGTCCCAGCACTGTTCTTCTCTCCTTGTAACATCTCTTTATTTTTAATTAACTGCTCTAAGCTCAGAAGTTTCTCCTATTGCAATACTTAATCCACCACCTGACCATGGTCCAGGTTCTCAAGCAGTAACAATGTTTGCTTCTTACAGCAACTCACACAAGTGTTCAGGTTATACCAGGAAATACATCATTTCTTTGCCTTGGGCATGAGCACTGTTAACAGACCCAGTTTCAGCCCAGCTGCCTGTAAGTGCAGCAAAGAAACAAATGCCTGCTCTTAGTCACATAAAATGGCATAGAGCACTCCCATAAATGAAAAGAGATACAATTTCAGTGCATTATTAAAATGAAATGTTTTATGCAACAGTTAAGACTGTGCGATAAACCCAAAGACTATTAAATGAAATCAATCCTAATTAATGCTACCTCATTCCATTGAGCCAGCACTCCCCCACCATTCCTGCAGAGCTCCATCCCTCAGTCTGGGCCATCTCTCGGACCGCAGCCCAGCGCTGCACCCCTGAGAAGCAGAGGGGCACAGAGGCAGTGTGTGGGACAGAGCTGTGGGACAGAGCTGTGGGACAGAGCTGTGGGACAGAGCTGTGGGACAGAGCTGTGGGACAGAGCTGTGGGACAGAGCTGTGGGACAGAGCTGTGGGACAGAGCTGTGGGACAGCTGGTGGCAGAAGGCTGACACGAGGTGGTTTTAAAGCTAAAGGGTGTGCTGATTGAGCACGTCATGCCTGCTTGCTCCTGCCCAGTTTTGCAGGCAGAAGCACAGCAGCCCAGCACGGCAGCCCTGTGTGGCGGTGGGTGGGCAGGTGATGGCAGAGATAGGGAGCGTAGCTGCAAGTCTGTGGGAGGACGCCTTGCTCCCTGGGGCCTCTGCACAACTCCACTCCTGCTGAATTTGTCTAGAAACTCCACTGCCGGGAGCAGGCAGGGATGGAGCGCATAGCAATGCCTGGCTGAGTGGTGCCCAGCTCCTGCCTCACTTGGCCTTGGCCACAGCTCCTTCGATCCTGCCCTGCTCAGAACAGTGCCTGGCCACTCACTGCCTTCCAGCAGCACCAAGCACAGAGCACTGGCACTTCCAGACCAGCGGCATTGGGTCATCACACACTCTTAAGATCATTAAAAAGGAGAACAGTTTTCTTGCGCGGATCATAGTGAAGAGATCTTTAAGGTCAGTTCTACATCAGCAGAGCGCGCTGGGAGAAACACCACGTAACTGGAGCGCTTCCTGCAGACCTGCAGTGACTGGACTACAAGCAATTATCATAAAACCGCTGCAGAGGTAGAACAAATGATCGTAGCCTTTGGTTCTTCAAGACATGTTGAAAGTCTGCATTAACCTGTAATGCTTCTAAAATAAAGCACTTAGCACTGCCTTAGCAAAATTATACAGCTCATTTCATTGAAGAAAATTCATGTCGCAGCAGATAAGAAGCACAGATAGAAAAATGATTTAAAAGAAATACCTTGCTAATGACAAGAAATTTTTTTGACGAGCAGCCTTATAAAGGAGCAGTCTGAAGTAAAAGGAGCAGTCTGCATCCTTCATGAAGCATCAAATACGCTGGAAAATAAACCAAATCTTCCATGCTGCCATACGCTATTAAAATGATGTTCTGGAAAATTGTTTGCAGGTACATGCAGAGGGCTGCAGGCACTGCCAGCACCCACCACCAGGAAGGCACCAGAGAGGGGGGGTTGGCTTTGCCTCTCCCCACATGGAGGAGCCCCAGGGAGCACAGGGTTGGGACCCACCACAGGGCCCCAGCTCAGCACCTGCCCTCCAGCACAGCAGGTTTTTGTTAAACTATCATGCAGAACGTTTGTTTTCTTCAAACCTGTATTTCTTTTGCAGCCATTCATTTCAACGGATTCCACTGTGCCTGTTTTATGCTTCTCTTCATTCCAGCAGAGACTAAATTAAGCTTCGAATTTTAGTGAGAAATCCTATTGGTGTAAGACTTCAACTGAATTCTGGGGGATTAAAGAAGGGAAAGTGCAAGAGAAAAGAAACCACTCTTCTCTTTGTTTTCTACAGCTTGATCCTAAAATGACCGACTTTGAGAAGAAACTTAATGCACGACTTTATGCATTATTCATATACCCTAAAACATGTAAATAGAGTTTTCAAAGGTTAATTAAAACTCCTTTCTTACGCAGGTCGCAATTACTTAGCATTCTGACACAATACCTTCCATCATTAATATTAAATAGCATAGAGAGAAAGAGACCTAAAATGAGCATGTGCACTTCTCAAACATGCTCACGTCACCCAGAGATCTGGCAGCCTACAAACACACCACAGGCTTTCCACAAAGAAAGGGAGAAGGTAACTGTTTTAATTCCACACAAAGTCATATCGCCAGACTGCCATTGATTAACTGTGTATCTGCCAGAATTTCTACTTGCAGGGATTTTCCTAGCATAGCAACACTCCAAGGGGATCAAACAGGAGTAGTATTTTAGTTCTCAAGAATAATGATTTACAAGGTAATTGCACATCTACTTTGCTTTCCAGCCTAGATGCTTCACACAGCCAGATGCACAGGACTTGCTTTGCCCCCACAGCTTTTCAGAGTGGCCTCCCTCCATAGCTTCTACCTTGAGGCTGCAAGAGCCAGCTTCTGCCCGCAGCAGGACCAGACCCAGCACCCCCAGCAGTGCTGAGCTGAGCACTGTGGCTGGCTGCACACACTGAGGGCAGCCTGCTTCGCCTGCAGAGAGTTACTTATCCCAGAGTCTGCTTTTCTGTAAGCCTCTCATCTGTAAGCCAAAGGTCCCTGTAGCAACTCACATAGCAGAAAACACCTTGGAGCATTAGCAGTGTGACGTGCTGGGAGGAAGATTCTGTAAAGGTCCCTGCTTGTAATCGTCTTGGCTAGAAGAGTTTTCTGGGAGATTACATAAAATTAAAATTAAGCATGACTAATTTTCAACTTCCACCGTGAAATTTAATGGGCATTTTCTAATTCATTCTATCTACAGCAGCTTGGATCTCACCAGCTGTCTCTGATATGTGTAAAAGAAAACCATTCCAAGTATATGAGAGAGAGGGCAACAACTTGCTAGTAAAATCTCAGCAACCTGCATCCTGTTTGATGAACGCTGAACACAAGAGTGTTTCCTGCTGCATGCAGGCAAGCCAGTAGCAAGAAGAGAAGCAGGGTAGTAATGGTGGACTGGTGCACAACTTACCAGGTCCCTACAGACCCTGACACGGGTGGGGCAGTTCCCAATACTGAATATGCTTCTACAATAGAGAAAGAAGTCACTAGATTCTCATAGAAACTAAAATAAGTTGCTTTTTCAAATGGGGTTGCAACAAATGAACCAAAGAGAAATAAACCCCAAACAACTCATCAGGATAAATCAGTCTTTTTCATGCCTTGATATACAAATTCAAAACTATTCTCAACACATAACACCCCTGCAAACTCTATGCTCTTTGGTCAAAATATTACCTACCACTGTTGTGACTAAATTTCCTTACCAGAAGTAGATACAGGCCTGGGCTTTAAGGAAACATTCATTTCTTGTTATGTTCATTCAGAAAGGAGAAGGACAAGGAGTTCTGCATTTGACAACTATTTACTAGTGGTGAACAAGATTAATACTAACTGTTAGGGACAGAAATCCCATTAGGCAATCCATGCCAGCACTTCAGTAGCACTGGGTATTCCCCTGCCTCCCAGGTTATCATCCAGTGCTGTGTTAAGGGCATCACTGAGCTTTGTGTTGATGCAGTGCCTCAAGCTAATTGCATTGCTAAAGAATGCTGATACATCCTGTGGCCCGGAGCTGCAAATATTGGGGAGGCGCCACAGGAAACCTCACCTCCAAGAAGCCTTTACAAGAAGCAGTTTGATTGTGGAACATCTGAACTAGAGCAACCAGAACAGTTACTGCAAGTTGGATTTGTTCTGCAGCAGATGTGAAAAACTGCTGCCCAAAGAACAGCAAAGGCAACCAATCCTGCCTGCCCTATGACCAGCTCCACGTCCGTCCAGGGAAGGAGGAAGGGAAAAACGTGTGATTCTGCATGGTGTTCTCCAGGATGCATGAGAAAGGTCTTTGGCTTACACCATAACCAAGTACCAGTGCACTTCTGCCAGGTCAGAAGAACTGAAATGCTTCATTTTGTCACACTGAGATATACTGAGCATAAATACAGCAAAGAGGAAATTGCAGTCATTGGCAAATATGCAAATTACCTTTCATCAATCCATGCAGAGGGGAATTTCAGAACAACTTGTTTCTACAACATTGTATGAAAACCGATATTGGATTTGTACTTCATCAACTTCCAAAAATAACACAGGCCTACATCAGTGCTGAGAAGTCCCGAAAAATTACGCAGTATTAGAAAGTAAAAACTTGGCCAATCTGAGAAATTTCGTCTGTGCTGAGAGCACAATAAAACCTGGTGTTTATTTTTTTTTAAAAAAAGGAGAATGAAAAATGAGACTGACTTTTATTTAACTAATCTAAGAATTAAAATAAAGATTAGCTGTCAGTTGCGAGCATCAACAAACACATTATACTAATTAAGGGCTTATCACATTATTTTTCTGCTAGAATGCAATATTGATTATAAATCCTTGGAATGGAACAAACCGAATATTTGAGCAAATTCAGCAACAACTGTTTCCTCACAAACGCAGCCATTACTGCTCAATTCAAGGGGTTCTGCGGGTGAGCTCCAGGTGCAGGCAGGCCCAGCGCTGCCACCAGCCCAGCCACCCCCTGCGCTGGGGCTCCAACGGGCGACTCCTGCACACAGAGCAGCAGCGAGCTGAGCTGCTACAAGGGAACACGCACCGATAATGGCAGCACCCAGAGATCCACTCTCTCTTATGTTTCTGGGTTCCACAGCTACAACTTAGAGCTGAGGCCCTGGAGCTCTGCATTTATAACTCAATAAAGCACTTTTCAACTAGCTTGCTGAAAGTCACACCAAGCAAAAGAAGTAAATTCCACTTGTTTTGCAGCATGTGGTGGAAAACCTCTCTGTACCAATCCTGGTCAACTCTCCTGTGCTACAACAGTGTGATTCGGGCTGTTTGTCCATGAGGATCAGCACTGCTGACAGCACAGAGCAGCCTTCCTCTCCAGGTCTTAAAGCAGTCAGTGCACATTTAAATTAAGGACAGTAGTACACACATATCTATAAATAATTTTCAGTGTATCAGCAACACACAAAACTCAGAAGGCAGCTAAAGCATTTGATAGTGCCTACATCTCAAAACATTCCTATTTTCTTTCGTTTAGGTTTCTGCATTTATGCTGATTTAAAATCTACTACAATTACCAACCCTCATTACAGGCTTTAAAATTAAGCAAGTACCCATAAGGGGGAAATAGATGGATATTAATAGAACAGTACAAACAAGCACTAGATGGATCGGCTTGTCCCACCTGAGCTATGCTTAAAATACACACGTACTTTTAAGCACATCCCAAAGACCATAGGAGTGAATTTTTCGGATGCAGTCCCACAGCTGACACGCACACTGCCTCCCAGCTTCATCCCAGCAGCTGTGCACACACCCAATGTCACAGCAGAGTCCTGCAGGGTCGCATCCCCACCGTGCTGCGTGCAGCGAGGGCATGGCCCCATATTGCAACAAGGACTGCAGCACAACCACCCTGTGCAGCCACGGATTACAGAAGGCACCAGGGAAAAGAGGGAACCTGAGGAGGTATTGCAAGAAGAGGCAGTCAAAGGGTGCCAAAGAACCTGCTTTCAAGTTACAGAAACAGACATCAATGCACACAGTTGAAAGCCGGGCCACCAGGTCACATCCACAAAGCTGAAATTCCAGCTGAGTTTACAATGAACAGCTCTGCTGTGCTGCTGTGTACTTGTTCTTATTAGAAGTTACAAAAAGCAAGCAAGCAAGTTTTTAGTAATTTGTCTCAACATAGGCTTTAGAGTCTCAATTTATCTCTGTCATTGCGAACATTTAGCTTAATCTGTTGCTCTGTATCTTTCTCACTGCTAAGAATCCCAAAAGGAATTAATATACATAAAGAACCAAATTTCAATTAATGTAGGCTCTTGATAATTTTTCCATCATATAAGAAATATTTTAACTTGCTGTTTTCTCATTGCCAAGCCTCTGGAGAAAATGCTTCTATGTATTTATTTTTTAAACCAGTTGATATTCATCACCCAGCATGGCTATGTCAATGCCATGAAGGCTTGCAAGCACTGCCTGTACTTTTTACCTTCCCAGAAGTAAATATTTCAATTAAAATGAGATGCAATTTAAATGTTAGCATAAGGTTTCCAAGCAGATTAAATAACGCCCCAGCTGCACATTGTCTCGTTATTGTCTGGTTCAAGATTTTAAAGAACATCCAACCAACACCAACCACACAAACACATTTCACGTTCCTTCAGCGCAGCACTACTAACCTGGCTAACACCAGGATAAACATGAAAAATGCAGATTTTCCTCTACACCAAAGGAGGAGGAAGCAGCACCTCTAGAATACGTAAGCAGGTATGCTGCGTTACTGGCAGTGCTGGGGCAGACGCAGCAGCAGGGCTGTGCAGGATGGTGGCCAGGCCCAGCATGCAGCACTGGCTCAAGAGTGGCAGAGAGCTCAGAATGCGTGACGCAGAACGAACGCCTCCCAGCTGGGGGGCACCCAGCAACCAGAAACACCTGGCAGCACCAACAATACATATTTGCCCCAGCACAAGCAAATCTTTAAGCACCGATTCTTATTTCTATATTTATTTTTACAAACCCACTAGAAAGTCTGTTATGCTACCCTCCTGAATCTTAACTCCTGCTCTGGTCAAATGCTTTCCCAGAACCAAAATCCAAATGAGTGACAATGCTTTACTTACTAGGCAGAGGCTCGATAAACCTGTAGGAGCTGGCAGTCCTGCAGATGCTGATCATTCCCATCCAGCCAGGGGACCCCTCCATCACCATCTACCCTTAGGCAAGCTAGCAAAACATAGCAGAAGCCCCCTTTATGACCCCTCCACACCAGGGCCACAGTGCTCGTGGAACCCAGCACTACTTTCCACAGCAGCACAACACCAGTGAGCAGGGCAGAGCCAGGTCTACTGAGAGCAGGGGATCAGCCCACCCCCTCCTCACCTGTTCCTAACTACTGATTGGGAACAGGTGAGTGCTTCTGAGACACAGCTGGGATTTCTCTAAACTAATTTGGTTAACACTGGTGAGAAAGAGAAGAACAAGTACTCCCTCTTTTGATGACTGCTGAGCAGTAGAGTACCTGGGGTTTTTTTTTGGCATGTTCTTGGTAACAGTAATTCATGCTGACGCAGTGCTTCATGAAGGCTCTGTGGTCTTCCCAGGAAAGACCAGGCACCAAGCTTGGCTGCTGTAAGGGGTCATGAGCCTTCACGCTGAAAGGAAAGCTGTGACAGGAACTCGCCCAAAGCACAGCAACTGCTGTGTGGCCCTCAGCACAAAAAGGGAGGCAGTGCCCAGCAGGGCGAGGGGTTGAGCATGGCCTGCTGGGCTCTACCTGGCCTGGACCCACCACACAGCGGGGCACTGGGACCTGGCAGCTCCCAGCACCAGCCTGCTTCTAGCAGCAATGTAAACAGATGTAGCCCTGGCTGAAGGAAAGAAAACATGCCAATTTTGTTAATAGGACCAGGCAGAGCTTTCTCATATTGCCTCATTTTCTCCCAAATTAAAAAGTGCCTTTTGAATATTCTCATCATTGAACAATGTTTTCTGAGAAACCAGTCTAGAAATAACTGTGCTGCTATCTGACAGGCTGACAGATAAGGGACCATTCAGTCTCCTTCCAGCACTGGTACGTGCTTTGCATTTCGCCTTTGTGCTGCTAGCTCACTAATCCCCTATGTATGTGCTCCAGTCAGATTTCTTCCCTGCTGTTTTCCTCATAAGTGGTGCTTTGTATCTTTAATCTGTTTATTGCCCAAAATGAAGAAAACAAGACTAGAAAAAAAGGTCATGCTTGTCCTCTTCAGCTTTCAGCAATATATATATATATATATTTAATCTTTAAAATGCAATCCAAACTATGTTTGAGGAAGCCGCTTTACAATATTACATTCTTCTTCTATCAAACCTTTATTTTTAGGCTTTTTGATTTTGATGTGAAGAGGGGCAAAAATTGTTTTCCTCATCAGCTGACATTTTTAGAGGAACACAATATTTTCTCCCGGTAGGAATGGGACTCCAAACTGTGCTGGTGCTTGCAGAGGGGATGGGAATGTTGCCAGTACGAGCTGCTGCCCCAGGTGGCTGAGAGCATTTGCTGCATCTGGTGCAGCAAGTGCTGGGACAAGGTGCAGGGCTGTCTCCTGACAAGAATCAGGAGATTTTTAATCTTTTTCACTCTTTTGCTAAATTTTTATCGTCATCCCCATCAAAGCCAATGGACCTCTTTGCAGTGTGTGAGTTATACACACATGTAAATGCTAGGCTGAGAGAGCTGGGACTGTTCAGCCTGGAGAGGAAAAGGCCCTCAGGTGACCAGATAGCAGCCTTTCAGCATCTAAAGGGGAGCTACAGGAAAAAAAAGGGGACAGGCTGTTCAGCAGAGTCTGTGGTGACAGAACAAGGGGAAATGGTTTCAAGGTTTAAGAGAGTAGATTTAGGTGGGATGTAAGGAAATGGGTGAGGGTAGTGAGGCCCTGAACGGGTTGCCCAGAGATGTGGCTGATGCCCCATCCCTGGAAACTTTCCAGGCCAGGCTGGGTCAGGCCCTGGGCAACCTGACCTAGCTGTGCATGTCCCTGCTCACTGCAGGGAGCTGGACTAGGTGACCTTTAAAGGTCCCTTCCAATTCTAAGGATTCTCTGATTATATGATTACCAGCATGCTTTTCATTATCATAGTGCCCACTGTCCCCTGAGACTTGGGGTAACACAGCCAAGAGTCATCCTGTCAACACCTGAATGAAATAACTTTTAATGAAAGCCATAAATGGATTTTGAAAGTCATGAGTGTCTCTGGCAATCAATAAAGCAAGATTGTTGGAACTATGGAAAGTCTCCAACCACAGGAGATGATCGGGCTGGATTTCCTACAAGTCAGGCACGTGCACTTCGAATATCCTGTCGTCTGTAAATAGATTTTGGGAAGAAGCCAGAAAGCTTACAAAAGGATGACTCCATTAGTCCAAAGGTGCCATGAAACTCCATTTTCACCATGCTAAGTGCAAAGGTGCAGCCTGTGATCATTAAAGGGTAGAAGAGGTATTTGGAAACACATCTGAAGAATACTCCAGAGAAAGAAATGTCCTGCTTGAGAGCTGAACCAAGGTATTAATGGAACTAAACGAATGTAACAGTCACTAAGAGGCAACATCAAAGAAGCAAGAACACAGCCTGACCTTCTTGGAACTGAAAATGGTCTTATTTTTTTTTTCCTTCTGAATTTGACTTTAAACAAAAAACCCATTGATAACTTTGTTTTGGCTTCTACTGGCTTTTCATTCTCCAGATGTTTCATCTGGCAATTTTAAACTTTACTTGGTGCTACTGTACATCTTAGCACAGTTTTCATAATGAATCCTAACAGCAGTTTCTGCAAAGGAAGTCTGACACAGATATTGAAAGGCTGCAGAACCTGGGCAGGAGTCTCACTCTGAGGAGACAAACCCTCCCTCGGGGTGCTGTGCTGCACAGGACGCCTGGCCCTCCTGATCACCATGGCTCTCCACGATCACTGGGCCTCTGCTCCAGCCCCTGGTGAATGCCTGCACAGCACCAAGCTCTGGGGTGGCAGCTGGGGGGGCGTGGGCAGGGGCTCTGCTGGATGCACAGAAGGATAAATAGAGGGGAAGGTTCTGTACTGGGGCAGCATGGATTTCAGAATATGGTTCCTGATAATTAGATTAGGAAGAGACAGTATCACAGGCAGTATAGTTGATACCTCTTTCAGAAGTATCACACAGAAGGAAGGGGAAAACCTACGTGTACCAAAACACAGAAGGATTTACAAGAAATTTGTAAGCACGTTGGTTCAGTTTCTATTTTTGAAGATGTTAATCAACTGAGAATCATAATCATTTTTGTGTTAATATACCTGTCTCTTGAAATTAGAAATCTGTGATGGACCCTTGTGATCAAGCTGTAACTTTAATTTACTGTTCCTGACCTTGCCCAGAGTCTGCTGCATAGAGACAAACCTCTGCTGTCCTCCAACCAGCAATCCCTGTGTCTCTGCGTGGGACAGCCTTGCTTACTTATTACACCATCTACTTACAGTTCTCTCCTGGATCCCAGTCCATGTCTTGTTTTGGCACTGGGAAGGAAAGCAAACTATTTATAAACGTTAATCCCAATTGCAGATGCTCAGCCTTTTAAGATCTGCTCCCAAAGACTTCGCTTGTAAACGTTTTCCCATGTTTCACCTGTTTATAAACAAAATTTACATTTTTACCTACATACACACAAGGCTGTATAAGCATCGTGTGTTTTTAGTTTTGATACTGTCTGTGGTGCAAAGTGTTTAACTACTGGATTGAAATTAACATTAAGTAATAGTATAAGACGTTGTCCTTTGTTGGCTCTATGTGAAACAGAAATGAGAATTAAAAAGGCTGTATTAAATTATTACGTATACCATGTCATACATAATGATGTTACAGAGAGGCAGAAAACAAACGAGGCATGGAAACGACGTGTGCTCACGTACTTTGTCCAACATCCCATCCAAGCCCACCAGAGCAATTAGACCCAGCTGCCGGAGGACAGATGGTAATTTTCATTTTGCAAGGATTAGTGTATTGGCCATAGGGCAAGGTTCAAAGACCCTGTTTTCCTTGAGCTTTAGAACAAGATCTATAAGCAGTGAAACATTAGACAACTTTCTGTGTGACAAAGATGCCTTAGAATTTTTATTTATTCATTTATGTATTTATTTGCACCATGCAGTACCTAATTTACTGCAAAATAGTCTTGGTACTGTGAGCTGAATTTTGCATCTATCCAAAAGCTACTTGTGCTTCTGTTAAGGTCCTCTATGAGCATGGCAAGGGATTGTACAAGATCAGCTCTGTTTGCTCCTCTGCTCTGAATGAGGACAGTCCCAGTTTTCTGCCAGCAGACCTGGGCTGTGTTTGCACCCCTACCAACATTTGCAGCACTCAGGCCTGCTGTCAGCCCCACAGCTGCACTGCTTCTGCAGTCAGCCGAGACCAGAGAGCACCATTAGTGCATGATTGCTGTGATGCATGTTAACCATCTTCTCCAGTCTTTGCTTTTTCAGTGTAACAGCTATTCAGAATAAACATTAGATATTCCCATCTAGTACTTCTTAGTGCAGGAAGAAGTTTATGTTAACATACTTCCTGAACCACTTGCCCCTTCCAGTCAATGCATCAGCACCAAGCCTGAAACCAATAGCAGCAATGGGAGAAACTGCAGAGAACATCTGTATCTTTAAACAGGTTGTCATAAAACAAGGTCCTCAAGCACATAGCATTTGGTCTCTGAAGTGCTAGCTCTCCATTAGACAGAGGCCATGCCTGCACCACAAGGCACCAGCTTGTTTGGCACCAGCCTCAGGAAATGCAGTGCTTGTAGAGACAGACTTGTGTTTGAGTAGGGTTGTCTAAATATTGGCAAAAATAGGATGCAATTTTACATGGAAAAGCCTTACATAGTAGAACAGAGGTCTATTAATATCCACTTGCTGCTAAGCTCTGTGGGCAGTAATAGTGTAACAACTGCTAAAACAATAACTGGAAGAATTTGTAACCACCTTGAAGAAGGGATTATCAATATTTTGGCTGTTTCAAGGTGCAGTACAGACCAGGTTACCTTCCTATTTGTATTTTGCTCAGTCACTGACGGGGGAGAGAATGTCTCAGCACTCGAAACTGTGAAACAGTTCAACACCATCAGCTTAACAGAGATGAGCTGGGTTGCCACAAGCATATACAATATATACAAATACTGCAATGCTTTGGGCTGAGTGTGAGCCCGGAGGATTTCTGAATAACAGAAGCACGAGAGGCAGCAGCTATAAAAAAGCTCCACAGAGCCATGGGTGTCAGCACCCTGCAGACAGCTCAGGTGATCCCAGGACACACACATCCAAAGGCTGTCGGAGATCTCAGCTTCAAGGCAAACAGCACACGCTGCTGAACTCAACACAGCCAAATGCAGTGGTCATGGCCAAACTCTCAGTTAATCTAGATCAGTCATGAATTTGGCTGAAACACATTAACTCCTGGGAACCACTTCATACAAACGATGCCAAGGAGACTAAGAATATTGTCACTAGGCCGCAAAACAATTTTGGCCACACAAAGTCAGGTTTTAGCAGCACAGATGACTGTCACAGGCATTCTCCAGAACTGGTCTTTCCAGAACCATCAAAGGCAACTGCAGTGCAAGAACAAAGCCTTTGAGGCTTGAAGGAAATTTTACGTAAACCAGTGAAGCTCCTCTTATATTCAGCCCTTTCTCAGGTCTGCAAATTATAATAATTGGCAGAAAAAAGATCAAAGCTATTAAATATTCATTTCAGTGAGTAACAGTTTCTGGCTTCTTGCAGCCCAAGGGAAAGAAGGAAAAAGCAAGGACCTATCTTTATATTGCCCTCCAGAAGCATAATTCCTGTATGTGGTCCTCTTAACATTCCACATCAGTATGACTCCTAATTTACCCCCTTAGGGGGGTGGAGGGAAAGAAAAAGAAAAAAAGAAAAGCTTATTTTTGCTTTGGCAGAGTCTAACAATTGCCTAGTTGTCCAGCAATCGGTCCTGAATCTCCTCTGAAGTGAAGTGGTGGTGTCTCATGAATCAGGTTCACGACAGAAAAGAAACCCAGTAGCCATCATTTTACTCTTTATTGAGAATATTTTGCCTTCCACTACTTCCATACAATTAAATTTATTATGGTGAACTGGAGTGCAAAATTGCCCTCTTCATATACATTGTTGTTAAATTAGTTTATAATTAACGCTAACATATTGTGCTTATAGCATTTACTATGCTCGATGGTTCCATCAGCATAACCTTATTGTGATCTATAGCAATAAGACTAAAAATTAAAATGGCATTACTCACTTTTAAAGAGCCTCTGACAAGTTCTACCCACATTTACAAGCATCTCGTCAATCACATTTAGCCACATCCATTAACTCCATTAATGTTTCCACAGAGCCTCTCTGTGCTGCTTTCCCTGTGTACAGAGAGAAGCAGAAGAGCCTGCTGGCAAGAATGGGGGCAAGAAGGACCATGACTAGTAGCTAACCCCCCGGGGAAAAGCCCAGATCTGCTGGGAGCACAGGAGAACTTCTGCCAATAGCATCCTCGGCACTGGAGCTCTCCTGTGCAGCTCAGCAGGACAGGGGCCTCATCTCCTTCTGGTCCCTATGCACACCTGGGTTCACTGCCCATGGGGATGCACCAGGTGCTGCCCTACACAAGGAGTTGCTTCTCCTCTCGGCTCCCAAGAATATTCTCCTTCAGAAGTTCTCAGAAGTTGGGGATCTCACAGCACAGCAGTTCTGAAAATGGAAGCACAATTATTCTGATGAATTCTGACCACTGTGCCTGTTCTGCTAGTTACCAGAAAAAAGTGAGGATGTAAAAGACAGATGTTGAGAAAAATTCCTGGGCTCTGAGTGTAAGAAACATTTTTTTGTGGCTAGCCAGTAGCTAAGATGTGAAATGAGGGTCTGTGTCCATTGTAAATGGACATCAAGTTCCTCAAAGTGCGCTGAAAGCAGTCACACAGCCCAGTGTCTAGATGAATGTATTACTATGGGCTGCCATATTTACTGAATTCAGGGGTTAAAAAACACAGAAAGGCTTTGCAATGCCTCCTAGGCTCACATCACTCACAAAAAAAGTCTAGAGAAGGTGCAAACCAAAAATCAGCCAAGTTTCCCCCACAGATGTCAGGAAAATACCCTTCCCTCCCATATCTGACTGTTCAAGCATACAGGATGGCAGAGGAAAATAGTTCTGGCAGATGTATATCAGCTGCATGGAGCAATGCATGCCTCAAACAACTACAAAAGATGATTTTGCACCTCCTCAGACCCAACAAAACAGAGAAATAATTCCTCTGTTGGAATTGTATCCAGGGCCTATTCCCACTGCACAGCCTTAGAGCCAGAGCCACAATTTAGCCCTTGGTTAGAGAGAATATTTATACTCCTGCTTCACACAGGCTGAGTGCAGAATCCACCATAAATAGGTAGCTTAACACTAAAATTACTTTTAGAAATGAAGTCTTCCATTTTTCATATGGAAAAGGAAATCCATTTGAATACTAATAGCATTCATCTTTCCGTACAAGCAGCATGTCAGATTTGCAGTGTGGTACAGACGAGCAGTGTGGGAGGAGGGGTGGATGCAGCTGCAATGCCAACAGTTCTGTAGTTCTGCAGTTTAAAAGTTATTGGAATGTTTCATAATGCCCAACAATTTGCATTCTGGGTACCTTTCACACAGACGGACGGATTGGTAAAGGTTAGGTACCTCAGTATTAATGTTCGTGCCCTTTTCTCCAATTAATGGCACAGTTAAGTTCTGATGAGCTCAAATCTTTGACAGAGAAGAATTATGGTAATGTTCATGTGCAGTCTTATCCAGTACAACTCCCATTTCCATGGGCTTAGACAGGGAAAGAAAGTTCCATTAATTATATTATAGAAGGTGATATTCACCCTTCAGCTCTACGAATACATTTGAGCACTACATATAAATCCGCATGAAAAGAAAGTAAAAAAAGAAAACTCAAAAGCAGCAACAAGGATCTAAGCAGCCCTATCACAGTTCCAGCTACAGTTTTGTGCTTCCGTGCTTCTAGATGTAAATGAATGAAACCAGATAAAGGCTGAGGGTTTCTGTACATACTGTACATACAGAAAAGTCTGTTTCTGTATGTATCATCTAAAAAGGTGCCCTGAACAAGTTTCATTGTCATACGTTGCACAACCTTGGTGACTTCGCTGCACAAAGCCGTAGCTTCAGGACGCTTCTGTTAGTCCAGAATGGAAGAGAAGGAGAAGCTCTGGGGAGCTTTTCATTGGTGTGCTCAGCCGCATGGGCCGCGTGGTGACTGGGATGAGGACAGCACTTGGCTCCACTGCAGCAGTGGACAGGCAGCATGTGGCCACCGCTCCTGCGGTTGAGACAGCTCCAGAGGAGCCCAGCAGTCCCCTGCCCAACCATGGCTGCTCTCAGAGCCCCCGTCTGTGCCAAGCACCAGGAGAGAAAAAGTTGAGTGACAGAAAGCTTTGCTGATCACGCCCAATGCAGCCCTCTTGTCATTCAAAATCTTTGCAGGCAGAAAAGATGCAATTTTCCACTTCTCAAGCATAACACTAGGAGGTAGGCTCTTCAAGTACTACATCTTTGCTATTAGCTTGCTGTTTTTACGCAGCCCCTCCGCACACCGAAGGATTCAGGCTGTGCATTCCTCATGCATAGATCCTAACCGCCACTCATTAATTGCAGAGATGGGAATGAAAACATTACTTAATTCACCATGATTGATGCCTCTCCACCAATGGAGAAAACACACGGAAGCACCCTCGGCTCGCACACGTAGATGTGCAAACGGTTCTGACAAACAAGGTGACCCTGTCCTTGAAGAGCCTCAGTGTAGGCTGAGGTTAGTTGGTGGCCAGAGGTGTTTAAGAGGATTCGGGTTACTTGAGCAGAGTTTGATCAGCATTGCTGAAAAAAAAACATGCTCTGACATCTGCATAAGGATTTCTGGGAAAGGAAAAAAAATGAACAAAATGAAATGTGATTTGAACACAGGCATACAAAGATTTAGGACTGCTAATGAACACATGATGGTGTATGACTGCACTTAAGTAGTCTAAATGAGTCTCTTTTTGTTGGTGCCCAAAACATGCTAGATCATCTTTGTTCCCCATAAATCAAAGCTGCACAATGCCTGCTCTGCCACATGATTAAGAGTGTAGGGTTTTTTTGCCAAGAGAAGGCACTAGCGACATATCTGAATAGTTAGATAGCATCACAGGGTGGCTGCTGCCTCACTGTCCTTGCAGCTGAGAGGTTCAGAAGTGCAGGAGATAGGCAGGAAAAATATAAGAGGTAAGTATACCTCACTGGGGGTTAGGAAATAAAGATTAGGATTTTATTTGTGCCATTAACAAAGAGTAGTTTTCAGCATTTTGCTGTGTGCACAGTCCCAGGCAGATTTTAAAAAGTAGGACTTCAGCTGTGATACACTCGCAGGCAGTGGAAAACAGAACGAACTCATAACTCAAACAAACCTAAATATTAAATTACAAATCCACTTAATCACAGAACCATAGAATCATAGAACGGTTGGAAGGTACCCCAGGGACCACCAGGTTCCAACCCCCTGCCACAGGCAGGGCCACCAACCTCCATATCTGATACACTCAATGTTATTTCAGAAAAATAGATGGATGCACAGAAGGAATTTTGCAAAGAATGCACATCCTGTTGAAAAAGCAGGGCTTGCTTAACACAGCACAAATTGTGTATCAGCCTAGTGACTTCTTAAATGCCCTTGTTTGAGGGTTCCTAGTTTTGCGAGGCAGATGGGCAGTGACTTGGTGCACATCAGCTCCATCCGGCGCCGCAGGCTGGTGCCAGTGCCGGGCAGCACCACACAGCACCTCGGCACAGCCATAGAACCGTGCCCGCACTGATAGTCCCTCCCTGTTAAGCAGCCTGCAGCCCGACAGCTTCTTGTCCTTGCGCCGCTGGAGTCCCGTGGGGCACGAGCTGGCTTCATGCTGAAAGCCAGTTTGGCTCTGGGGCAATTGCAGTTTGCCGGAAGTGCCGCGCTAAGTCACTCTCCTCTGAGCCTGCTGGATTAACGTGCCCTGGAAGCGGTCAGTTACATCCCATACACCGCTGCTGCCTTTTATCCCCTTTCCCCCCAGTTCTTGATTTTTTTAGATATATGTCCTGATGAAGCCCTGACTCAGCAGACTCTGCAAGATTAAGCATACAAACAATCCTAATGGCTGATGCTAAATTCAGGCACGTATCAGTGGGGAGAGGGTGGCAGTGAGGGGGAGACCAGGCCCTTGTCACGGAGTGTTAAATTGGTTCAATAAAAGGAGAGCCATTAGCTCATATATTTGCACTGCTCAGCGTCAGCCCTCATTGATCCTTGGCTACTAGCAAGGTTGGAGTTTTACATATTCAATCGTCAGGGGAGAACATTTAAACAGAAGCTGGAAATAGAATAAGGACAAGAAAACAGCTGAGTATGTTAAATTGGGGCTGATCCAAAAGCCACGTGCTATCTATATTCCCAGATGTTTATTATATGTATAAAGATAGTATTTAAATGTGAAAAGTTGCACTCCAATTAGGAAACAGCCACCAAAATCTTAGAAGTTTCATAACCTGTCACACTGAACAAAAGGACACATTTATATCTCCAATATGGAAGAAGCCAGAGCAGGCAAGAACTGTATCTAGACACTGAGAATAATCTTCCTTCATAACTTACTATTGCAAACGTGCACCCTTTCTTGGAGGGCAGCTTTATTCTTTCACTGCTTGCTGTATTATCAGAAATTATTTTGCCCTGTGTTAAGTACCAAAGCTTCCTTTCCAAGCCATACCCAACGTGAAAAATGTTTTAAATGTGCACATTTTAAAAAGGGAAGAAACAAAGACTGAGAAACATTGGTGAGGTATTACTGTAAAAAGCAACTGCAAGGAGTATCAAAAACAGACAAATTATTTTTACTTCTAGACAGTAAGCCTTGAAGCAACAAAGAGAAAAACAGTTCATTCCTGCTTGGAGAGATCAATACCACCAACTCCAAGTAAAACAGATCCTTTTCTCTCATGATCCATCACAGGGCTGAATGCAACTCCCTGTGCTGAGCAGATCCAAGCACTGCTCCCATCTGCTGCGGTGGTTGCTGCAGGCCAACACGCAGCCAGGACCCGTTAACACCTTCCTGCCTGTCTCTTTCTTGCTTCTGCTTTGCCTTAGCTCACCACTCACAAACACAGCAGTGTTTCTGCAAAAGCAGTTGTTTTGGTCCTGGTCATGCAAAAGGTAGCTGGATTCTTTTCTCTCCCCCTTAAAATACACAGAAAAAATCTTCTTCCCTTTCTGAACTCATCATCTACAAATCCCAGTTTTGCTCACGCCATCTAAAGAATTTGTATATACTTGCTGAACATGTCTTGCAGTCACTGGACAGATTAAGCTCTGTCCCACTCTGGCTGCTCATGGATGCCTTCCACAGCCACTACAGAGACACTTAAACATGTCCAGGTCTGTGCCAGACTTAATGCATTAATTGGAACTGATGGGGTGGAGGTTGCAGGAGGTGATTTCATTGCTGTCTGCATGAAGGCTGCTGCTCAAATGAGAACTGATCTGACTTCAAAGTGTCTGGCTTTAAAGTGGTGAGCAACGTTTTGTTAAAGGAAGAGACATCTCATATTTAATGCTATCCATCTTTCAAAACTGAACAGATACTTGTAATTAAATTAATTATGAAAATCATACAGGTTTCAGAACAGGTCTCATGTGTGTTGTAAGTTGGGTTTTGATTTTCAATACATTGCAGACTAAAAAGAAAGAGTATATTTCCTTGTTCTACACTGCTTTTGACTGGAAGGACAGTGAATAATTAATTATAGCAATGTTACAGGCCTGTAAATTACTCTAAGAAAACGACAGGTTCTCCCTGTGGCTTCCTTCCTTCTCCCCTGCAAGGTCAGCACCGGCCTGGGCAAGGCTCCAAGGAGGGGCTCCACTGCCACAAGAGAAGGAGGGAGTGGGAATGGTCTCATCAGTAAGTTCTTCTTAAACCACACAAGAAACACCAAGCAGCACTGGTTCCAGTGTACCAGTACCTGGGGTGGAAGCTGCAACTTCCATTGCAAAAGGTTTTCCACAGCTTTAGTGCAGGTTTTTCCAGTTAAGAATAAAGCACTACATTTCCCTTTGAATTTAACTTAGACAAATTCAGGCTGTTCTTCACAGCTAAACCTTACTGAGCAGTGAAAGCCACGTGTTCATCGCGTATTAAAGTATTCCACGTGCATCTGTGAAAGAAAAGGTATAAAAGCTCTCTGTGCTTGCCTTCTCAGTGCAGACACTTCATGTATTTCTGCAAATAGGACACTGACTGTTGGCTTTTCTTTAATGAGAATTTTGTCTAAACCAGGACAGCTGTTGAAGTCCCTGCCAAGGAGAACTTCTGCAAGAATGGATAAAACACAAAGGAAACCAAATTGGAGCTGTGTGCAGACGTTCCCAGAAAAAAAGCCTTAGAAGTCAGTGCTGAACCTGTTACCCTACAGAGGGATGATGGAGGATGCTTTTCAAAGCCTTTTGGAAGAAGCTGTTAGAGTAAGAATGAGTTAGAATACTAACATGCTACAACTTCAACATAGATGTGAGGGGGTCTCCCTTCAGCTGCTCATTCTGTGGCCCTGCAGAGCTCCTGCTGCCCACCCAGCTCTCACACTCTGCCAGGGCCAGCTTCCAGGAGCAGCAGTGGCATAAGAAAGCAGGCCAGCAATGCTGGAGGGGTTCATGTAGAATTTCTGCTGCCTTTTCCTAAGAAAGATACAGCTCAAAGCTACATTAGTAGCTTGAGAAAGTGGGAGAAGCAACAAAATGGACCTTCAGTTAAAACACCCCTGATCTGAAGCAATTACTTAAGCTATGAAAGAAAATAAGTGGCTTTTAATTGATGCTGGAATTGCACAGTGTCCTTACATTGCTCAGCTTTAATTTCCAAATTAAGAAGTCTCTCTTCTTAATAGCCACTCACAGCACCTGTCACCTTCTGTTAGTCCCAAAAGTGCCCTGTAGCCATGTTATCACTTATTGATTTGTCAGTAATAGCTGGACTCCTTCAAAGAAAGATCCCAGTTCAGGAGAAGCTCATGAAAAAGTTTAATGGTATACTCAGTGATGATGACTTACACTAGGATTTACATTTTGCATTTATGTTAATGCCAGATGAATTCATTATGATTCATCTAACAAGAATGGATGCCAAAGGAATAAGTAATGATCACGCTATCACAACTGTACCATAGTCCTGTTTCTGCAGTTTTGGTGTCTTTCCTACTTCCTACAAAACAGAAGAAGTGGTCACTACCACGGGCAATGTGGCACTGTTGTCTTGTTACCATCCTGACTGAAGTACAATTTTTTTGGAGTCCTTCATAAGTTTTTTGTGAACGCACAGCTTAAATTCTTTCCAATTTGTATTTCTCTAGAAATCAACATATCACTCCAGGTCCTTTTTCATTTGTTGATTTTGCTGAGTACAAGTTTTTTTGGTTTTTTTTTGGGGGGGGGGAGGGGAGGGCAGCTGGGAAGGGAGAGTGTTTAATAGCAAAAAAAAAGATATTATGGAGATGTAAATGTTGGGTACAGATGGAATTGAACCAGACTTTTTTTTTTCCTCATTCACATTGGGAAACTCCTCTGATACTGATTGTCTTTCTTAGATTACAAACAGGTCTTCTGACAGTACATGGGTGACAACCCACCGTCAGTGTCTGATGCCAATGGTTCCTGTGAAATTAAAGGATGCGGCCTCAAATTGTCTCATGCATGAGCACATTTTCAAAAATACCTGAAAAAAATCCTCTCCTCATAATACCTGTAACCGTGATTCTGCTTCCCATCAAGCTACATTATTTTGATTTTTTAATGCTGCTTTAAACCCTGTCAGCAGGAAGAGCTAATAACAGCTTGGAAAAATTAATATGTATGTTCGATGGAAACATTCTATTGTTTCCATGGATACCAGTGCAGAATCCCTTTTGTGATATGCACTCCTTCAAAGTGTTTAATCAGCAGCAAGAACAAAAAATCCCACCAAATACCTGTAAAGCAGAGAAAGAACTTAAAAAAATCTTATTAGATCACCCAATGTTTCTCATGTTCCTGTAGTAATCCAGCACGTGACAGCGGTGCTGCTGCTTTGTTTCTTTGGGTTTCTTGTTTGCTTTACAATACTCAATACTGCACTGTCTTCGAATGAACTTGGGAAGGCGCGGTTACTTCCTTGCTGCCAGCCCTCTGGGGCTGCTCATGGTTGAGCAGGTTTCCAAGTTGACACTGCCGCGGGTTCCCATCAGGCTGGCTGTGCTGCACGTTGCTCTGCTGGTGGGAGCCAGGAGAGACGCGGAGCCCCATGGGGCTGTTCCCACTGGCGCTGTGTCTGGGGCTGATGTCAGGAGCCACCTCTTCACAGACCGGTAAAAAACAAGAAGCCATCCAGGAGCACGCTCCTCTGACTGTGCTGTACCAGAGGCCCCACGAGGCAGAGCTGAGTTGCATTCCCAGGAAGAACAGGTCGCTCCCAGCTTTGTTTAACACTGGCAGAAAGCTCCATTCTGTGAGCAGGAGTGGTAGAGCAGAATCATTCACCCCATGAAAGCATGAAACTGAAAGACGCTCGAAGAGGAAAAAGGTTTTGCTTTTCCGTTGTTTCAGTCAGATTCTACATTGTCCCTTTCTTCAAAGGCCACGGTGCCGAGCGCTGCTAACACTGCTGTCTTCTTTCCAGATGGAGCTTGCACTGCGAGCTGAGGAGGGATAGTTTCTGGCACAAAGCAAGCACAAAGTGACATGGCAGCCACTGCCCAGTGGCCAAAGCACTGCCTGGGAGGGGGGCATATGGAAGAGATCTGCACTGTGTCCTGCCTCCCAGCACCAGCCTCCCTGCTCCAGCACTGCCCTGTGCCTGTAAAACATCTTGGTGTTGGTGATAGGAACTATAAGAGTTAAGTGTTATCTAAGAGAAAATCTTGTTATTCAGTTACAGTTATCTCAATTAAATTGGGTCCTGGAGTGCACACAGTTATTCTGACAGTGGTGAATTTCAAAATTAATTTCCTTCTGCTGGGCAATGTTTCCCCACAGGCTCAGAGCCTGCAGCTCCCCGCTCCTGGCTGGCATTTCCCACTCGCCCTGGGACACACAACACGGCCCAGCACCCACAGAGCTCCACTGCCTCCTGCGCTGCCTTCCTGTGGAGAGACACACCTCCCAGCACACGGCCCTTGGTGACACCTCAGCACAGCCCCATCAGCTGGGTCAGCTGCACACAGCAGCAGCATGAGACAGGCGGCTGACTGACAGTGCAACACTACTCCAAATGGCAAGGTATTGCAGCTCTTAGCTCCCCACTGAGGTGAAGATGGTTAGTAAAATTCAGTGATACGAAAATCATTACTGTATCCAGCAGAAACAATCCTTCTGAGACATTCGGGATAGCAAAAGGTTAAATTAAAACTTCCCTGCTACTAGATAATGAGCTGATGGCCAGTCACGGCTCTGTTATCATGCTGTGCATGTTTAAATTAGAGCAGCAGAGCAGACTTTATAGCATAAAGATATTATAACACATGCGCTCTTCCCTCTCCAAATGGCTTTCTTTTCCACTTTTGACTGTCTCTGAAACTGTTAGAGCTTGATTCAAAGTTCACTGCAGAAGACGTGTTTTTCATGTCAGAAAATGGGTTTCAGATGGCTGTGTGGCGCTTATCTGTGACTGCTGGCAAAGCACTGGCTAATGCCCAATGATCAGGTGGAAAGTGACACAGCTGTTAGTTATAGAGGACAGGTAGCATTTGTGGCACAGATACGACACCATCAAAAAATGCAATGAGCAAAGGCTTTGAAAACTTGAGAAGGGCCAATACTGAAACATTTCTGCTCCACGCCAGTAAGTGCGGCTCAGTGTGACAAACTGAAGCTACGCCACCAAAAGCATGATCCAGGGAGATAAGCAGGGCTACACGGCTGCTGAGTGAGTGACTGAAGCAGAGGCTGCAGTGAGCATCCTGCAGGGACAACCCTGCCGTCCCTCTCTTTACTGCATAGCCATCAGCTTCTGCAGCCCATGGCTGAGTGAGGATCAGCACCAGCATCTGCACTGAATGCGCATTATAGCTCTCGTGCAGATTTCATAGACCCAACACATGAACAGAACCCAAGAAATGCAGATATTTACATACTGATGATGCAGACCAGCTGTGTGCATTGCTACTTGGACTGGTGCAGCTGAATGGGCAGACCCAGCACCACAGGGCAGCACGGCCCAGCCCCGGCGGCCCATAGCAGCAGGAACAGCCACCTCACTGCTCACTGAGCATCAACTTGGCTGAGATTCCAGCCTGTGGCACAGCTCCGTCTGAGGATTTTCTAACCCCAGCATGGGAGCTGAACAGTGTCAATAAACAATTAACATGCTCCCAACCAAGCAATTAAATCAATGGCAAGCAGGGAATTCAGGCAGACAAAACAAACAGTGTATTAACTACAAAAATTGCTGTACATAAGTATTACAAGAAGAAAAAAAAACAGCAAAGAAAAAGATGAGGCTGTTTGCTTCCACACTTTTTTCTGGAGTGGTCCCAGCCAACCCAACACTGAGAAGTACCTGGAGCAAACACTCTGAGCCCTGCACTGCCTTCAGGGTCCACACTCAGCACTCCAGCTGACGTGATCCCCGCCGAGCAGTTGCTGTGTGCAGCCTCCTGACCACCATCCCATGGCCCTGAGCACCACGAGCACAGCCACATCTCACCATGGGCCAACCCAGCAGCTGCCACTGGATTACCACAGGTGTTGGCTGCCCGGGAGCACTGGAAACCTCCCCAGGTAACACTAAAGGGAAGGGGCCCTGCCTCACCCCTGGAGCTCTGCCATCATTTTCTGCCCTCAGCAAAGAAGAGTATTTACACATGGGCACAAGTTAGTCTTTGTGAATCTGGGTCAGCATCTCACTGCTTTCTATGTGTCTCATGTTTAATCACAAGTAATACTGCACATCCTGCCTGAACTAGTGAGAACAGCTGCTTAGCTTGGAAAATTCAGAATCCATACACTCATAATACAAGACAAAATAAGTTTTATTTCAACTGCAGCTGACATGGAGCCTAGAGAAAAAATGGATCTATGAAATGGGCTGTTTGATCCCTGATTTGCTGGCTGTTGTATCAGGTCCTCTCAGGAGATTAGAAGAAATATTAAGTCAGAAAATTATTTCCCAGTTAGTCTGAGCTGTCTTTTGTGATGCTGCCTAAGGTGGAAGGTGATAAAAGCAATTGCTAAATATCAATAATATTATGTACACAATTAAAATGCAGCCAAGAATCTTTTAACACAAAGCAAAATGAGGTTGAGAGCCTGTGAAGGGATTCACTGATATTGCTGGTTAAGTCTTCAACTTTGTGGAATATTTGTCATTCTTGCCTCCTCCTCCAAACCCCTTTTAATAGTCACAATTGGTCTCTCTGTGAGAGACTTCCAGTTCTGGAATGTTACTTGAGCTGAGTAGCTAAGGATTATTTCTAATGAAGTACTATTCTTCAGGACAAATCTATCCTCAAAGATATGCTTACTAAGTAACTGAAATTTACAAAATAAATTACATGAATTACAAACAAAAATAGCAATAACAGCAGCAACAAAAATACGTGGTAAAGTCCTTCAGTCACAGCCATCACACAGATAAACAAATAACAGAAGTCTTTGTGGAACATTGTCTTAGAATAAATACTTGAAGCCCCTGATAAATGTTTGTAGTGCTTTGAGCCCCATATCTGGCTGCACCAAGGGAGCAGAGAACTTCCAGCGGGCCGGAAGATCCTGCTCAAGTCAATGGCTTCCACAAGCCTTATGTATCTCCTGTCCCCTGGGTCTCTGCAACCATCAGCAGCCAGGAGGAAATGGTGCTGAGTGCTCCTCATCTGTCCCGGTAAGTGACCAGGACAGTTCTTCGACCAAGCTACTGCCTGGCATTGTTCTACCAGGAACATGAACTTCACGCTACAAGAGGATGTTCTTGGTTGATGTTGAAGGAGACAGTTTTCCCCACAGAAGTATTTGTCCACTACATCTGTTCCTACTTGTCAGTGGTCCAGTGGCTGACTTTGAACAATGTCATTTTCCCTCTCCGTCCATCTGTTTTTCTGCAGGTACCAATTTTTGACTCCTTTATAAGGCAGTTAGAACTACAGCTGAGAACATCTGGTTTTGCTCTTACTGTAGTAGTAAGCCCTGGCATGTAAGAGTTTGCAGAGGAGACTGCTGTGTATGTCTGGGACAACTGCATACTTGAATCAGTGCCTTGGCAATGCAGACTTTTTGTAACACTGAGACATTAAGTTTCTAGTGATGAGCGTGGAAGCCTGAATCAAGTCTTTTGAAAACCTTGGTCTGTGTGTGCTCCTGTAAAAGGGTAAGGAGAAACCTTTGTATTGGCTGCATCTTTCTGACATTTTGAGTGCCAGAAATAAATCTGAATACATGAGCTGTGAAAGAATAGGAAAGATGTTATTTCTAAAATGTACTTGTTACTATTGGATATGATAAAACACCAAATGATTCAGTAAGTGTAGCAGTTTAGTAACTCTTACAAAATCAATGATCATGCAGCAATGCCTGCAGTACTGGAAAAGAGAAATACAACAAAGCCTGACTGGGAGCATTAACCCTTGCCTCTGCGTTCACCCCAGGTGGGGTTAGGATGGCTCCATGCACACACTGAGAGAGGCCAGGTTTTGGTGCATTTTTATGCGCACACATGTGCATTCTATGACCCACACCACTCCCTCATTCCTAAACCTGCTGCAAATTGCCCCCTCTGTGGGTGAGGTGTGCCAGAAGAGCACCAGGATGACATCCTGCCCCAGGCAGCCACAGCCCTGTCACCCGCTCTTTCTGTGAAACTTGGTCTGACAGGCTGGCCTGCAGGTCCAGTGCTCGTCATTGAGTTGCAGAAAAGAGAACTGTTTGAATGGGGATATTTAAGGGATAGCATGGTTCACTGCAGCAAAGGAAAAGCAAACAGCTATAATGACAAGTTACCTCAGGATGCTCTGACTCAGTGCTGGGCTTTTGAGCTTCTGAAGTTATTTCCATAGCAGATGTTTCCTGCATGATTTTTACACTGGTAAGTATAAAATAAAGTAGGAAAGGCAGATGTTATCTTGACCTCTACCTTCAAGCACTATAGATGATTTTTTTTAAAAATTTTCTTGTGCATAATCTGAATATATTCATCAAGAAGAAGATGATGAAAAAAAATGATAGCAGCAGTGATAGCAGCTGTACCTAGAAAATGCTTCTTTTTGCTTGCCTGAGTAATGAAGACAGGAAAACAAGGAAGTGACCTTGAGGTGCTTCCATCTGCTTTTGCATTTGCTTGCTTTATTTCAGTGTCTCCTGTTTTCTCGTGATGGGTCAGGGCATGAGGATGGGGCAGCTGCAGCCCAACCCTGAGGCTCTGTCAGGGAGGAATCCAAAGCCTGGAGTTGCCGTGGCTCATCCCAGAGACCCTGTGGCACCACCACCGTTACAGGTACTTGGACAGAAAGGTGCTGCTGGGAAAGGCAGTGTAAGAATAAAACTGTTTGGCATCCATGTAGCATCCAGCAGGAACTGATCTGCAGCTGAATAAGATACAAAAAAGTTGGGTTTTTTGTTTATCTGTTTGTTTCCTTCTTTGTTTTGTATTACAAATAATATATAAAAAAAGCCAACAACCAGCCAGCACAAGGTCAACTAATTCAGCATTCCTGTCAAAGTAATGAAGATGGAGAGAGGCAGGTTTAGATACAAGAGAGAAGAGTTAAAAGCAAACTGCTCAGAGCAAAGATGCTGCCAAGATTCCCGGCATTGAGACTCCAGTAGATGTCTAAATCAGGAAAAGTGAGAGCTGCCACTCAGGCCAACAAGAGGATAGAGTCTGTCCTCATTAGCATTGGAGAGGAGTGATGTGGTCGCCAGGACTCAGGGCAAATACAGCGTTTCAGGGATGTCTATGGTGCTCCCTGGTGCCAGCCCTGCAGGCACTGCCCAACGGAGTCGCTCCTGCAGGTGACGAAGCCATGTGCAAAGCACTTGGTACATCAGCAACAAAACACAAGTGGTGCTCAGAAGTAAAATGACTCAATACGAACTACTGGTTTGATTTCAGGGTGGGAGAGACGCCAGCCAAGCAGCAGCTGATGGCAGGCACATCCACCCCATGCCGTGCAGAGCAGCCTGGCTCAGCGCTGCAGCACCGATCGGATGGCAGAGCGCTGTGAAGCCCATCTGGGCACCTGAGCCCAGGGTGCAGTGTACGCCAGCTTGGGTGATGGCAAAGAACTTCAAGGATTTTGAAGCACTGGCTAAATATAGTCCTGTGAACAGCAAAGAATACGATGCTGTGCTTCCCATTTTGACAAAGGAATTTGAGAACGTTTCAGGACTGATGAAATACACTGTGCCAGCAGTGTGCCCTCATGGCCAAAAAGGCCAACGGCATTCTGGAGTGCATTAAAAAGAGTGTGTCCAGCAGGTCGAGGAAGGTGATCCTCCCTCTCTACTCTGCCCTGGTAAGGCCTCATCTGGAGCACTGCGTCCAGTTCTGGGCTCCCCAGTACAAAAAAGACACGGACCTCTTGGAAAGAGTCCAGCGGAGGGCCACAAAAATGGTGAAGGGCCTGGAGCATCTCTCCTATGGAGAAAGGCTGAGTGAACTGGGTCCATTTAGCCTTGAGAGAAGACGACTGAGAGGGGATCTAATCCAGGTTTATAAATATCTGAGGTGTGGGGGCCATAGTGGTGAGGCCAGTCTCTTTTCAGTGGTATGTGGAGACAGGACACGGGGAAACGGACATAAGCTGCAGCATAGGAAGTTCTGCATGAATGTGCGCAAGAACTTTACAGTGAGGGGACAGAGCACTGGAACAGGCTGCCCAGGGAGGTTGTGGAGTCTCCTTCTCTGGAGATGTTCAAGTCTCGCCTGGACGCCTACCTGTGCGACCTGGTATAGGGAACTGCTTTGGCAGGGGGGTTGGACTCGATGATCTCTAGAGGTCCCTTCCAACCCCTACAATTCTCTGATTCTGTGACACAGTTTTCAGTTAATACAAATGCAAAACTTGTGAATTTTCAAATGGAATGTACAGAGCTGCAATTAAAAATATGATCATGTCTCTTTACCAGACTTGCATTAGACCATGCTTACCAGAGAGAAAAATCCCTCACTTCACAGTCACACCTTAGTTGTGTCATCGCTTTTTGGTAAGCAATTGTTTTGAAGGATGAAATACAGGAGGAGTAAAATTTCACCAAAAATCTCTGATGAACACCTTAGGAACTCACTAAGAATTGCAGGCAGTGCCACTGAACCAGACCGATGCATTAGTTTCACAAAAGCAAAGTCACGTATCCCACTAGTTTTAGTTTTTTTCTTGTACTCTTTTGTATATATTTCAACAAAAACCATTAAAATGTAAAACAAGTTTTGTTACCTTATATGCATTAACTATATTGTATATTTACTGAGGGCTGCTCCAAAACTAATGCCTCCTACTTTACGACGTTGGCCAGTGACATCAGAAGCGGCTGTCGGTGCGATGGAAGCAGAGCTGAACCTTCCCACCAATATCCCGTTACGTTTTGCTGCTGTGCAGCAACAAAAGATGGCAACAAAGGGGCTGTCTGACACAATGGCGTGTGACACGGAAGTGCACGTGGAGCAGAGACGTGGAACTGAATTCCTCCATGCACCCACTGACATTCATCAGCACTTACTGAATGCTTGTAGAGACCAACCAGTGGCTGTCAGAACTGTGAGGCTGCGGTGGTTGCATTTCAGCAGTAACAACAGCAACAGTGGTCACTTCTGCTGGTACAGATTTTTACAAGCGCAGCATGCAGGCTCTTGTTCATTGCTAGCAGAAATGCATACCTTACAGTGGTGATTATTCGGAAAAATGGTATTTTGTAGCCAGGAATTTGCTCCATCAAACAATGTTATTTTACTCTTTGTATCTATTGTTGTTTCCATGGGAATAAATAGGAGGCATTATTTTGGAGTGACCTATGTTTATGCAGCCCAAGGCAGTTCCTCCCAAAGCAGCCCAGACACACCCAGAGGCTGGATGCCTTTGCCCAGCGGGTTTTACCCTTTGCAGGTCTGATGTATTTAGTGAGTGAGCAGTCGCAATTACTGACACAGGAAGAGGCTCTTAGTAACATCTGCAATTAAAATTTCAATTGTCTCGAGTAAGCTCTCTAATATGGACTGAGTAAGACTGTCCGTGTTAATTATATATTAATTTATTGTTAAAAGAGCACTAAGGATTTAATGAGACAAATTTAAAAGTCTTCCCATTAGCTGAAAGCTACATGAAGTTAGGCTGAACTCATGCCTGTGCTGTTCAGCATTATGCTGACGTACAGTTTCACTCAGACCCTGGAGGCACAAATGCTGCTTTCGTCTTCATTTGACCTCACTGCACAGAAGCAGACTTCACTACAAATTCATAACGACCTTTTCATCAATATTAGAAACTTGCAAAGATTTATTTTTTCCAAATCAATTGAATGCTACACCTGCAGTCCAATACCAATGTAATTAGACCAAAATTATGCACATTCATTTATTTCTCACTTTGACTGCTGCTACTCAGCTACATGATATTTGAACTTCCTATCAAAATATGAAGACAAGTGTGAATTTTTATGGGCATTTCGAATGCTGGAAGATCAATTTTAAGCAATTCAAAGTCGCGTGTCCATCTTCAAGCAGATTATCAGACACTGTAAGGCACTTTGCTCAAAGTCCCAGAAAACAGGAACAGGAGCTGGGCAAATTCATTTTTGAAAGTAACAAACCTTATTTAAGAGCATTTTTCTTAACATTAATTAATTAGGGAAGGAGAGAAGACAGAAGAGCCTAATGCACAAGGGTTTTTGGAGGAAAAGCTCCACAATGGCTCAAGCTATTTACAAGTACTGAGAGCCTGACTCAAAAGAGCAGAAAGCAGGGCACCAAAAAGGAAGTTTCTCATATAACTAATTATACAGAACCAGTTATAATATAGAAGTGTCATGTATTATTTTGGTGATCTAAGATGCTTGCAGTAGCAATAATGTCAGAGTATCAATTATTCTTTCAATACTCTTCATCTCTAGTGGCTTCATTTCTGCACTCACTTTAAGTCTACCATTTAAGCTCTTTCAGGCTGCATGGGACCTCCTGCTGCAGGGCACAGAGCAGCACAGCCACAGGGCAGCCCACTGTGTGGACCCCAGGCCATGCTGGGGCGACTTGCCCTCTCTTATGGCAAATTATCTGCAAACGTAGGAGCAGGTCTGAAGTGCTTCGGAAGAAATGCACTGAAGAGCTTAGATTGCTTACATGATTATAAAGCTTTGAGATTATGTCCTTGGGAGGGGTTGTTGTTTTTTGAAATAGCGTGCCTGTCTCCAGCACAGAAAAGTGTGGGTTGTCTCTCTGTAAAGCACAGCAACTTTGTTTAGACCTCATGCAAGTGAAATTGAGTCACATTACTGCAAACACGCAGGTATTAGAGAACAGTTTTGACTTCAGTATCCAAAGAAAACAATATTCATTAAACAAAAAAAAAAATCATTCAGAATAAGACTAGTCCATGTTATCATAAGAACAGGAAGGGAAAAGAAAAAAAGAAACGTGATATAAATCAAGTCTAAGAACTCCACCAATCATCGGTTCTCTAAATCAAGAAATCTGGCAGATTTTCCAAGTGAGGATCAATCTTCCTGTCTCTGCAGTAAATACTGTAATCCTTTTTTCCACATGGTATAGAAAATGTAACTGCCACATTCAAGATTTACTGAAAAAATATTCTACCGGAATGCTTGAGCCCTGCAATTCAAATTGCTCTTAAACAAATGGTCAGAACATTTAGCACCATTCTACCTTCCTCTGTCCAAAAACGTTTTGACAAAGAAGCAGCTCTCTGACCAACATACGCACCATGCACACCTGATGTGTGGTTACACTATGCACTCCTCTGCCTAAAGCTCCCTGTGCAGCTGCAACCACACCATGTACAGGCGCCAGCCAATCCTCTCTGTTGCTCTGCATCACCACGAGGCGCTGTTCTGGCTGCAGAGCTCTGCCTACATCAGGGGATGGGGCACACAAAGGCACATCTTGTAGCACTGTGCGGAGATACTGCAGGGAAGCAGCCCCACACTGAGAAGTTTTTAGGAGCTGAGAGAACAGGCAAAGTTCAGTCTATGCCACCATCGCAGCATTTATGAAGAGAGAACATCAAAAGGGGCAGATAAGTATCAGCCACACAGGAAGCCTGTGTCAGTTCCCAAATGAATGTTTATATGGCACCCAGCAGAATGACAGCAAACCAAAACCATTCACCAATGCAGATTCGTCAGCAACATTCACTATTCAGGACACATAACCAATATCTTGCATTTTCTCCAGCAGTAGAGGGATTGAAATTCCTGACACTTCAAAGGTTTGAGCAGAAAGGTAGCTGCAAGTACAATTTACATGTATAAATAAATAAAGTTCAGAAACCAAGCTACCAAACTTGGACCAAATTAGCTTCAGTATAAATTTTCCAAAGCTCACTACAGATTTAGTTGTGCTTACCCCATCTCCACCTGCATCCAGCACCTCAGACATCAGGAACACTTCCCCAGGCAGGGTAGAGACAGCCTTCTGAAGGAAGCAGAAGCTGCTGCAGCAACCAGGGCTTGCAGTCTTCAGGAACTTTTTCCCCTCTTCGTCAAACACACCTCCAACATGGAAGTAAGCTTAGTGGAGTCCTCCAGAAGCTGTAAATGGACATGCATTGCTCCTGCAGCAGGAGATATGTGTTTCCAG
The DNA here is from genome assembly GCF_951394365.1 of Tetrao urogallus. NCBI lineage: Eukaryota > Metazoa > Chordata > Aves > Galliformes > Phasianidae > Tetrao > Tetrao urogallus. Next base: position 9,909,003 of record NC_136833.1, read on the forward strand.
AGCCTGAGGAGATGCACCTCCAAGTTGAAGTCCTCTCACCTTGCAGTGCAGCAGAGAAGCTGCTGAAAGAACAGAAATGTCAGGATAAGGAAAAGTATCCAAAACAGCACATGCAGTAAAACAAGCAGGAAATCAAGGCTAAAGTCATCTCCCATCCATGCAATGTTCCCAACCTCCCCCTGCCATGTCAGAGCTGGAAATTGGCAGCTCAACCCTTGGACTTATACTTACTGCAGTGGGCATCATTGGATAAGGACCTGTTACTTCTCAGTAAAATAGAGTAAATAAATGCTGCTTGCATTACAATACATTCATGCCCCAAGACATTCCAGTGATTTTGTAGAAATAACCCTGAAGTAACAGGTGAAGGTAGAGGGAAAATCTTATCAGATTAAGAAACTAAATTAATAAATCACTTAAACAACTGAGAGAGCTGAGGTTTCCCTAGAATTTTCCCTGAAGTATTTCAGAAAGGGATATTTCTAAAGCATACTAAATTATTTTAGTATAATATTTAATTTTATTTAGTATAATATTGCTGAAGTACTGTAAATCACAAGCAGTGTTCTTCCCTTCTGCCACTGTTCCAGGGGACCTGAGCACATGCTAGTAATGGGGCCAACTTGCAGGTATGTCACCAGCTTGACGCTCACACTAGTGCTATACAGATGTTTCAGGGCTTTTGTGTCATTTATTAAGCTGTAAAGTTGTCAGAATCACAGTGAATTGGGACCTCTGGTAACACTGGAGCTTTTGACACTGTTAGTGCTGATGTCCTGGCTTAACACCAGTTTGCTTAATTGTATCTTTGTATTCCCAAATACCCACACTGTAGCTGAGAGGATGAGCTGCTGTAGCTGTGCCTCCCTCAGTCTCTGCATCACTGAGCAGCTGCAGCTTCTAGTCCCAGGGGAGGCTGCACATCACCAGCAGGTGAAACGGTACTATATTTCATTCCTGTACCCATAAGAGATAGCTTAAAGTGCATGCTTCAGGATGAAAGATTATATAGTTGGAAGAATTGTATATCTGCTACATACAAGAGAAGGCTCTAAGTGGTACTGTTAAGGAGAGACTGCATTAAGAGCACAGAATTCAGTCCTGAAGATCCCTGTCTGGTGAACCTTTTGAGCTGGCTCAGAAGGTACCAAGTGAGTAATCAGTGAACTGCCTCACTTGACCTTCGGGGAAGAGAACTGACTTAAGTAAAACTTCCAGAAACACATTATGTTTGTCACTGGTGAGGATAAAGGAGAAGAGGATAGGTGACTTCCTTCCTATTTATCCTGGAGAACTCTATAGACTGATGAGAGCTGGGTTCTGTTTGGCTGTTAACAAGAAGCAGTTTGTACACCAACCAGAAAAGCTGAGGCTTTATCTGGCTTCCAAGTACCTATGATCCAAGAGCAGTGGTTTTTGTAAAGTAGCAGAAGGGGATTTTGCAAATTATTTTCTATTTTGGTAAATATACTGATTTTTTGTTTGCTTTTCCAAAGGAATACACATCTGTATCTCAGTTATCTGCATGTGTTTTCACTTTTTCTTTGGAGGTTAAAGGCTCATACTTCACTTGGGCAAACTGTGAGATCTCCCAGAGCTGCAGTGCAGATGCATCTCTTTTGCACCCCTTGCCCTGATGGGCCGAGCACCCATCACAGAGCTACGCAAGGTGATGAATGTGCAGCAACGAGGGGAACCGACCTAGTGCTCAAAAATCAGCAAGAGCAATTTCCTTTAGAAATTAATTACTGCTGACATCTAATACAACCGTAGCATGCAGGCAGACACCAGCAATTAATTAATCAGCAGTTTTCAAAAAAGAGTATTGATTTGTTGTTCTTCATAAACTTGGAATAGTAAATTGACAACATGACAATTACATCAAGCAGGGGAAGAAAATTGGCCTTCATGAATAGGACAGATGAAAGGGAGTCCCAGTTTCCCTAGTTTTCCTGCACCATTCTCAACAGGTCAGCACCACTGCCCCAGAAAAGCACTTTCAAAACAGCTAACTCATTCTTCTGAAAAATAACTCCAAAAATAAAATATCTGCAGTGCCACTGAGCTGAAGCCCCCTACGAATCCCAGAGACACGGCTCAGGCCTTGAGGCTCCCCTCAGCTCTTGACTGCCATTGGTCCCAGCCACTAGCAGGGCGGCTGCCACAACCCCACTGTGCAGGGCACGGTGTCTCCAGCAGAAAGCACGGCATCTGAGCAGCAAACACCGACTGATTACACAGCATTTCATGACTGTGTGGTCATAAAAATCCTGGTGAAAAACAAATGCCAGCAAATCTCAGGCAGGCTGTTTCCATGGCTGCAGAGCAGAACCGCCTGGCTGAGCTGGGCCAGAATTCCACACTCCCTTTCTTCCTGCAATTATATGCACTGTTTTTAAGTCATCAGGTTCCATTTCTGTTCATAAAGCATTTTGCCTGTTCAGATGTAAACAGTGATATATGTATGTTTGAGAGCTGGTGTGTTGTCACAATACCCAGCTACATGATGGTTCTTCTAAAGTGCACCTGCAACTCGCTGCTGGGTGCTGCTCACAGCTGGGAGCATTGGCTGCTCTTGGGCTGCAGCAGGAGCATCTTTGCCACTCCTGGCAAGGTGCTTTTTCCCATTGGCTGGTGGTTTATAAGGCATGTTGTGCCTTGATGGAACACTGCATGCATGCAGAAAAGTAACAGATGCAGCCTGTGGAAATGGCTGCATTTGGGCTGATGCAGCCTGCGGACCATCTCAGCAGAACAAAACCTCTTCAGCTCTGGGCACATAATATATTTTCTCTTCAGCTGACATGGATGTCATGCCTGCATTAATGCTCAGTGCTGCAGTGCTGGCTGCTCTGCAGGGCAGGCAGAACCCTGAGCTGTGAGCTGCATATTGCAGGGGTGAGCATGGTTTCACAGCTGGCTCTTGGCTGGGAAAGCCCTGTTAGCTACGGGACAGCCCCATCTCACTCTGTCACAAAGCACTTCAGCGCAGATGTGAAGGTACTGAAACAGATGCAGGTATCTCACTGATCTGAAACCTACCCTGAAATGTACAGGACCACCTAAGCAACTGGTGGGAAAATAAAGTCTAAGGGTTTTAGACTTTATTTTCCAGTCTAATTCTTATGGTATTTCTAATTTATAGCCATGACTTCATTGATATGTAAAGGTACCTGCAGGTAGTGCATGACACTTTTAAAATATCAGACAGTCCTATATAGCGGCTTTAGTCCTTTAGAAATGTGTCTTTTAGGAGCCTCAGTGAAGTAGCATTCTCCAGATCCATGTTTTTAAATTGTCATTTTTGATCCTAAATCACTGGGACACTCACAGTTGCACAATCACTCAATCTCTGGGTCAACATCCAACTTAATACAGGGGAGATTTTCAAATGAGTCTTTCAATGTCATCTGTACTCTGCAACCTCCATCTGTTCTACAAACTATACCCTGGAGATGGAAAACATGTCACCTCCCTGATTTACAAGGCAGGCCAGGGAACAAGGACGTGATCACTTTGCCCATTCTGTGTTCAGCATGCTGACAAACAACCCAAGATTGCATTTACAAGGAATTAAAGCCCAACAAGACTTCATTAGCAGAAGCCATTTGTTTGCCACCAGGATGGCAGTGGCTGCCCACCCCCTAAGGTGCGCTGGGGTTTTGTCAGGGAGGTGTTCATGCTGGGGAGTTGAGTGGGTGCTTGTCAGCATGGAACAGCTTGTTTTTATGAGAGGGATGTGCAAATCCTCATCTGTTTTAAGTAAGCTTGAGTAGGTTGCCCAGGACCAAGTCCAGACAGGCTCTGGGCATCACCAAGGATGGAGACCACACAGTTTCTCAGGGCAGTGTGCCAGGATTTAACCACCCTCATAGTAAAGTTGTTTCTTATATTAAATGGAATTTTCTGGAATTGAATTTGTTCCCATTCCAGCTGTAAAGCTGGAAAATAAAATTTGGAGTGCTTGATGTGCACTCAGCCTGCAATGCAGAGACAGCAGAGCTTTCCACTGGAAAAGGACTGCTATACAGGAGGAATCCAATCAAGAGGAGTGCTTGTTTTCTCATCACCAACTCATCTTCTGATAGTCTTCATTTTTATATACACAAGTTAAGACTTACAGATTTTTTCCAGCTGGATTTTACAAAGGAAAAATATGGTTTCTAATAAATACAATTTCAGGAAGCCAACTGACCTACTTCTGTACCTGAAAGTTGGGCATGTGTTTAAATATCCTACTGGATCACAGCTTTAATTTCTGTAAAATATATTTTCTTTATAATTAACAAACAGATTTACGGAAAGGGAAAAAAAAAAAAAAGAAAGTAGGATGCAGAAACAAAATAAGAATGGCTCTTTTTACCCTATATTGCAATCACACAGCAGTGATGATACAATGCTCTCACAGATCCTTATACGCAGTGACAAGGCAATTTCCTCCAGGGTCTCGATTCACCATTCAGTTCACATCTTATTGACTGTATAAATCTAATGTGAAAATAATTCCTTATTTCCCTCAAGAAAGAAACATAATAAGAAAATAGCACACCCTGTACAGCAGCTAGTCCCAGAAGAAGTTTTTAGTGATATTTTCTACACGCGTCTTCAGAAAAGCAGTACATTCATCCACACGCCTTCCTGAGAGGCCTCACGCAGTGGCACCAGCTCGAACCTTCCTGGGCAGAAGCACGAGGAGGGCTCCTCGAACTCCATGCAGCTTCCAGCTGCCAGCATCTCTGCTGCAGGTCGAGCCGGAGCCAAAAGGGGCTGAGGCCCATCAGTCGGGCCCGGTGCAGGCCCAGCACTCTGCAGCCCAGCCTCGTGCAGCTGTCCCTGTGTGCCTCCCCCGACCTGCACTTCCTGCTTCACATCACTCGTGGGGTCAGCACGCGCTTGGCGCTGCCCTCATGCTGACAAGAACGCTCACCATTCCCACAGGCCTACCTCACAGCTCCCAGAGGCTGCGGCTGCCAGCAGGTCCTGCTGTGCTCCAGCACAGGTTCCAGTGGTGAAGGGCAGTGCAGCGGGAAGAGCCTTCCACTGCTTTTAGAAGCTGGCTGTTCAGTATGAGACTTTTAAGCAGCAGAAGGGAATTGAATGTGTTTTCCTATCAATCCCCTAGGCCTGAATTCCTGTAGGTCCATTGGTCTTGTAGGGCTCTGTCTACAACTGCTAGAGGCAGGCTGTGTCAGACCTGAGGAACAGGCCCAGCACATGCTGAGCTGGGGCCCTGTCTCGGGCAGCCATCTTGGTTGAGGCACGACTCCCTGCCTGCAGCATCACCCTGCGACACTGCTCCTCCGCAGAGCGCAGCCAGATAGAGAGGGAGGGAGGAGACAGGGAGAAAAATTGCTGGTTTCAGCTCACTGTTACCGTTGCTTATTACATGCTCAAATAGGCTTCACAAGCGCAGTAAATCATGGAGAAAAAGTGGGCATGCAGAAGGAAAAGGAGGAAAATGGGTATAGAATGAGCTGCTCAAGATGGGCGATCCAACCCACCCCAACCTATGTGATTTGTGCAGCATGCCCCAAACTGCTCTTGCCCTGCACTGAGCTCTGCTCCCGCCACGCAGTGGCCAGCACGGCCACCAGCTGCAGGCTCCTACTCCTCTCCCATTATTGAGATTTCCAGGGTCAGCGTATAAGGCAACACTCTAATTCTCAATATTTAATACACTACTACTCAATATTCACTACTACTCAATATTTAATACACTAGATCATTATTTAAAGATCAAGAGCATACTGTGCACTTCCCATAGAAAAATCAGGTTATACAGTACTGAGATGTGACGATTAGCGATCACAATTATTGTGGTTTGCTCCTTCAAAGGTCCTTCTCTGCAGGCACCAAAACTCACTGCCTCTTGGGCAGTTGCAGACACTTCCCTCAAAAGTTTCTCCCTCCCCACACCTCAAGTCCAACAGCATCAAAGTGCACAAAGCCAAAGCGTGGCCATGTCCCTCACACCTGGCACTCACCTGGCTCTGGCTCTTGGCTGAGCAGGGCAGAATGAGTGCTGCAGGATGGCAAAACCCTGGCTTGCTGCCATCAGGCAAAAACTGCAGCGTACACACGCAAAGAAAATAAGAAGAGTCAGGTTTTATGGAGAAGCTGCCTTAGGGACTACATTCAAAATGATCGTCTTCAATTTTATTAAAATCAATAGGAGATTTTATTACAGTATAAATTAAATGAGAGGTTATTTGCTCCTCAGATCCCAGAAGCAATAGTATGAAAATTGCTTCAAGCACTGATATTCATCCAGACGTCTTAGCTAATGTTATCTATGCACAAGTGCAGGATTTCATTTCTTTTTCTCTCTTATTTTTTCATCACTTGTACACCAGGTATACTTCATGAAAGGGGGCTGAGGTGTACACAAGTAGACATTTTTTAAAGGCTCAGGCATAGTAATGGGTTAAACACTTGAGGGAATTTAGCAAGGACCTGAAAAGTTATTGAGGTCTGTAGGAAATGCTCTACAGTGAGCAATTAAAGAGCTCAACCTGTTTGGTTTATTAAAAAGAAGGCTAAAGGTGACTTGATTACAGAGTATTAATGTGTTCTCATGGAGAAAAATATCAGGGACTAAATGACTTTTAATCTAGCAGAGAAAACAGCAGCAAGAATCAGTAACACACCCACACAGATCCTATCCTTCAGCATGGAGGGCTGAGACACAGCTTCCTGCTAGTCTGAAGCCTGTTTCTTATACCTCTACACAGCCTGAGGCCTGCAGTCGGAAGGAATCACAGCATCTCTCAGCCACAGATGCTGAAGGCAAATATCTCTGAGCCTCTGTCACAGATTTCTACAGATGTGCTGCCAGGGGTACACTCACACATGGACCAGAAGAGGGTGAGGAGTGCACTGGGACGCGAGTACTGCAACTGAATTTAGCAGCTTACATGAAGAGATTTAGAGTCACGTTCTAGCAGGCAGCACCTGTAATCTAGAGCTAAAAAGCTCTTGAGTACATTCAAGCAACAGCCTGGTAATAGCGTTTTGAGAGCAGAAATTTGTGAAGCCAGAATAAGACAATGAGATTTTGGTGGACGTGCTAGTGTTGGTGGTGCTCTGAGAAAAAACTAAAACGCTCTATTATAGTACATGTGAGATAAGCTGTGCTAATAGCCAATATTCTGTCATAGCTGATCTAATAATCACTTAAACTGGACTTAAGTGCTTGAAAGGTTAATACGGTAACAACTCATTCTACCAAGTTGCCATGTATCAGTAGACAAATCATTTAAACAAATATATACACACTGGAAAGAGGGTCAGTAGGGCCCTGTAAAGGCAGGTCATGTTCTGATATGCTGCCAGGTACTGTCACTCTGCAGGGATAAACTGATGATTTGCATGTGGAGAAGCTGGCCCTAAATGCCAAAGCCAATGAAATCTAATGCATACAGCAATGAGTTCTGTGATATTTCAAGTTCATCCCATCTCTGTACACAACTCATAGGCTCTCCCAGCATGTCTCAGGCTGGTGGGATTGTCATTATATACAACCTGTGCACGTGCAGACTATCAGAGCCATCCTGACCCACCTGGTTAGTAGCCCAGGCCCCCACCGTCTTCTCCAAATTGTCACACCATAGCCTGTGTGTTAAACTCCTTGGGCAAACACTGCAAAGGCAGTAACTCGAAGTTAGTGGAGCTCAGGAACATTGCAGACCACCACACAGTCTCAGCACCAGCTGGAAAAGGGCAGACAGGGGAGGGCAGGAGCACAGCACACTCATCTCCAGAGCTGCAAACCATAAGGAGAGTTTGTGAAGTTGAGATTCTTAGCAGAAGGTAGCAAGGGACTATTTGCTAAATGGGGAAAAAAAGAAGACAGGAAGGAAAGGAAGGGGAGGGAAAAGGAGAAACTGAAATAAGGCCATTTGTTTTTACCAATTGCATTGAATTGGGGTGAAAGAGCACAATGTAGCGCAAAATATAGGTTTGAAAAAGAGCGTAGGAACTATGCACCCCTGTAGATTCCTGTGCCATTACTGTGCTGGCAGCTTCTAGCAAGCCACAGGCTACAACCAGTCCCTCACTGCTCTGCACTGAAACACTCAGTGAGGTGTCAGAATGACAAAAACTGAGTAGCAGCACCTTTGGTCTTTTTCAGCACAGCGGGTTTTAAAGCAATTCCTTTTTCACTTTAAATCAGACCTTTAATTTCATTGGAAATGTGAGAAGAAAAGGATGAAAATTGAATAGTGATTTAAAAGTGCAAAAATAAATCTCAGGCATGACAAATCTAAGAGCTTTCAGTGGCCTTTGCACTCTGCTGTGCCTGATCTTATTTTAGCACTTGTGATCCCCTCCTGAGAAAGTGCTGCATATTCACTGCACTCCAGTGCAGATCTATCTCCTTCCAAATGGCATCTCACATTAATGATGGAGATAGCCCTTGACAACCAGCTTAGAATAACGGCTTCACCTTCAGATACCTGAAGTTTAATGAGATAAATTTTACCCTACATGCAACTATACAGCACTTCAGGAGCTGCTGCGGTCCAGAGTTAATGCCATCAGGTCTCGGTATAGGCAGGAGCTGGCACTGCTTCTATTCAGGGTTTTACATCATCAACATTACCTCTAAACTCTATCATCATCACCATAGCAATTGTACACAGCAATCACTAGGACTCCAGTAAAAGCCCAGTAAATCACTCAGAAAACTGATAGGAATTAGACAGCATATGCTCTTGTTCCTTGTATGTGCTTGATGCTGATGAAAGCTAAGGTCTGGCATATTTATTAGACAGACCTGATGCGGGCAGCAGCTGGGCCAGCTTCCCACACACAGATTTCTCATCATTTCTATTTAAGCTTTTGCAGCTTTGATAGACACGTTTCCAACTCATGGCAGTGTTGCTGCCAGTTTCACTACCACCATGAATACATCACTGCCTGCTTACTGAGCTCAAAAGGGCTACACGTCCTGCAGGGCTCTGAGACCTGCTGGTTCCTGCAAGCACAGTAGAGAAGAACTGAGGACTCTGGAAGCTGAGAGCAGAAGTATATTCAGCTGTATACCCAGTGACACTGACAGCAGGAGAAGAACAAGCACATAAATGAAATCTGCTTCCCCCTCTTGTAATGCTTACATTAATGATCTTTTATTCATAGTATTCACCTTGGATTTTTACATTATGGATCTACGAGCCATTCCCAGAAGGATTAACAAATCTGAAAGCTGTGACTGCACTAAATGATCTGGATGTTATTTATTTCATAAAAATTACTTTGCATATAAGTACATCAACCACTAGTACAGAAGGATAACAGCTCAGTCAAATGTTCACTTTCACGCTCCCCCTGCTTCAGCAGCTTTCTGACTTGCCTGTGCACATTTTTAAATGAAAGCAAATGCAGCATAAAACCAGCCTCCTGCACACATTTTTGCTGTCCATTCCAGAATCATGTATTCAGGATGAACATACCCACATCCCCACCTGGCCCTCTGCCCCACCAGGCCCATTACTCTGGTGAGGACTGCTGCCCCATGGTGGGGTGCTCCCTCACTCCCTGCTCTGCTCCAGTGCCAACAGGAAGCCAGGGACTGCCCTGCACGTCCAGCTCAGCTGTATGGAACAAGGCCAAGCAGTACAGACTCCGTTTTTAGCTCTTTGTATTTCCTATTTCTAAATTATTGAAAGCCAGCCTTCAACAACAATAAAAAAAAAAAAAGCTCTTTGTTAGAAATTTGACAAATAAGGCATCCACAGGACATATCTATGTGGGGACGGAGAATTAATTTTTAGAGATATTATTAACACAGTATCTAACACTTTTAAAGCTGTGTTGGAGGGATAATGAGCATGGCAAACCAATGAACATGGCCAAGAGCTGACTTGCCGACACAGAGCAGGCACCAGGGATGTGGTGGGGGCCCATGCCAGGCTAGGCCCAGCCACCCGCCCAGGGACAGGTCAGGGCTTACCTGGGGGGATTCCAAAATTGTCTGCTAGCACTGGCAGCATGCCACAAAAAGCCACACATTCTCATTGATTCCAGTACTTCTGAGAGAGCAGAATTTCCCCCCAGAGAGCGACGGAGTGGAGCTGTGCCAGTAATTGATTTCTTGGCCAGTGACCAAACTAACAATAAACATTTTTTTTCCAGCTAATATGAAAAGTTGGAAAATGTATGGTTTAAATATTGAATGAAAATTCTTGCTTACCAGCTAAGGCATGAGTGTTTGTTTTTCTTCAAGTGAAATCAAAATCATCTTAACCCTTGAGACTGGGATTTTTAAAATAAGGTGTGGAAATAAACAATACAATTTTTAAAAATGTGAAGTGTTTCTGTCACAATCATGTAATATTGTCCAGATGAGTTTGAGTAAATTTGAGTTTGATTTTTTGAGAGAAAACACTGATTTAAAGGAAAAGCCATGAATCAATGTAATCAGTTGAGGAAAAAGCAAACACTGAATACAAATTAGATGGTGTTTAAATCAGTGAAGTAATTGTTATCCTTGTTCTTGCTATCTCAGTGCAGTAATCCCCAGAACAAAGCACAAAATATTTAGACAAATTCTTTAAGATAAATTTCAGCAGCTGAAGTTTCCAGAGGTGTTTAAAAGAAGCAGCTACTGAATGGATGCTGTGATTGCCTCCAAGGACCTGAGTTAGGCTACGGTATCAGTCCCACACATACAGTGGATGCTGCCAGAACTCACAGAATCATAGAATCACCAAGGTTGGAAAAGACTTCCAAGACCTTCAGTCCAACTGTCCACCTATCACTAACATTTCCCCACTAAACCACAGCCCTCAGTACAACATCTAAACATTTCTTGAATACCTCCAGGGACAGCGACTCAACCACTTCCCTGGGGAGCCCATACCAGTGCCTCACCACTCCTCAGGGAAGAAATTTTTCTTAATATCCAACGTGAACCTCCCCTGGCACAGCTTGAGGCCATTCCCTCTTGTCCTATCGCTAGTTACAAGGGGGCTCATCTCTAGCAAGCCTTGTTTTAACCCCTTTCCCTTTCACACCCCGTTTAAAGCCCTCTCAAGGAGCCCTGCCAACTTCTGGGCTAGGATCCACTTCCCACTTTGAGACAGGTGAGATCCATCTGCAGCCATCAGGCCAGGTACCAAGTAAACTTACCAAGAGATGCCTGGACATAGTACTTGCCCAGGTGGCCAAGAGGGCCAGCGGCATCCTGGCCTGCATTAGAAATGGTGCGGCCAGCAGGAGCAGGGAGGTGAGCATCCCCTGTACTCAGCTCTGGTGAGGCTGCACCTTGTGTACTGCATTCAATTTTGGGTCCCTCACTACAAAAAAGACAGTGAAGCCCTGGAATGTGTTCAGAGAAGGGCAACAAAGCTGGTGAGGGGTCTGGAGCACAAGTCTTATGAGGAGCAGCTGACGGAGCTGGAGTGGTTCAGTCTGGAGAAGAACTCAGGGGAGACCTCACTGCACTCTGCAACTTCCTGAAGGGAGGCTGTGGTGAGGAGGGTTTGGCCTCTTCTCCCAGGAAACAAACAGGACCCAAGGAAATGGCCACAAGTTGTACCAGAGGAGGTTTAGGTTGGACATAAAGAACTTTTTCTCTCACACAGTGGTCAGGCACTGCAATGGCTGCACAGCGAGGTGGTGCAGTCGCCGTCCCTGGCAGTGTTCAAGAGGCGTCTGGACGAGGAGCTGCGAGATGTGGTTTAGTGCTTGTGGTAGCAGTGGTGATGGGAGGATGGCTGGACTGGATGATCTTGCAGGTCATTTCCAACCTTGCAATTCTATGATTATACTATTCATAAATAATTTACAAATGTAAGTGAAAATGAACAGAATTCTAGCCTTGCGTAGTTTATTGTTTGACTCTCAGTTTAGCTGCTTAACAGAGCAGAGGAAGGTAAAATACCTGCAGTGGAAGCACTGAAAAGAGCAATACAGACCCTTTCAAGCCAGGCGAGATGAAATGTGGGACGCTAATTTGCTTTTTAAAATGTAGGACAAATGACCAAAATAGAAGATGCTGCAAAATTAGTAGAGCAGAAAAGTTCAAATGATGTAGTAATAATCCATTCTGTTAAAATCAAATGACTGGTAACACATGTACAATTCAGTACAGCTATTGTCATGACTTCATAGCAACACAGCAGGGAAAGAACGTGTCAAAGAAAAGAAATGCACACTTCACGGCAGAGTGTGCCATTACTTTTCTTCCTTTTTGCTTTTCAAATGTATTTTTGTCCTTATTTATTTATTGTACTACTGGCAGGAATTCAGTTCATACAATGCTTGAAATGAAATGAAAACTGGCTTCCTCAATGGGCCTCAGTAACCTACTTTGTACAGTAAAATCTGTTCTTCAGAAATATAGGCATGAAATTAAAAAAAAAAAAAAGAAAAAAAGAAAAAAAGAGAGAGAGAGAGCATGTTTATGATCTGGCTTTCAAAAGTACTGTACACTCCCAGTTCCTACTAACTAATATTTCTTGCTTTGCAGAGCACATACGAGAGTCACGACATTGCCACAAAGATGTGTTATTTACATGAGGCATTTGATAGGAAGAGAGAGTGAGCAGCTGCATTTTTGCAAGGAGGTGATTAGTCAGATTTGTTCGATTTTGAACTACAGAAAAAGCTGATCAGGAATCTGGGCACAAATGCATTTCTTCATTGTCCTCAGTCAAATGTGTAGTTCACCAGTTGATTACTATTTCATGTTGTCTTTGTACTGTTAAAGAAGTAACCTCAGTTTCATACCAGTAGAGAGGATCTGATAAAGCACCCCAATAGAACACATCTCAGTTGTCAAGAGACTGGGAATTCCTTTCTCACAGTTATGTGAAGTAAAAATCTGAGGATATTTAAGCCCTAGGAGGAAATCTGTCACAATAGGGCAATCTGGACTGACACATAGGAGTTTAAATGAGGAAATCCCCGCTATGAGAAAACTTGAGTGCAGAAAAATCCCCAGGCATTCATTTCAGAATATGCAGTGCTGTTTCAGGTATGTGCCATGTGCAAGCTGGTGCACAGCAGAAATGTCACCCACCATCAGGACCTCTCTTCACAGCACTGCCACAGGATTCCTGGGTTACGAGCACCAGCTTCTGGCCGAGGAGGTGCTGAGTACTGCAGATGAGCCAATGGAGCAGGAGGTGGGCTGCTTCCAGGGTGTGCTCGAGCTGAGCTCTTCTCTGTCCAGTTGTGTGTACAGACCCAGACCAGGAGCAGCTCTGGCAGAAGGAGGTGATCTCTGTGATCACTGCACCATACAGTGGGAAAGTGCTGTGAGCACCCCAGGCAGTAAATATGTATGGATTTATTTTTACCAACAATCCACACTTCTAATTAATTTGAACATTTAGCCGCTCTAATTAATAGGCAAACATTATTTGAAAAACAGTGTTTAAATACTTTAGATTTAATTAAATGAAATATTTAATAGTGCTGTAATTAATCCTCCAACTGTTAATAAATTAAATTATACTCCTCCTGCAGTTTGATTTATAACGTTGACTTAACTTCAGAAAACAAGCTACCCAGCACTTGATCCTTTGCAGCTGCATTATGAACTGAAATTTAAACCAATATCTCCACTGTATGGGCTAAGGGCTGTAGTAAACTGATCAGCATTATCAACTTTCAGCTTAAGCACACACTCTCATATGCTGCTAATAATATTTACCACTTAGTGTACAGAATGCTTTTCACATATTTGAAATATTTGCTTGGTTTATGGTTCTTTGCTTGTAAAACTGTCTTCACAACTAATAAAATGTACTGGAACAAGAAATCGCTTCTAAACAAAATGACCACCAGTTCTTGCAATAAAAATGTCAAAATGGAATGTGTCAGCATTTAAAAAGGCCAGTTTTCCCAGGTTTTCTTACAAATATTGAAATAACAGGATCACATACATTGAGACAAAAAACATCCGATGGTCTGTTTGAAAAAGCAAATGTATTTTCAAGGTAACTAATCTCAGTGCCATGCTTTCTCTAAGAGAGGGCACCTGCTCAGCTGATGTGTACAAACCAATGCATGCAGTGCCTTCTGAAGTGATTCATACAGAATTCTAATGAACATCTAAAACGGAAGGAGACCCTGATTCCCATGAATGGACCACGACCGGAGGTGAAATGACTCTCTCCTGAGCAAGGGGCCTTGTTAGAAATTCGAGGTTCCAGGGCCATTCCAATTATCATAGGTGAGTTTTAAATGTATTATTATAGCACCGATAATCTGAATAAAGGAATCGTCCAATTTAACAGAAAGAAATGAAAATAAACTTTGCACCAGCTGTCAAAGCCTAATTATCAAAGCATGAAAGAAAATCCAACAGTATTGCTACTAGCATGAGAAATTTTGTACTGAAATGCAGTCATTCCCATCACAAGCCATTAACCAAAAGCAATGCTCCCACCGGTGCAGCTGTGTCAGTAGGAGCCACACATACCTGGCTCACAATCCACTGGGAGCCCAGGGTAAAATGCTTTTCTAGAAGCAAGCTGGAAAGTGCATTTCTGCCTCAGGGTAGGAGTGGATCAGAGAATTTCAAATGTTCCTCTGCATTCTCACATCAGGAAACATGACTTGCTTTATCATGGCACAGAATTGCTTGATGCACTGTGACTGACGGCTGTAAACAGCACCTCCCACTCTTGGACAAAACAAGGTCCAGGCCATTTCCTAAGTACAGTTGGAAGATTTGGCAATGAAAAATCCAATTTTCATTTCATTCAAAATGTTAGTGAATGTCTTCAAGTTATCACTACTAACTTAAAACTGCATTAACTTCATCCTGAGACATACCAATAAAATTAAATAACATTTCCAACGGAGTATCTATTGTGTGGCAGTATTTAAACTCAGACAAACTGAAAAATCGGTTAAAACAGAGCAATGGAGTATTCCTCCCTCCCACATCTCTACTGCCCTTCGTGTTCTTTTATTTCCTTTCACTCTTCCTCCTCCTTCACCTGACACCACAATGGTGTGCCATTGCTCACCCTGCCGCCGTGCTGTCAGGAGATGGCTGTTCTCTGCCTGTGTTCTTCATGACTCACATGTTTATCTCTCCGTTACCAACATTATCACGGTTAATAATAACAAGTTTTGCTGTATGCTGATACGCCCCAGGGAAGAAATGTCTGAATTTCTGAATGAATAACTTTTATTCCCACTTAAATAAGTCATCTTGACAAGCTGACATACAAGATTATTTGTCATGCACTGCAGTGCTTTGCAATGAGCTTATACTTGAACACAGTGTACAATTCTCAGCACAAAGTATTAGTAACACAAAGAAAACCCATTCACACAGCCTCAGCTGGTGTAAGCCAACAGTGTTTCACTGAAATGCAGGCACCCATCCTGAAGAGCTGAGAATTAGCCTCTGATTTCAGCAGATAACCTGTCTACATCTCAGTCCCCAAAAGGCTTTATTCATTTACCAAACCAATACTCATACAACATACTGAGCTTCAAGAAATTGTAGAGAGTTCTCGGACACACCTGTTGGCTGGCTTTCTTGCCAGCTTGCCTCCTGTTTGCTATGGTGATTTTTTGTTATGTTTCATGATGTGCAGAAGGCAAATATTTACCTCAACGAGCAATAAATTGTGGATTTAATTGACTTGTACAAAGATGCATTAAAATTGTTGTAAAACAGCAAAATTGAACACTGTGAAGGTAAATTCCTCACGTATTATTTTATCCCTACACCATTAGCTCATTAAATTAGGAATGCATAAAGTAGTCAGTGCTCAGTAACTAAGTCAAATTAATACACAATTAAAATACAAAATGAGCCTTAAGCAATTTCTTGCAACCAACATACTGAGAGCATCCTGCAAGGATCTCTGAATTTCACCTGCTTTGGCAAATGCTGAAAGAAGCATTTTCCTTGCATATTAGAGGCATTCCCTCCATGTCTGCCATCCCTGCATGGCAACTGCCTGACCTGGAGATCAGCTGAAAATTTATGGCAGCTTTTCAGTCTGTTCCAGCTCTTTTTAATGAAATGACATTGAGGAAAAGAGAGCAAGCAGGGATTATGATAATACTGCGTTTTAAACAGAATGATTTAAGGCTCCCAGGAGAGAGCTATTTTGATAGCACGGTGAGGGGAAGCCGTGCTTGCTGACAAGCAGACTCACAGCACTGTGCCTGGCAAAGGGAGCAGTGCAGCACAGAGGCTCCACGCCAGGCTGCTGTGCTGCTGGATGTGACCCACACTGCAGGAATGCATGGAACAAGCAGCTGCAGAGCCAAGACCCAGCGAGGTCTGAGTATGCCATCAGGGGCAGATGCAGCACTTGGTGCAAGCCCACCCATCATAGACATCAGGAGCAAGCTGGGAGCAGGAGGCATCTGGCAATGAAGAGGGATCTTGATCAGCTGGACCGCTAGAATATCACACAGAGCCTGCAGACCAAATACCCCATCCCACATTTGTAAAACAGCGAGGACAGTTCTGGCTGCTGCAGAGGAGCACTGTGACTATTGGCATATTTGAACTTAAAACGTTACGACAGTCAAGAAAGTGCACAGCAATGTACAGGATATGTCTACCTCTCACTAGCATAGTAATGTCCATTAGATCTGGGTGATGAGACAAAGGAGCAAGTCCTTCTGTGAATAAAAACAGCTGAAAAGTTTAAGCCTCAGGATGGTATCTTTTCCTACCTTGAGTGCTCAGCTGTTTGTGTTTCCTTCCTTACAGTATATTTTCTTAGTGAGCAAGTGCTTTTCCCAGTGATTATAAGGTGGAGGAGGTGGAATTCTTTTTTCCAAGCATTTTTTGGTACTTCACTCTACATTGTTTACTATGCAACAATATCTCTTTGCTGCAATCTTAGCTTCATCTTGTCAATGGCTCTGCTCTCCAGAAGGCAAGATGGTTTTCAATGAGCAAACTCTCAGTGTAATGGATGAAAAACATTATAAATAACTAATAGTGCTGCAAACACAGAAAGACCATCCATCTTTCAGCAAACTGCACATGCTTTTTGGGTCTTGTGACTTCTTCTCCAGGTCTCCTGAAGGGAGTGTATAAATATAAAATATTTCAGCTGTCACCTTTTATTTCAGCAATCAATTTTATTCTTATGTGATATTCATGTTTTGCAAAAACAGCTCCTTAGAAAAAGTTCACTGTGCTATTTGTGAGCTAAGATATACTGCCGCAAATGGAGGAGTAAGCTAGGCCAGCAGTGGAGGTGTTTTACAAATTAATAAAGAGTGTGGTTTTCTGAGAAATAAGAAGAAAAGAGATCGGTTTAAACCCTGGTCTCAAACAGCGCTGCCTGTTAGGTGTGCAACAGAGCTCCAGGGTGATCACCCAGAAGGTGCATTTTTTCTCTTGTAAATCAACACCAGGAGTTTCTTGGCTGTTTTCCATCTATTCTGGCTGCTTTGGCAGACACTGAGCACACCAGCACCTCACAGCTGCCCATGTGTTCAGTGGGATGTGGAGCAGGACCTCCCAAACGTGGGCTCCCATTGCTCTTTCCCATCTCTTCCTCTGAGGGCAGATGCTCTGACAAAGATTTTTACATCTCCTTTAGAGCTGCAAACACACTTAGTCTGTAACAGCCACTATGGAACTGTGATCATGGCAATCTGAAGAAAGAAAATTAACTATTTGGGCGACTTAATTATAATCACAGACATTCAGACATTCAGGAGAAAAGGAAGGGGAAATTTTCAGTGGGGACAAATATTGTTTGCTGAGTCAGAAAGTAAAGATTTTGAAAACCTGAGATAGCATATCGCTGCAATAGATCTGAGTTCACACAGGAAATAAATTTGCACCTCTGAATTTTCTTAGCATCTGTACCCACCATAGCATTCTTCCAGCTATTCCACAGTGACATTTGCAGTTCGTTCCTGCTCCACTATCACTTACAGCTTATGGCATTGAGCTTTCTGTTCATCTCCACTACATTCAAGGGTAGAATTGGGGCAGGGAGGGAGAAGAGTGAAATGTGGGAGAACCGATACATTAAACCACATTTGTTGCCAAAGTTTGGACCCCTGTAAATTTAAATGTACTTACAGTACACCTCCTTGAATGGGATCATTTTCTACCAAACTGCTTCCTAAGCTGCAATCCTACCTAAACACATCTACATCAGATCCTCATACTACATCAGATCCTCATACTACATTCATCTGCTGCATTGGTCTTCACTCCGCTTATCCACTTATATCTTAATTTTCTCTTTTGTTTGCAAATAAGACTCTTACAGAAATCACCAAAACACTGAAGCAGCTGGCTGCTAAATTTCTTTGCTCCGAGCTATTAATTCTACACTGAGGGTACAAAAACAGCTTTTGTACTTCTCTCTCAAAAGCTTATTACTGAGTAAGAAGGGTCTGAAGCTCTGCATGCTCACCAAACATTTGAAAAATTTCCTCATAAATGAAGAAGAACCTGACATGCAGTCTCAGTAATATATATCTGCTTGACTCATGCATACACATCTGTTTGTAGCAAGCACTCTTTCTCCAGGGTTTTGGGCTTTGGGTGAGCACGATCAAGTGTTTGGCATCACTGACCCGACAGAGCCTACCTTCTGTCATTGCACACTGAGTGCCACGCTGAACTGCGTGAGCATGCACTCAAGACTGCAGAGGAGGAGAATTTCAGTAATGTTTCCACATAGGTCAGAAGAGGGTAAAAAGCTGCAGAGACAAATTAAGTGCTATGTTTCTAAAAGGAAATGAAATGATGGTAAATTAATTTATCCTCTGATATAATTTCTTCTTTCAGTGTAAGAAGTACAGGCACTTAAACGAGTATCACCAGAGGGGAAGACCGGGAACGCAGCCATCTCACAGCACATGCCATGCAGATCATTTTGCACCCATTACTGTCGACAGCTTAAAAGTTTGATCTGCTTTTTAGAAGGTAATGCCCCAAACCATTTTGATCTACAATTCCATGCTGGCATCCATTAGAGGAGGCAAATATTATCTGAGCCTTCCATGTAGTTTTCACAGGGAAAGTAAATGAACTTTTCTGCCAATATTGCTCACCTTGTAAATTCCCTTCACAGCAGAGTGAATAGTCACATGAAGCAGACACTGGATACTTACTCATTTCAGTGAGTTACAGCCTGGTCCTGAAAACCATTTCCTATTAATACCAGCGGGCTTTGGCTCAAGCGGTTATTTAGCTGTCTTTGGCAGCTGCCTGAGAACGCTGATGAGAGATCTGCTCTCTGCTATACGTTAAACACAAGAAGCTGCCACCTGGGTATGCAGCCCCAGTGTGAAATGAGGGATGAGAACTCAATATCTGGCATTATGTCATTTGGGTGGTGCGTAGGACTTACGACAGCATATTAGAAAGCAAACCCTAACCTCGAATGCCAGATAGCAGGAAAACAAAAGATAGGTTTAGTCTGGGACTTCGGCACTGAGGCAAAACTAATGCAATGATTTGGTTGGATGGAAACATCATGCTGAGTACGCCCACCATGAAGATTATACCTGCCAGATATAATCTCAGCACACTGAGTCCATCAGTACAATTGACAAGCAAGGAAAAAAAATAACAAAAGGTTCATCTGTATAATCAAACAGCTAATCCGAGTGTCAGCAGGTGTCAGCTCAAAAGATGTGTTCATGGTGTGACAGGGATGAAACTAGGCAAGTACATTATATATTGAAATAAAAAAAAAACAAAAAACCCCAGACAATTAACTTTTTATATTTACTTCCATGGCTCCTGTTAGTCAATTGCAGAGCACCAGCTAGAGTTTTGAGCAAGAAATCTGGCAGATCAAGAATGTTTTAAAGGTCTAGCTGCAGGGACTTGAAATCAGTAGATATAGAAATAGAAATCACTGTAAAAACCTATAAAATCACCTTTTTAAAATCTACTTGCAGAACTCTACTGCAAAGGCAGGGGTGAGGGAAAAGAAAATCACAGTGCCTTCAGGACATGAGGAAAACAAAACCACATCTTAAACTGAGATAAATCAAAGCAAGTCTACTGGTACCAATGGAGATACAACATGCAAAGTATGTGTTCCACTACTGACAATTAATTCCTTCAGGCCACTTCCAACATTGGGTATACTGAAATAAAGAGTCAGTCACTTGTAAACAAACAGAAAGCATAAGCTTGCAGGGGGATAGAAATAATTCAGCCCTTCAAATGGCCTGTACAAGAACAAGAGCCTTCTGAGTGAGCTGTTGCAGTGACTGAGTTGTGATAATGCGAATAAATGTGTAATGAGAAGCATAGGAGTGGCTGTAACTTTACATTGCATATTTCTTACTTTGTTGTTCTCCTCAGTCTGAATATTACAGAACAACTGAAAAGAGAGAGAAACAATGTGATTATTCCCCTTCACTACAAAGATTGCAGTTCTAGTGCCATAAATTATGGTTTCTGTAGGGACAGAACAAGTCTGCTTTTCTAAGAATAATTCTTGGGCTTTGTAAAAGCCACACTCTGCAATACATTTAATATAATATTTTTATAACACAGCACTGAGAGACTTTCAGCATTCAGCAATAAACGTTAAGTGTTGATTTGCCATTGCCAGAGCTGTTCTGTAATAACATTTAAAGTACCATATTCAATAAAGGCATTTCTTTACTACGCATTAACTTGCATTATCTTCAAAGAAACCTGGCTGGCATCTCTGTGAGTCAGAACCCAGCACCACCAACAACGTGCACACTGCTAGTTCTCACTTCACCTTGCAGGTGGTGTCTGAGCATTCACCAACTCCACCTCGCAAAGCAGGAGAGCACTCACTGCACAAAAAGAGAGTTCTTTCATTGCTATCACTTCATTCAGCTCTCACTACTTGGAATGCTGTCATTTTGAACTTGATTTCTACCTAAAGGTAATTTTTCCCGCAAGGCAATGGAGCAACTCAACAAATAAAATTAAAGCCAGTACTCCCCAAGGTCAGCCTGTCTTGTGGACTAATCTGATGCTCCCGGTGACTTTCTGGGATAAATTCAAGATCTTTGCTTACAATAATTAGAAGTAACACTGTATAACTGCCAATTTTATATCGCCAAATGCTACAAATTTTCCTCTAGACATAGTTTTAAATAACTTAACTGATGAAAATAAGACACACCTAAATCTCACATATTCTCAGTCTGCAGAAGCGCATCACCTCTTCTTCCTGACTGAAGAGCTGCTCACTTCTTTTTATTTCTGTCAGAGAACCATGTCCAGGCATGCATTTCTTGTCTGTGCATATAAACGCTGCCAGTGAGCTGGATACACACCAGCTGTGGCAATGGCCCTTTATTTTAAATTTGAGGGAGTCCATCTCCCTAAGCATCAGTTGGAGCAAACACAGATACCTCAGGACTGCCAGTGAATAAACATCCTATGCAAAATAGGATGTTTCAAAACATAGGTACACATTCCCTTTAAGATTGCAGCATTCAGAGTGAAGATTTTGAATGCTGCAATATCTGCACTAGAATAACCCAACTCCTTGAATTGGGATTTTGAGGCAGGCCTGATTTCTGCCTGTTGCAGGCTATCTTGGATAAGCCTGTTGGATATGTGTCCATTTTTCAGATCCACGCTTGTTAGTACCTGGCATGCTTTGTTCTGTTCTGTTCGGGGGGGACACATGAAGTGCCCTGACAGCTTCGGCCGTATCTAGAAGTGGTTATTGGCAGGCACTCATATATAGGGTTCCTCCAATTTCATCCAGCTTGTCAGCTGCTGAAAATGGATTGACAAATACCTACTAATAATCAAAATGAGTAGAAGAAAAAAAGGTGGACTGCAATTTCATGGGTTCACCAGAAAAAGTCATTCCTTCACAACCTGGCACTTGGTAAATTTCTACAGAACATACAGCACCTCAGGAAGCATGGAAACAGGATGGTCCTAGGGTTAATTATAGATGTAAGAAATTGACCTGACCTGACCAGGTCACAATGCTCTGACCTCGCTTTTCTTTTCCAGCTTCACAGGCCTGGCTCCGTCCTGGGGGAAGGTTACACACTCCATGCAAAGCAGCTCTGCCTCTTATGGAACAAAGGCATCCCAAAAAATCAGCTGAACAACCTCACTTCATGTTCTTTAGACTAGATGATTGTAAATGTCTGAACCAGAAATCAGAAATACTTTCTTCTTGACGACATGTCAAACTTCTACTTGATACTGCAACTGCTGTGTTTATTAGTTATTGATTAAAGGCTTCTGGCAATATTTCAACTTAATACAGACTTTAGCTCAAAGTATTTTTGTGTATCAACTGTGTACTGCTTTCTATACTATCAAATAGTCATCATCACCATCTCAAGTGCTTCATTTTTTTTGCTATAATTAAGAACATTATGATGTGCTCTCTGATAACTGATCACAGTGTGTAAAAAATCCACTAGGAAATGCATTGCCATGATCAGAGCTTCACACAGAAACTTCTGCATGTAGCCAACGTAGTGGCACACATCTTTTTGAGATGATCAATTAAGCATTCAGAATAGACAAAGATTGTGAGTTGTGGGTTTTGTTTTGTTTTGTTTTGTTTTGCTTTTTGTTTTTTGTCATTAATGGGTACAAATGCTGTGGTTTAATTTAGAGAAATTATATGCTTAGTATCTTCCCACAGCATGGCTTTGAATGACAGGACCCTTGATTTTGTAGAACAATATCTGAAAAAGAGTGGCACAAAAATGCTGTCTATAGCATGTCCATAGGGCCATTTCACTGCCTGTCAGCACAGACGTCCTGGGGCACTGAATAGATTACATTTACAATAATTATGTTAGAACTGCAGTGATGAGTTCTGACAGCTGTAACTTCTGCAGGGCTATGACTGGAATTCAAAATCATATATTATTTTACCATACTTACAGTTTGCTTCTAGGACTTCATTTTGGTTCAGATAAGACCTGGAAAATCTGAAATCAGCATAAATAATGATCACTTGTGCCAAACAAGGCCAGGGGAGACATTTAAAATGTCTCCTTGTCTGCTGATATACAGATTGATCTTCTGGTACCTCCTAAATCTGTGCAGCAGGACTATCACCAAACTTGTTCCCACTGGAGCTGTGAGAAAGACTCTTCCAAGTCCTGTGTGCTGAAGCTGGGATGTGCCATCACCATCCTGCAAGTCCAGAGCTCAGGCGAAGGCATGCAGACAGTAAGCGGAAAGATCACACATTTGTCCTGAGGCCTGAGACTGTACCTTGAATCAAAGTTGCTCTACATTGTGTGATCAAGAAAAATGCTTTCAACAAAACCAAATTTTATATTCTTCTGTAATCACATGCCTCAAGAGCAGAGTTTTGTAAAGCCCTGGCTGCTCATAACAAACTGATGAGAGTTGCCATGCCTCCAAATGCAGGCAAGGACCTGAACTCGCTCAAGGAGCTGCCCCAGCCCCAATCCTGCAGGATCCTGAGGGGTGTCAGGGGGATGCAGCCCCCCCATAACGCACCTCTCTGCATGGGCAGGCTAAGGAGTGGATCCAAAACCGTTTCTGCAGTTTCACAGGGAACAGAAAGGCTTTTTCGTTTAGCACGGTACCCAAACACATGACAGCCATCGTGCTGTCTTTCTGCACCTCCTATCTCCTGGCAAGGTACATCCAAGGGCAAAGCATAATCTGAAAGCTTCCCCACCAAGACCAAGTCATATTTCTCTAAATCTTAGCCCACAGATAAGTAAAACTGTCACTCTTAATACCTTTTGCCTGGCTCACAGTGGTAATGAGATAATGCTTGCTTTTATGTGTACGCATATCCCGTTTCTGCCAGCACTGGGATGCACAAGGGAACTAAATGGAGCTGGAGAAATTCCCTCAGGCTCCAGTCGGAAAGACTGTGGTTGCTGAGCTCTGGCACTGCTTCGCCCACAGCAAATACAGGAAGGAGGAAGAGGCAAAAGAGGCAAAAGAAATGGCACTTTCAGAAGCGGGTGACACTAAAATCTATTCTGCAGATGACCCAGTCTGATCCTAAAGATCGACCAAGTGAATTCAGTTCTTTCATCAGTGACTTCTTCTTGAATGTTATGCACTGACTTGATGCAGCTAATGGAAATGAATGAATTATAAGACTGTAATTCAGAGAATAAAAGATTCTTTACAACCATTTATTACTATTACTTTTAATCAAAATAAAATGAGGTGAAATGAGAGTGGTGGTCCTGTGCCACTGCATTACTACAATTTAACAAAACAAAACAGAATCTGCCAGTTATTTTTTCACTGATTTTGTTCAAAAGCCTCAAAGCACACTGAAAGTTTTTTAAACCGAAGTGAAATAAGCATGCTACAACTGAGAACACATTCACCAAAACATGAGTGAGCCAGAAAATCTAGATTACATTTGAAGTTTTTAACAGGGGAAGCAGCACCCCTGAGAGTCAGAGACTGACAGCTCTTTCTACACGTGAGCTAACTGCACCAAAATAAACAGATCTCCACTGACTCATTTCTTTTTTAAATCCATGCCAACCTGCACACCAGTAAAAAAGGTATTCTCTGGAAGACAGTCACACCAGTTACTGCACTATTTGGTCAAGTGAAAAAGAAAATGGCTTGATTTAGAAAGTGGTGGAGGGCTTTGATGCAGCAAATAGGAGGACTTCTCCCATTAGTATTTGATATTATTGTTGCAGCCAAGTGTTTTCTCCGATTTTGCCTAGGCCATGGCTTTAAAAACTTGGCATTGAAAATTCAGCAGAAAACCCATGATAAATCACGGCTGTCAGGCAAAAAGGGAAATATCACTCCTATATTCAGGAAAGAGAGAAGGAAGACCTGGAGAACTACAGCCCAGTGAGCCTCACCTCTGTGCCTAGGAAGATGACAAAGTGGATCCTCCTGGAAGAGATGCTAGGGCACATGCAAGATGTGGTGATCTGAGACAGCCAGCATAGCTTCACCAAGGGCAAATCATGCCTGATGCATCTGGTGGCCTTCTGTGATGGAGTGACAGCACTGGTGGACAAAGGAAGGACATCTGATGCTGTCTACCTGGACTTGAGCAAGTCCATGGTCCTGCATAACATCCTTATCTCTAAATAGGAGAGATGTGGATTTGAAGGCTGCTCTGTTAGGTGGATAAAGAATTGGTTGGATGGTTCGTAGTCAGAGGGTGGTTGCCAGTGTCCAGGTGAAGGCTGGACACAAGTGGGCCCCTGAATAGCATCCTCGAGTGCCCATCAGGATCTATCCACATCCCAGAAGCCTCCACATTTCAACCAGCTGCACATCAGTGGAGGACCTCGCTCATGGTACTCATACTGGGACGAGAACACCTGTGCACCAAGGCACTTCTGCAGTCATTTCCTAGCACTTGTCAGATCAATCCATTGGAACCTGATTGCTAAGAGGCCCTTTGCCACACAGACCCTTTGCTGACCAGACCAAGCCAACCTCTCTTCTGGCACCAGGTAGGACTCAGAGGCAGAGCAAAAGGCGAACTTCATCTTAGCTTCTCATTTGTAAAGTAGGGTAAGTTTTCCACAAAGAATTCAGTCAGCACAATTCTTCTATGGAAAATTCTTAACACATTCAGGATGATATTTGTGTTAATCAAGAATTTGTAGGTCAATGACTCCAGAAACCTTCAGGCTATAATTAAGTGCCTGAACTTCACATAGGAATCAATATGGAAATTGAAATCGCTGCAAAATAACACTCACTGTGCCCTGCTGCAGCGCCAAAAAAAGCAGGTCTTGAAAGCAATACCTATATCTCATTGCCAGGGACTACAAAATAAAATATTAGTCCATCTATACACTATTTTAAAGCTTGCAGAAGGCTACTGAATTGTGAGCCACAGAATTTGTTCCAACATGTAACATCTGCAACTTCAAATGTCACAATTTGGCAAAGATCTTCTCTATTTTCATGTGCTCTATCACAAAATAGGGATTTCTGTATTACTGAGAAAATTCACTTGAATGCTTGTTATTTCACTCTTTTTTCCCCCTTCATGTCCAAGGAAGCTGAGCTTGTATCTCACCTTCACTTGCACCAGTGGCAGTGACAACACAGGAAAACTTCTTTTTACCAAATTCAAGTTTATGCTGTTGAATCCACACACAAACCCAGCGTCAAGGACAGTTTTGGTCATACTACACCTGCCCATTAATCTAGCAGTTGAAATTTTCCTGATCTTTAGAACAATGTGCGTGTTCTGTGGGTTCATAATACTGAAATTTTCCTACAAGCCAATCATCTAATCTCTGCTGCCACAGTTCAAAGTGCCCACACTGAAGCCATGAAAATTGTTCTCAACTTTATTACGTGCTTTCATTATGGATGACGATTTAGCAAAGCATTCTAACTGTATACTTCAATATAAATATGATTGGTCCTACTGAATTTAACAGGCTATGAAATTAGAGGAGTATTAGGCTAAACGTGGATAAATACTCATACAGGGCACCTTGTTATTTCTGTTGTCATATTTGGATAAGAAAATTCAAAATAGAATCACGAAATACACTGAAATGGCCTTTTCCATGAACCATGAAATTCACTGAAATGGGAGGAAGGGGATTTGAGGGGGAAATGTTTCAGCAGCCTCTGGAAAACATGAAATTTCCACCTGCTGGCATAGAACCAAGTTTTTATTTTACACTCTTGTGTTTAAACAGGAGCCAGATGGCGAAATATTCCCTACCAGTAAGCTGAATGCAAGCCTGAACACACTGCAATTCAAGAAGAAAATTGTAGATATACAAAACTTAGAATAAATCCTTTCCCAAATAACTGAGGTGAATTACAACCATTAGAAAACTTGAACATTATATTCCTGGTTTGAGTTTACACAGTGGTTTCTCGAGTCACTTCCACGTGATGTGGTCCACACCAGCACTCCTGGGCAACCCATCGCTCCCCAGAACACTGCAGTCAGACACAGCCTTCACAGCAGGGCACGCAGGGAGCGGTGGTCGCCCGGCTGCGGCTGGCAGTGGGAAGCCAGGGCGGCGGCCGGGCGCTGACCCTGCGCGGTTAGGTTGCGCCCATCGCAGCCCCCTGGGTTGGGCTCACAGCTTTGCTGCCCGTGCAAGGAGCGCTCCGGTGAGCTCATCGGCTGCTTCCCTGCAGGCAGGTGCTGCCACCTGACACTTCCCCATCTGCCGTAAGACATTTAGCACGAGTTGTATGGTAGCCATTCGCCATAAAAATGGACATTTCCCCCCGTCACACAGTAAGTAAATTACATTCCATTTTCTCAGCAAAGCTTTTCAGTTCCGTTCCCATTCAGAAGTTCACATTGCCGGAGGAGTCCAATCTCATTATTATGAGGTCTGACTGAAGCAGCGTTAAAAATACATAGATAAAGCTGCAGCTTTCCCAGGAGGATGCTTTCAAGGAGGTACAATCAGATGTGATATGTTTTATGCAGGACAGAGCAAAAGCCCTTTGGTGCTCCGTGCCAAGGGTTTTTGCATTTTATCTTCTAGAAAGCTTCCATTACACACATTCCTGTTTCCCCACGGTATGAGAAGTAAGTAGCAAGTTTTCTAATGTAACTTTTTATTTCCAAAAGTTTTGAATGGAAACGTTTCTTGATGCAATCTAATATTTTTACAGTATCTTCCCAAATAGCTGATTTCAGGCTTTGGAAAGGCACAGCAGAAAGAACAGAGATGGCAGATGGCCTTACTGGAATTTTTGTTTTCTATTCAGACTGCAAGAAACACAGAGATTGGTGCCCCACTACTTGTGGGGGAGAGACAAGAGGAAATCCAGACATTCCCCTCCTTTGAAAAACCAAATGATTCTTTTGCCATCATGCCATTTTTTCCTCAACCTTTTTTCCCAGCCTTACCCTCCCTAATGCTATAATCACTGCATATTAAAATCAGGCATAAATAAAGAAATGTAAAAGATTGGTTGAGCCTCTGCAGCTCTAGGTACCCGGGGAATCATTTTTATTTTTCCCAATTATTATATGTAAATGCAAATACAGAGCAGCACAGTGCTTGCATTCACTCTTGGCTATTCAAATTTCTCTCCTGTTAGACAGACGTTCAGTACAATCACTCCTGGTCAAGAAGAGCAGGAAACCTGTTGCACACATTGAAAATAGCAGTCTTCTGAACAGATTCAGATAGGTTAGCCTTGCACAAAGCATTAATTGTAAGTTCTTGGAAACACGTCAGATACAAGCAGGATAACCAGTGCTGTTTGTGGTTGTAACACCAAGGTGCGCAGCAGATCTGCAGACCCCTCGTGGGCTGACTCGGTGTTTCAGACGCAGTTGAAGAGGAGACGCCAGGACGCAGTACAGGAAGGGACGTGCACCCGCTCCAACCAGACCAGATCTGCCTGAACACAAACGCGGAGTGCGTGCTCCCCCCACAGGACTCGGCCCTCACACCCGGAAAGATGCGCCGAAAGGAATTCCTGTTGGGCACTGCTCTACAGGTCGAAGCAGCTCTTCGGCAGCCAGCAGCTTCAGAACACACAAAGAGGAAAGAGTTTATTCCTGTACTGCAAGTATCATTTTTGATAGGGGAAGGAGTTTGAAAGATTCCTGAGGAAATCTTGTTTAAAGTAGTGAAGAAAGTTTAATGCACGCTCTGCTGCATGAAGCATTTCACTTTGAGCAGGTGGATGTAATTCTGTTCACAACAAGCAACACAGATCTGCCTTTGCCTTCAGTCTCTAAATGAAATCTAAGAAGCAGCAATGGGGAACAGGAAAATGATGCATTTTTTAAATTGCCGTGCTTAAAAAGGTGACATTTCCTCAGACTGTTGCTTGGATTTCTCCACTGCAAATCACTGCAGCTTAGATAAACGAAGTCACTGGGTTTTAAATGCCAGAATTCATTATCACTCCACACTCAAATAGCTCAGCTGGCTCCTGTATCAGTAATTGGCTCACCTGACTTTAGTAACAAGTTCCCTGCCTGTAGAAACAATCTATTCACACAATGCTAATGGGAGAAAGAAGAGAAACCAGAACAGTGTGGGTAAACAAATTATGAGCTTTTGCTGTTGTTGCCTATCGAGTGCTGAAAGACCATTTACCAAAAGATTCAGAGATGCATCAGAAACAAAGTTGAGCTAACAGAGCACAGGAATTGCCCCAAGTTTTAGTGAGTGCGAAGAGCTGGTCATTATCTTGGCAAAAAAAAAAAAAAAAAATTCTGAATATTCACGTGCAAATATTTTGGAATAATTACCTACTGCGGGATAATAAACCAATAGAAGTTTGCTTCGAGGAAAGAGGAAGCAGAGCCTGAGCAAATAATAAATACTAACGACATGAACACTACTCCAAGGAGTGGCTTTTCTAGTAAAATGCAGAACAGAAATGCTTTTGCATGTATTGCCTGGGTAGCTGACAGGTGGAAACATTTTCTTTGAATGAAGCTGACTTACAGGGCTTTCTCCATCGTTCAGGCTGCCGGATTGCTTTTTGCATAGCCTTCGGGTTAACAAACCTATAATGGATTCAGTCAGTGTCCTTTTTCTGTTCTCTTGAAGTCAGCAAAAATCTCACAGGTTTCTGCAATGGTGGCATTTTTAAGAGCATTTAACATTGGATTATCCCCGTGTCCTTGGAATTAATGGGAGTCCCAGTTCTAATTTGGGCACAAAGAAAAGGTAAACCAAAAATTAAGCTTCAGTTTTTTCAAAATGCTGCTGTAAGTGAACAAGAGCCAACATTTTTCAAATGAAACATTGAGTTGCTTTATATTTTCTTGTTTAGTACTGTATAATCAAGATGCTATAATTGCAATATAGTTGTTTAATCAACAGATATCAAGATGTTGTAATCACAATATAATCGAGAGAATCAAGCAAGGTAGACAATGATCACAAAGAGAATAAGCGGAAGAGCTTACCCTTCGGCTGAGCTCACCAGAAGACACCAAGAGAGGGGATCTCCAGAAGAGATCCTTCCCCTCTGGTAGCCAGCTCTTAAATAGGTCTAGGAGGGGTGGAGCCTGGCTCCACCCCTTCCGGCAGCACAGGTGAATTGCCTTCACCTGTGCTCCTCTGGCTGACTCATGGCTCGCCTCAGGTGATTAATCAGAGGTTCAGGCCGTGACTCAGCAGTTCCCATACACTCCACCCCTTCACGGCGTGAACCACTGATCAGGTTAACAAAAGGGTGAGCTTTCCCTAATACAGAGATCCGGTATATCGCGACGCTTATACAATTTTATCGCGACGTGTGTTGGTACAGTTCAAGACAAGTGATGATTAGTGAATGTCCATGTTCTTCTATGGGCCAGTGCTCGATGATGTGACTGGAGGCATGAGGTCCTGAGGTGCAGGTCCGTTCTATGTTCCATCAGTCCCATGCAGACCATCACCGGGTGTTGTACGTGATCTGACAGCAACACTGGAACACTTGATGGCGTTTTGTTCCTTCCGGTGGTCCTGAAGGCTCACAGACTCACGGGGAGTAATACAGATGTTTTACAGGTACCAGGAGGGGAAGGTCTGCTCTCCAGGGCAAGATACAGGCCGTATTTCTGTCTTGGGTCAACACTTCCGCTTGTACGGGGGCACGTCCTGGCCGCCTGTACCACACCTTTTGGCCGGATATCTGCGGCTGCATAACAATATCAGGCACCAAAGGAGGTGTCCTGATCTGCCACAGGGACATGATGGGGGTCCCTTTAGCAATAAAGATCGGAGTGTTGACCACAATATCAGTAGGCCATGTACCTATTACTGGAGGGACTACTGAGCCTCCCACCTCCAATAGTCTCCCCCAAGGTGCAAGTAGGCCACACCACTTGGGTCCTACTTGCACCTTCCAGGGCCATTTTATTTTATGGGTACCTGGCTCTAAATTTTCAGGGGCAGGGAGCAGAAGATTATTTTCATTACCAATCTGGGGTCTTACCTGATGATCAGTGCCCGTAATTTGGATCCTAAGCGGGGTGGCCCATGTCGTCTGCAACATTCTCAGGGCACTGGGTCTGCCGTCTCGAGGTCTTTCATTCAGGTCCCGCAGGGTTTCATACAGTCTTTTTGTCCACCCCTGCAGGGACTGGGAGTCTGTCTTCAGGGCAGCCTTAAGAATACCATTATAACGTTCGATGAGGCCTGCCCCCGTTGGATTATATGGCAGGTGGAATCGCCATTCGATGTTATTTTCTTCTGCCCAGCGCTGTATCGTTGCACCAGTAAAATGAGTCCCTTGGTCGCTCTCGATGACTTGCGGTGTCCCGTAGGCAGACATCAGTTTAGTGAGTGCCTTGATGGTATATGCCTGGTTTGCTTTTGGTACTGGATAGGCCTGCAGTAGCCCACTTGCAGTATCGACACAGGTCAGGGCGTATCTTGCCCCTTCGGAACGAGGAAGGGGCCCGATGTAATCGACCTGCCATCGCTGGAGAGGATTGTGTCCCCTAGCAAGATGGGCTGTTGTTTCGGGCAACGATCTCGGTCTCATCTTGGAGCAAGCGTCGCAATCCTGGCATGCCTGGATGATATCAGATAGTTGTATGGGCAGTCCCCATGCTTTAGCAGCTGCCCACATTGTCTTTTGTCCAGCATGCCGTAGCTTCTGATGTAACCAGCGGGCGATGTTCTCAGATGGTGAATTCTCAATCCATCGAACTCGGGCCAGTGTGTCGGCTTCATCGTTTCCCGGTGACTGTAGGGGCTGATGACCAGAAACATGGTAGACACGTACAGTCCTGTGTTTGACCGTATTCCATATATCTAACCACATGTCTTTGCCCCAGATCGGTCGGGCATGGATAGTCCATTCCTGGGTGGCCCACTGTGCAATCCAAAGAGTGAGCCCCCGGTACACAGCCCAACTATCTGTGCAGATGTTCAGGATACCATCACCGGGTTCCTTGGTTATAACCATCCACACGGCTCGCAGTTCTGCCCATTGGCTGCTCTGACCATCCCCCTCATCGAACCAGATTGTCTCGGTGGAAGGATGATATGCTATTGCTCTCCACTTGCTCGGGTTGCCCTTGCTGGACCCATCTGTGTACCAGGCATCTTCAGGGATAGGATATTTTCCCTCCTGAACGGGACTCTTCTCTGGTGGAGTGACCAGTATTTCTTTTGGTGCATCACTGTGATACGTCACTGGGCCTAGGATCTTCTGGAGTTCTTCTTTCAAGGGTGATGAAGACAGACTGCTCCTTTGGCTGAGATAGGCGACCCATCGTGCCACTGTTTGTGCTTGGGCCACCCCTGTCTTAGGAAGGTGGGTCAGATCTTTCACCCACCCCTGAATTGGCAGAGTGGTCTTGACTATAACTGCAGCTGTTTGAGTTATTGGCTCTACTGCCTGTAATGCCGAATAGGCAGCCAATAACTGTTTTTCAATCATACTGTATCTTTCTTCTGCTCCGTGCCAAACCTGAGACCAGAAACCAATGGGGGTCCGAACAGAGCTCTGGCGTTGCCACAGGCCCCAGCCGAAGCCGTCTTGGGTAACATGAACGTCCAACTCGGCTGGGAGGGTAGGATCGAATATACCCAATGCCTGAGCTTGTTTAACTGCCAATTTCGCTTGTTGGAAAGCATCCTGTTCGGTTTTCCCCCAGTCCCATAGCTGCCCCTTTTTTGTGAGTCTGTATAGTGGCCGTAGCAGCTGCGCCAGGTGAGGTATAAAGGAACGCCAATAACCCAATATACCTAGAAACTCTTGCAGCTGCTTTGATGTTGTAGGGACTGGGAAGGCCTGAACCTTATCTATGACAGCGCTGGGTAGCACCTTGGTCTTTCCTGACCAAACCACCCCCAGGAATTTTACGGACAGGCCTGGACCTTGCACCTTTTGGGGATTTATAGCCCATCCCCTCTGTTGTAAATAGGCAGTTAATGAATCTGCTGCCTGTCCTACTGCCTCCAGTGAGTCGGATGTCAACAGGAGATCATCAATATAATGATATAGGTTAACACCATCAGGTTTTCTCCAATCAGCCAGGTCACGCGCCACTAGATTGTGACAATACGTTGGTGAATGCACGTACCCCTGTGGCAGGACCTGAAAGGTCCACTGCCTGCCTCCCCACGTAAATGCAAACTGATCTTGCGATTCCTCAGCAATTGGAATACTGAAGAACGCATTTGCTAGATCTAGGACACAATGATAGGTTTTTATCTCCCTACTCAATGTGTCCATTAGGGAGGCAATATTGGGTACAGCCGCATGAATAGGCGGCGTGACCTTATTTAATTCTCTGTAATCTACTGTCATCCTCCATGTGCCATCCGACTTTCGCACTGGCCATATGGGGGAGTTATACGGGCTGTGTGCAGGTCTTATAATACCCACTTTTTCTAATTCCTGCACCGTTCTCGATATTTCATCTTGCCCACCCGGGAGTCTATACTGTCTAACGTTAGTAATCCGGCGCGGTTTCGGCAGGCAAACAGGCTCATGTTTCGCATGGCCTCTTAATATTGCCTGCACCGCCCGGATACTGATACATCTTTGTCGAAGCCTGAACTCTCCCACAGTTGTTTGGAGAGCCAGACCCCATAGAATATCTATGCCCAGGATGTATTCTTGGACTGGGGCGATAGACACCTTGTACTCCCGGGGTGGGAGACGCCCAACCCCCAATTTTAACCATGTTTGGGTGACAGGAATAGTCTGTCCCCCAAAACCACCAATCATCACTCTGTCACCATCAAATTTTCCCGGATCTCCATAGATAATTGATGTTTCTGCTCCTGTGTCTACCAATGCCATTACTCTCTGAATATTTTTTCGGGACCAATAAATCGTTAATTCTACATAGGGCCTCCGGTCCCGTCTGGAGGCCCTACGGGGACTAACATCCCTTGTCACTCCATGAATTGGGCTAGGGCCAATTCTTTTGCTTCTGATGGCTCAGGCATTGTGGCCCGAGACACCTGAGGTGGCTTCTTTTTTCTGTTTGGAATAATAAAATCTTCTAGGTTCCATGTTGTTGTTGGAACCCTCTCTATAGCTCTTACCCTTGATTTCTTAGGGTAGCTCTGGAATTTTTGATTGTCCTTTAGTTGTCTCCAGAGCTGGAGAAGGACATGGTTGGGCTGGCGGTCGATCTTAGCAAATTGGACCCCAGCCCGAATTAAATCATTAAACATTTGTTTTCGGGATACCCTTATGGGTCCCGATGGAGGAGCTCGAGTAGCTGGCATTTTGGTTTTATTTACCGGCAGGACCTCTGCTTCCTCCAGAAACCGAATATTGCGCCTAGTCCGCAGGCGTTCTGTTTCTCCCAGGTCGGCAACTAACTGGGCAGCCTGCTGGACTACGGCTTCTGATGCTACAAGGGGATTCAATATGGAGACTAAGGTGCCATACAGATGGGAGGGAGCTTGCTGTAAAATTAAATCTCTCATCCCTGCTGAAAATTTAACCATATCAGGGCCATCAAATGTATCTTCATAGATGGCCTCTCTTACACCCAGTTCGCGGATATAGTTTTGAAGGTCCTCCATGGAGGACCACATGCCTGTATGTAAAGGTATGTCTGATTTATTCGGCCATACCATACGGCAGGCTGCCATTAACCATTCTAGTATGGAATGGTTTTCATCACGATATTGATTACCTACATATAACCTCTGTCTGAGAGCAGGATGGATGGTCATGGTGGCCAACTTGGCTATTTCTGGGCCATTCACCAAGACACTTTCTGCCCCAGAATCCCATAGTCTCAATAACCAAGCTGGCACACTTTCTCTAGGCTTCTGCCGAAATCGTTGTACTAAGTCCATTAATTCTGTTGCCGTGTATGGCCGTGCCGTTACATGTAAATGAGTCTGGGCAGGGGGCCATTGATCAGGCGGCACCCCTGCTGGTCTGTCCTGTACTTTTTTTGTTTTCTGGGTTACAACAGGACGGATTTCCAGGGGATCAGTCAGAATAGGACATTCAAGGTCTGATTTGGATTTCTTGTTCTCCTGATCAACGAAGTCTGTTGATTCAGGAGTCTGGTCATCATTTATTGAAATACTACGAATTTGGCCTACGGGAAAATGTAGAATTGGCTTCTTCCCTGTTAAAACGCCAAGTTCGTGCTCTAGCTTTTCAACACGGTCTTTCAAAAGCTGATTTTCCGTTTCTAAAGTATTATTTCTTAAGTCCGCATGATTTAAGGCAGTTAATAATGGCCATGCCACCATGGAGGCAGCCAGTTGTCTTTCTTTAGTAGTGAGGACATCCTTGCCGAGTCCTTGAAAATAGTCTGCCATGCGATATGGGGAGATATTGCCCATAACGCGTAAGGGACCCCATTTTTCAATGATAGTAGCTAACTCATAATAGGGCGATCCCTCAAATCCTGGGATCTGCCCTGGAATCATTTTCTCTAGAGGAATATTGTTCTCCCCCTTGACCCATTTATAGAAATTCCATAAAAAAGACATGATGTTAATTTCAGTATATTTGGCCTGCCTGGCTCGCCAAATGTATAATCAAGATGCTATAATTGCAATATAGTTGTTTAATCAACAGATATCAAGATGTTGTAATCACAATATAATCGAGAGAATCAAGCAAGGTAGACAATGATCACAAAGAGAATAAGCGGAAGAGCTTACCCTTCGGCTGAGCTCACCAGAAGACACCAAGAGAGGGGATCTCCAGAAGAGATCCTTCCCCTCTGGTAGCCAGCTCTTAAATAGGTCTAGGAGGGGTGGAGCCTGGCTCCACCCCTTCCGGCAGCACAGGTGAATTGCCTTCACCTGTGCTCCTCTGGCTGACTCATGGCTCGCCTCAGGTGATTAATCAGAGGTTCAGGCCGTGACTCAGCAGTTCCCATACAAGTACATATTTCACCAAGTCATTGGCACTGACCAGAACCATCTCACTGTGAAGATGAACATATTCCTTGCATATGGTAATGCAAAAATTTTCTTCCCCATCTGGAAACTGATCCAGATTTTCTGTGCAGGCACACCCTTATTACAACCAAGAATTACAGCTTCACAGCCATTATCACGCAATGATGAGGACCGGTACATACGAAGGTGCTGGCACTAAAAGAAATTAGTTATGTCCTATCTAAGGGGCAAGGAGCTCAGGGCAGGGGGTTGGAAACAGATGATCTTTAAAGTCCCTTCCAATCCAAGACATTCTATGGTTCTAAGGCCCCAAAGTCAGCTCAAAGTCAGTTATGTTCACTCCCATTGCTTTTAATGAGTAGAAGTCATTTGCGCAGTTGTAATAGAAAAATGGGACAGATTACTATAGAGCTCCCTTGAGCAGGAACTGCTTTTTCTGAGTGTGTGCTTACAAGGTGCTCAGGATGACAACAGGGCCTGCAACTGTGGCTGTTAGTCAAATAATAATGCATTCTCAAATAGTCTCAACTATATGTTCTCACTGCTAACAATGCCATTTCATGTTTAAAGGAACAACAGGAAACGTACAACAGTATGCTGAAATTGTCCCCAGTCCCCATTCTGACTGCTTAAAGCAATTAGTCTGGAAGCATCTTCACTGTACCTTCTGCAACATGGAATGCTGCAAGTCAGCACTTTGCAAACGCTTCAGTTTTAAGATTAAGTACTCAGTGAAAATCTGGTGCATGGAAGAGACTGTATCAGAAAGTAATTTCCTATAGTTTAGGGAGCTTGCTGAAACATCACTTTGTCCTCAAAGGTTCTACACAAAAATTTGGGATGGAGTCCAAGGCTGGTGGCTTAATCAATAAGGAAAATGCTAGTCCTGCAGCTTGCCACTCCACCACCTAAAAGGGCCTCAGACTTTTTCTTATGAAATAAATAAAATGAGCAAAAAGGCCCAGTAAAGTACTCGAGCTCTTAAAAGGAAGAAACAAATCAAAAACCAACCAAATAAATAAACAAAAACAACAACCGAAAACCAACCATTTTTGCATGTTTTCACTTCCTACATAGCAACACTGATAATCACATTTTGTGATGTAGCTCAAGGAGAGATGCAAACAGCCTCCAACTTAAATAAGTGTCAAACTCTTAATAAGAAAGAAAATGTTCCTTTAAGGAATCTCAGTCAGAACTAGTTTTCTCAGAGCTGGTTATCCATTTACTGTTCAACACCTGTAACTTTCCTACTACAGAGTAGAACAGTTCTTATCACCATTTGCTCACAGCAATAGGAAACAGCACAAAGCAAAAGGAATGCAGACACCCAGTCCCTAGCTTTGAATTCCAGCAAGAGAGGAATGAAAGGGTTCTTGCGGGCTGCCTTCTGGTAGGTGCCAAAGTCATTGCAACTGTACACTCTTTGGGTGGCTTTACTGAACTTTTCCTTCATCCAAAGACTGAATTCCTCAGCATCCAGCAGGGAGCTGGGAAGCCAGACAAGGATGTTTGCATCTCTCCACAGTCTATTGTGCAGACAGAGCAATGGACTTCCTTGCTCACCATAATTTGTGAGAAGAAAACAGCTTTAGATATGGATGATACATGATATGGTTGTTATCCATTTAGAAATAATTGCTGCTGTATTGATCTGGCATCTACGGGCGGCACCATTAAAAACAGATTTGGAGATTTTTTATTAAACTCAATATTAGCAGCTACTGTTGGAAAGATGTCTGGCAACCTAATGAAAGCCCTAAGATATCTTCAGTTCAAGCACACGATTCTTTACTATTTCAAGACACATACAGTGATTCCTGGAAAAGAACAAAACTACTAAGTAGTATTAAATATAGGAATGGCCATGTAGATATTACACTGTCTGGAAGCATCTGCTAGTAAGTGAGGTCTTATCTTTTTAGATGTCCATCTAGTGCCCAGAGGTTAAATACACTGCATCTCAGGACTTTTGTTCCTTTCAGTACTTTCCTTTAATAAAAGCACTACAGATACACTGATGATGCATAATTGCTTCATTTTATCCATGATCACAATTCTAATGCAAAAGGTATTTGAATTCACGTTAAATGCAGATAGCAAGTTGTTTGATTCTTAATTTGCAGCTGTGTATTGCATATCCTCTCAGCTCAGCAGAAACTCAGCCAGGCCTTACTTATAGTAAGTTGGGTTCAATTTTTCTAGCCAGGCCACAATGCTGAATCCTGTCAAGGTATGCCAAGGAACTACAAACAGCTGAAAAAATGGGGCAATATTTTAACCGTTATTCAGGTATCACCTTTCCCACACACACAAGATAATTAATTCAAGTAAAATGGGAAATCACTTTAAAGTGAGCGCTAGTTACTATCCTACCAAAGCACTGCCTTTTTCTGCACAACCTTCTGAAGGTACTGTGCCTGAAATTTAGTAATAATCAGTTCCACAGGGAAATAGAAGACTTGCAAACTGTAGCCAGATCTCCTGGTAGGCAAGTTTAGAAAATTCCCCCGGAAATAAATAAATAAATAAACAAAGTGGAGGGGGAAAACTAAATGCCCCACTATTCCACTGAAACAACAACAAATAAAGATAAAAAATAAAAGAAATACCAAAAGACCACCAGCAGGAGCCACACTATCTAGCAAAGTTGAAGTTGTAGCAAATACCTAAGGAAAGAACTCTACTATTGAATTCATGGAACTGGTAGAAACCACTTTCTGTTTAAACAGTGTTAGTTCTCACTCTTCATTTATGTCAGGAAAAATGATAAAAGTCAAAGCCATCCTAGCAGTAACTGCTCATGCCCCATCTCTGCTTGAGTTTATCCACATTTTCTTGGGAGCCATTGTTGATACCAGCACGAAGCATTCTTATGAACCAACCTTGTATCTCCTAAAGTGACAAAAATCTACCCTCAAAATTAACCCACATTATCCTCACAAGAACTGGGGAGTATTCCTTGATTCCGGGCTGCCTTATCGTCTACCCGCTGCTTGCGGAGATAATACTCAAAGGCTTCTCCTCTTTGAATCTTCAAAAAGAGACTACATCAAACAAAAGGACAGAGCACTAACATCTGTTCACATTGGTGTCTGAGACTACAGTAGAGAAATGAGTAAGAATGACATCAAATGTGGAAAGAGGAACTTTTCTCACTTCCTCCAGAAAGCCACACGAGACTCTCTTAGGCACAGACATCCATACTTCCAAGTAAAACATTGAGCATGACAACAAAAACAAGATGGGAACATCAGAATAGCAGTTTAATACATTCCTTCATGTGCCATCCATCATGGCCAAGGAGCTTCTAAGTTTCCCAGCAAAGTGCTCTTTGCTTCCTCCATCACATCACTGGCAGTTTGGTGGTCTGCTATCCAGCAGTGTAAGATCCAGCTAGAGCAAAGATGTAAGAATCAAGCTGTAAGATAATTTTTTATCCCCATTTTCCAGACTGCTCATTTTATATCACTACTGTTGAGCCAATATCTTTGCACAACAGGTGAGTGTATTTCCTACCTTTCCCTGTGACATCCATTTTCAGTGCCAAAGACCCTAGACCCTACCATCATAAACCTTTTTCTGTTTGCTTCTTTTATTCTCTTCCTGCCTTTGACATGAATTTTATACAAGCATGTTTTTCAGAAAGGCAGTTAGGAGGGACAAGTAGTTCTCCTATTATTTTTCAGCTTCCCCCGCCACTAGCAACTAGTAAAATTCAAGCTTGTGCTTTGATGAAAAAGCTGAATATTACATAGCATTTATGAATTAACATGTTATTGAATTTTCAGAAGTAACTGAATCCAGCATTACAATCAATGGCACTGATTGTCTTTGGGATGGGAAATCGCAAAAGGACAATTAGTATTACTTCTGCATGTAGAACTCCTTGCTATTAATTAAGATAAAGATTAACTGTCAGCCATGTTTAGTAGAAGCAAATTCAAGATTTACCTGGCAACAGTCCAATGTGCATAATCTCAGCACTGTGACAGAATACTGCACAGTCTTCTTTGGATAAACACTGTTTAAGAATACCTACCACTTTCAAGGCAA
This sequence comes from Tetrao urogallus, assembly GCF_951394365.1. NCBI lineage: Eukaryota > Metazoa > Chordata > Aves > Galliformes > Phasianidae > Tetrao > Tetrao urogallus. The sequence continues at coordinate 9,948,783 of NC_136833.1, forward strand.
CACTCAACAAAAATCTAATCTTTAGCTAGCATTGGGAAAACAAAGCCTTCCAGTTTTGGTTGCTTGATTACTTATACAGTAATCAAAATCTCTTCTAGCCTTACATCCTGAAAGGAACACCAGTTTGTTGGAAACAGACAACCTAATATCCACATCTTTCTTTCCCAGCTGAAGTCACAATACCATTAAAGCTGATGCTACAAAAATAAATAAATAAATGAATAAGTAAAATAGAATAAAAAAGATCTGCAGGTGAAAGAATATTAGTAGGATAAATTAAGCAATACAAAAATACTTTCCATCTAATTGTTGTATTTCCTTGTTAGTCAGGTGCTTCGTAGCCATATACCCACTGAATATGCTTCCTTTTGATAAACAACTTTTCTGGATCAGATGTTGGCACTGTGTTTACGTTAATTGTATCAGCGGAAGAATACTGACAGAAATTCTTACTTCATAACCATTCAGTTCTGACCGAGAGCTTTCACTCCAGCAATTTATCCAGCTGTCAGCTTTTAATTTGCCATTTCTCGCAATCTAAGAAGTCAAGAACCAAACCTCTTCATCTCCTTCATAATAATGTACCCATTGCTCAGTATAAAGTCAGTTAAATGTATTCCTGTTGACTGCATAGCCTACGATTAGGTGCTTGGAAGATAGGGAGTGCTGGATGCAAAAATACAATCTGGCTTAGACATCTAAAGAAGTTCAGAGATCCAGTTTAAAAATGCAACATGCAAGGAAAGAAAACTCATTCCTGTTACACTCAGCTTTTTTTGCTAATGTATTCCTAAAATGAAAGCACTTAATGTAGTGGTATTATACCCTGTGTTGCTCAGAAGGCAAAACTCACAACGTGCTATTTTTTGCCAGGATCACCCTATCAAGGCCGTTAGAAGTCAGCAAACGTAGGGACAACTTAAATTAGGTGAGATCCTACTGTCCAAATTGCCCTGTTAAAGCTAGTCCATGCCATGGACAATGACATCACACAAGTGAACAAAACCATCCTCTTACGCATTTAGCATTCACAGGAACTGAATTAAATCATTAAAAGATTGAATCATCTTGCTTAAGGTCAAGCATTGATCTGGAGTACAGCCTTTCCAGTCCAGTCCTCTCTCTGACCACCACAGCAATCTGCCTCTTGCACCAGGTCAATAAACGCACGCATTGAACATGGTATTGATTTCTAAAGCTCACAGAAAAAAACCTGCATGTTAGACTTCTGCTTCAAGACCCAGCAAGCTGTTCCTATCCCACAGTGGCCATCTAACTTTCATAATGGCACACTCTAGGCTTTATGTAATGATAATACCTACACTGTAGAGCCTTCTTCCAATAATAAAAAGGACATGATGATCAAATCAATAGGTGCAAGCCTTATTATTCTCTCAGATATTTAGGATTTTCAATTTGTGAAACAACAGAGTTATGAGTAATCCCCCTCTACTGTTCTCTCAGCACACAGAGTTTATTGCTCTGCCTCATGCTTCTTATTCATGCTATGGTTGGAGGAAGCATTCGCTGCTCTAAGAGACTCTGCCTTATCTACCTCGGACATGAGAAGGAACAGACTACTAGAAATGAGAGAGAGAAGGGAGGGAAACAACTATAGAAATTTTTACAATTTTTCCAGTTTATTGCAAGTGTTAATTAGCCAAATTCAGATACTTCCTGCTTATGCTGACAGCAACACCAAATCATCAGCTAGAGGTTGAAAAGAAAGCCTCTGGAAGGGCAGAGCCATTATCTTATTGTCTTGTCTACCCTTCCCCTACTGCAAAGGACTCCCCTCACTTAGCACCGTGCAACGTAAGGAGCACAAATATCAGTGTCCCCAGATTACACAGACGTGCAACTTGAAAATGATTATCCTTGTTCTTTCTCAACAGTGACACAATGCTTTCCAGCCAAATGCTACATCTTTTGCTCAGCCTGTGACAGCATCAGAAAACAAGTGGTGGTGTCAGTACTAATGACAACAGTCTTCGCTACAGATGCATACAGTGGTTCAAGGCCTGTTAAGCCATGGAGGAAGCTATTAAGATTTGTAGGGCTTATTGTGATTCTGTTACCCAGGGCTTCAAAGGGTAAAAGGAAAATTGGGATTTCAGGACCTCTCAACACCCAGCAGAGCACAAAGTCAAGCTGTCAAATTTTCAAGTCAATTAACACAGTAGGAAGGTACAGAGGACTTCTGAAAAAGTATTCTTCATTTAAATGCCCCAGTGAAAACTGGACTCTCTGAAAGCCAGTCTGAATTTTACTACCCCTCTTATGAGTTATATTTCGTACTTAGAAAAATGTATTTTTGTCATTAGGGAAATGTTCTTTAAAGACTGAATACCATGTCAAGTAATACCTGCTTAAAGCAACTGGTTAACCCAAATTTTCCAGATTCCCACCGTCTGAAAGACTATTCAGGGAGTGACTCCAAGTACTCTCATGACAACCAGGCTCTGGCAACATACCAGGACAGAATAGGAAAGGGAAAGGAAATTATGCATCAGCTCATTCACAACTTGGCCGGTGCAGCCCCTTCATGCTGTTTACCTCATGCAGACACGTTTTCTTTCTTCTAGAGACAAAACATTTGCCATCGGTGACTGTGACTCGATGGAAAGCAATGACAGCAGGGTAGCAAAGTCCAAGGATGCAGCAAGTGAGGAGGTGCTCAAATGCAGCAGCTGTGAACACAGAAACAAAGGAAAGAATTTGCTACCCCAGGAAGGCAGGCATCTCCAGCAAGAATCTACTTTTTGACATCTTGCCTTCATTCAAATTGAAAGAGCAATAATTTAACCATTTCAACCAGGAGCCTTTAATATATTATTGACCTATTTACAAGTAAGAGAACTTAGATGCTCAAAACTGAGTCCAAGTCTTTTCATAACATTAAGTGTAAGTACTGCTACTTCTGTTCATAAACAATTTTCATTTCCCTTGTGTAGAAGCTAAGCAGTAGACTGTAAAATTTCAATTATTCACAATTTTAAGGAAATGTATTCCATACATTCCATGTTTTCCAAAGTATTCAGCCCAAATCCTCCTGATCTTAAAACTGTCCTAAAAATGTAATAGACTAATGATGCATGCTGGACAGGAATCCTCATGTGTGCTGTTTCTTTAGGTGTTGTGAATTGACAGAACAGGGGCGCATCTCCAGAGTGACAGATGTCATTTTTGGGATGGAATTTTCATTACTGCTACTGTGAGATGCATGCCTGAGAATCCAAAAGCAGGACTGTTTTCTCAACTTATTATGAGACAGAAGAAGGAAAATCACAGAGCGTTCCCACTGGGGAACCGTTTGAAGTTACAAGCTATAGTATGATTACTTGCTTCTAACAGATAAAGTAAACATATGCCCACACATGCACAGAATCCTGTCCTCAGCATTCTTTCCTTCCTTGAAAAGGAAATACAACTTCAACCTTCAGAAATGGGGTAAGTCATAATCAAATCAGGCATTACATCCTCCCACATCTCCACCTTTTCAGGCAGTATTGCTGAACAAGATTAATGACTCACTATATTCTTCCTAATGGCTTTCTATTCCACAACTGACATTTTGTTAAACCACAGCAACTGACATATCCTTAGGGGCATTCTAACGATCAGTTAAACTTGCAAACTGTGGCTTCTGAGCCTCATTCTCGGAAGACTAGCAGAGGAAGAGCATCAAGAAAACAAGGAAAGCAAACAGAAATCTCGGTTTATCTTGAGGAAAAGAGAGACCTGGTAGTGCACCTTCTGTGAACCATACAAGATTAACATTCAAAATCAACAACTGGATTACTTCTAGTTAACACCTCCAGTTTGTAGAGCCTGCTCGCTTGTCTGCGCTCTAAAAGAGAATCAAGCAACTTGTTCTTTAACCCTTGTCCTTTAAGTCTTGGAAAACACCAGCCCAAAGTGTACAGCACACAGAAAAATATGCTTCCACAGCCTACCAATGCACTATTGGATTCTTATTTTACAAGGTACATCATGGCTTGCTCCTGTTCTTCCCTTCATGTAGACAGGGGGAAAAAAAAAAGGCATGAAGAAATGGAAAGTCTTCTCCTAGCTTAAACTGCCTTTCCAGGACAGAGCCAAGAGTGAAAGATCTTATTCTGTAACTTACACGCTGTTCCCATTTCTCACCCCACCCCCTAGGAGTCATTACCTCTTCACAGTCCACAGTCAGAACACTGGCTGAATTGCACCTTCAGGTGTTCATGCATAACATTCACATACTCTATCTGCCATTTAAAGTTCAATGACCCATGGCTAGAACATTATTTCCATAGCAGAACAAAGTCCTTGGTGAGAGGAAGAAAGCAGCAGTATCCCTAGCTGACATCACCACAAGGAAAAAGAAAACATTACAACAGTGATGTTGGAGCCAAACACATCAGCAAAGAAGCTTCTTACTGGAGTACATTTAAACAGATTTTAGAATCCTTCTCCTTCTGCACGCTTCAGTTCATATCCTAAGGGCCACTAAGATACTAACTGCAGCTTCATGGTGCTTAGTCAGCATTATTAAACAGCTAATCCTGTGTAGGCTGTGTTCCCAAAAAACCTGGAAAAGAAATCAAGCTGGGATAGCCCCAAGAGCAACAACACCCCACCAGCAGAGCCATTACAAAACAGTTATACCATTTGGTTGCAAGGTTTTATTACGTAAAGTTCTTGCTGTACTGGGAAAAGAATGAAGCACCAGTCACACTACAGTATGAAAAGTGAGGAAGCTGCCATATTACATTTCCTAGATCTGCAAATAGCATTTTTGTGTTAGTAACAGGCAGCATTTCTGCATAGCCTTCTCTTTTCTGTGCCTATAACACTGTTGGAACAGCACATCAAGGGAGCAGCTTGGATGAGTTTCAGTTACGTATCTTCAGCCACGTTACAGATGTACTGAAATGCATTCTGAAAGAGAACACCTTCAGTACTTTACAACAGAGGAAGATGTGACAGGCTCTTATTTCTCACAGCTGTAACCTGCTTGCAGTCTTCTTGCATACCTACAACTACTTTGGAAGACCTTTCAGTTTCCCAGTACACTACAGGGAGCAGACTCCAGAGTGTCAGACTAGTTTCTCCTTCTCCATGTTGTTTGTTCACAGAAGAGCTGTTTCAATGCAGAACAGCCCATTTACAACAAAAGGCAGCCCTAACCTTGGCCCCAACTCCACTTCCACGCTCACCTTCCCAACCTCATTTCACTATTGCTGTGGCTACATCTATAGTAGCTCATCTCCGAGCTGCATATGAGGAGCTACAGAATGCATGGGAGTTGGTGCCCCCCGTTCACAAATACAGATGGTGTGCCAATGTCTGCCCATGCATACCTTGAACTTGTGTATGTAAAGGCAAGGCTCGCCTGGGAAGCACCCTGTGGTCAACCACACATAAAATCAGTGTGCACACAGCTCATACTGACATTTAAGAGCAGCACTGACCCAAGCTTTTCCCACCTCTTGATTTTACTTTAAGGCCTGCACTTGATGTGGCAGGGACTTCACAGCCGTCCTGTAAGGATGTAGAAAGCACTCAAGAGAAATGCGGGTGCTTCAAAAAGTAGCCCAGCTCCAAGGCAGGAGGCCATTTCTGAACTAAGCACCATAAATTATTAATTATGATGTGAATAATTATTCTTAATCTCTCTCATAGCACTTGGATTGACAATCATTGCTATTTACACTGAAGGACTCCAAGAAGGGCCAAATCATATCAGGAAATACATAAATAAATGAAAAGCCCCTACTGAGGATCTCATCTACAATAATATCCATATGCCAAGCTAATTTTGTTCTCAGAATTTTGTCCCACCTCTGGAGCTGCCTTCATTACAACTCCCTGCCCTCCAGACACCTGTTGCTCCCAACCAGCTGCACACAAACATGGGTGTTTGCTGCCTGCCTTATCCCATTTTCACATAAGAGTGTTTCTCTGCTGTTTGCAGCAGACTGCCTTCCCTAGTGCTGCAGCGTATCAAGCCCCAGCTGGCTGCTGCCTTCTTAATCCTTCCCACAGCAGATTTTCAGCACCCTCCAGTGGCACAGGTGCAAGCAGCTCTCCAAACAGACAAATTGTTACATGGAGGCCATGTTCCAAGTGGAAGATCTGCAGCCAAGGCTACTATTCTCCTAGTATGCACTTAGTCTCTCACATGACAACAGTACTTTTCCAGATATAATTGTTTCCTTTCATTTCCTTTTTATTTCTGGCTCTTTTCCATACAAATCCTTGTAAAACCTCCTGCAGAGGAGGAGTTTAATTGCATACTCTTTGTTATTCTGCCTCTCAGGAAGTAAGAGCATCTCCTCGAGCTCTGCTGACTTTCTCCACTCAGTAGCAAGGACAACAGGAGATTTCAGGACACTGGAAAAGCCCACAAAGGCTCTGTTCCAAACAGCTTTAAATGATCAAGTAGCAGAAAACACTTTTTCCTGATTTAACAGCCACTGTTTTCTCATTCATTGTATTTGAAAGACACAGATCCTCTTACACTCCTATCAGCTGCCCAGGTGCTTTGGTTTTGACTGTCAATTCATCTGAAGGCATTTCTCTTCATAGTCAAGAGCAACAGCAGCAAAGCGCAGATCATACTAAGATGAGGGTTAAGTTCTGCTGTGACTGCTAATTGCAAAGGAGTACACAGTATCCTTATCTGCAAGGAATGCACAGTACCAGGCAGAGGAAGCAGCACAGCATGGGGGGAGATGCCCGGTCTGCACAGCGCAGTCCTGCCAGAGAAGCCAAGACACTCAGCAGGCAGAGGAGTCTGTTTTGCTGGGAGGTTCAGAAGCTAAAGTAACCACGTAAGACTCTGATAGCTACTCAGGAAAACGGAGTTTTTACACTGTGTTCAGAGCCAAGATTTCAGCACTGGATGTGTGTATCTGAACTGAAATCTTTGGGCTATTTATCATCATCTTTAATCTTTAATTCCTGAACAGCCTGGTTCAATGCATTTTAGTTACAGCATCTTTATTCTAAGAATAACACTACTTGATAGAGTAATGGCACACATATTCTCTGTTTATAAATATTCTAAGTTTGTGCTTCCTACCTAAATGTCTGAGTACTGTGGAATATTCACTTTGAAACTTGTCTGAATGATATAAAAGCAGAATTTTCATGGAAGTAGCTCTTAGCATGATGAGGCTATACAATTTTCATTTAATTGATTGTAAATGTTTAATTACATTAGGGATAGCCCCAAGAACTCCTTAGGCCTATGAAGGCAGCCAAAGTCAATTTAGCACCTGGCTCATAATCAACTATGAAATGGAACCAGACATCTGTGCATAACAAAGTAGAAAAAACTTGCAATGTTCAATGTCCAATTCACTTTGTTGATTACTGACTGAGGCTTTGGCCATAGATTAAAATGAAGCACCTCCTTTTTAACGAGATCTACACCTCTTATGATTTCCAGCTTTGTTATTTTCATTCAAATCTTTATGCTGACAATAATAATGTATTGCCAGAGGTCTTCAAATTTATCCAAAGAAATAATTAGACTGCTGTAGAGAAAATATTGGCTGCAGCTGACTTTGTTGGCTAAGAAAACCCAACAATTGCTGTTTATTTCCTTACAGCACCAAAAAGGAACAGTAAAGACCGCTAGGAATATGCACATATCTGATAGGGAGGAAAAGTTCATTTTTTTCTGATATGCTTTGTGTCCAGTGGAAATCCCAAATTCTGACTCCACTAGCATTTTGCTACTGGCACAGTGCTCAGCTCAGTGCTTAGCTACCTTCTTTGCATTGCTGACAGAGCCTGGAGAACCTTCCAAGCCAAGCAGGGGCACTTAGCATGCTGGGAGAACTGCAGTGGAAAGGAAAGCCCAAGGAATAGCAAGAGGTGCTGACTGTGGACTAACTGCATGGGCTTGAGCACCATGGCTGCAGTTTCATTTCATTTTCCAACAGCATTTCCTACTTTTCCAGTTTGGGAAATCTGTGCAAATATATTCTTATGATAAAGCTCAGTGTTTGTCTCCATGACCGCAGCTTTGTTTCAAGTGTTTTGTATTTGCTTCCAAAACCACAGTTATTTAGCTCTGATAGCAGAGGCTAATGCCTTATGACTGGAGATACAGAAGCATTCTGAGGCAGCAGCATAAGGCAGGTGAGTACTACCACCAGGAGTTCCATGCAAAAAGATTGTCAAGCAGTGTTTTTGCAGGGCTACTTCTGCTTGCTGCTGTACACAAACACAACATAACCACACCCCCAGAATGGAGATAGCAAGCTAAGGTTTCTCAGAAAATAGCAGTAGTAGGAAAAAACAGTTTATCCTGGACAGTCATTAACACAAATCACTCAAATCATTCTCCTGCCTTATCTCACTGTTTCAGCCTCAAGGCCAGATAGAAATTTCCTTTAAAATCAGTCACTAGTATCATAAAAGCAATCATTTTGTCCATTAATCAATTCACCGTTGTTAGAATACAGAACAGAATGGCTCATTAAGCAGGTGTGACACTAAAGAGGAAAAAACATTTTGCAGTATTAGCCTGTTGCTAGGTTACATTGTGGTGGTCAAAGACTGCTGGTTTCCCCATCCACCCACTTCATCCCAGCAAGCACATTAAACACACTTCAGGCTGCTACAGGAACACCTCTAAACCTATCAAAGCCAAATCACAGGCTATAACCGTTCTGTGTTTACTGGAGCAACTGAGGCCTACTGGAGTTAGTTCTCTTCAACTTTGTTAGCTGTGTACGTATGGACGCAATTTCATGTGGAAAATGTCATTTGTTAAAGATTCTGCGTGTTCAGCTTTAGCTGATCAAACATCTTGCCTGTGCTGAAATAGAACTGACGTTATCTAGTATTAAGCTCTGACACATCTGTATGACAGCCCTGCACATAGGTACACAACTTAAGGCTCAGCCTTGCAAATGGTCTTTTGGTGAGCATATAAATGCTGAATACAAAGGATACCCAGTCTAGTGCTTCTTTGCTTTTGAGGATCAAAGATTCAAAGCCACTAACCCTTGTTCATCCATTTGCTATTTTAGGAATACTATACTGCCCTGCTTTTTGAGGAAGGCTATTCATGAGGAAGGAAGAAGCAGATAATCTTGCACAATACAGGCAGGGTGTCTGAGAATGTCAGCCCTCAGAAGTAGCTGAGTTGGTGTCTGTTCATTATCAGGAGATCCAGAATTTGAGCTCCAGAATTCAGTATGCAAGCACTGTGCCCATACAGGAGTTTTAGAAAATCTTGCAACTGTTCCCTTTGGATCTTTTCAATACATGAAAAACCAACAACACAAAATGTAGCCGCTTCAAATAAGTATTTTTTCTAAATCTGGTTTATTATTTTTTCCAAACCTTTGTTCATTCCTGGCATCTCCTGGAGTGTTTGTTAATTTAGAAATAGCACTTAAATGTTTCCTTCCTACACCATTTCAGCAAACATAAAGATTTCAAGATTTTGTTCAGGGTATTTGATATCCACAGAAGTACCACTTCACAGCTGCTGCATTTGAGCACCTCCTCACTCGCTGCAGCCCTGTTGGCTGACTATGTCTAAAAACAGAACCATAAGGTTTTAATGTTAAAAAATTGCAAATACTCAGCAGAAAGAACAACAGTGCATCTCTTCACAAGGCTGAGCTGGATAATGAGCTGAAGTGCAGCACATGAGCACTTGTGACACACTGACTTCTACTCTGCCCTGGTGAGGCCTCATCTGGAGTACTGCGTCCAGTTCTGGGCTCCCCAGTACAAAAAAGACAAGGATCTCTTGGAAAGAGTCCAGCGGAGGGCCACAAAGATGGTGAAGGGCCTGGAGCATCTCTCCTATGAGGAAAGGCTGAGTGAACTGGGTCTGTTCAGCCTTGGGAAGAGAAGACTGAGAGGGGACCTGATCCAGGTCTATAAATATCTAAGGTGTGGGGGGCAGAATGGCGAGGCCAGGCTGTTCTCAGTGGTGAGTGGAGACAGGACAAGGGGAAACGGCTGGAAACTGCAGCATAGGAAGTTCCGCACAAACATGCGCAAGAACTTCTTTACAGTGAGGGTGACGGAGCACTGGAACAGGCTGCCCAGGGAGGTGGTGGAGTCTCCTTCTCTGGAGATGTTCAAGACCTGCCTGGATGCCTACCTGTGCGACCTGGTGTAGGGAACCTGCTTTGGCAGGGGGGTTGGACTCGATGATCTCTGGAGGTCCCTTCCAACCCCTACAATTCTGTGATTCTGTGACAGGAAAGGAGATTGCTCATTGTCCGTCAAGGCATTTTAAGGCCAGGCTTTCACTTTCTCATTTGCCTGAGATACTAAACATTGAATTAGCATTCAGTGCAGTTATTTTTAGCGAATAATCATAACAAGCTGATCTTTGCTGGAAAAGTACAGGAGATGTTGCATTGTCACTAGGAATTAGGCATTAACCACTGTGGATTCAAATTCGGCTAAAAAAGAAGTACTGAGTTTCCTCTATCCCTATGTATACATTTCTAGTCATGAGTAAAGATGATAAGTTAAAAACAATGGGTAGTGCTTTCCAGATTACATCTCTTTCCCCACAGTTTCCTAATTTCAGTTAAATAGATTTTCTTGTCTAGTCCAGTAAATAATGTTGGGATGCATGGCTGCAGTAGCCATGAACTTTGTCAGGCTTCAGCCTCCTTCCTCCTCTCTAGTTTTTTTTCTTTCAGTGTAGGTGTGTATTTCTTCATAACTTCCTTGTGCCCCCCTTGTGGGGTCCCTTCCCCCCTTGTGGGGAAGCTGATGCTGTATCCATCCCTTACTGTTCAGCAGTGAGCAACAGAAATTCTCCCTTCCTTCATCAACCACAATATTTGTCCATTTTTACTGCTACTCGCTAGAAGAGATGCATATTTATGTGCTATCCACTTAATAAGGTGACACCACCACAGCAGCAGAGAGATTAACCCCCTACCACAGAGCCACTTCTTTTTAAAGTGTTCTTGCTATCCGTAGCTCATTGAGAAGATTATTTTAAAAGCTCTAATTAAGATATTGTCATATGATCTGTGCCACATTTCAGCTGTTGGTTTACTTTCCCCCATAGTCAGCAGTCTCAGATGTTTCCAGCTGACTGAGCTGCAGGATACAGAATCTGCTTCCAGTTCAAACATTTATCCAGTTTTACACTCCTGAACACACTTTACACGCTGTCTTTCTAACGGGTAGAAATTTTCATAAAGAGAACTGACACAGAGAACAGGAATTGGTATCTCTCTCTGACAGTGAGCAGTACCACCAAGGAATACAGATGTTTATTAATGAAATGCAAGTTCTTATCCTTCTCTGAGGCACAGCTGTAGGGATAGTGGCACATTCAAGCAAATGAAATATGTTCTTATTTCTGTATAAGCAGACTTAAATTCAGAACAACTTAAACTAAATTTCAGGATCTTAACTTTGATTCAGGCAGTGTCTGTGCAAATGACTAGTAGTGGGACGGCTACATTTCATGTAAATGGTAAAATAAATAAAAACCAAAGAAACAAACAAAAAAAAACACCTGAGAAAAATTGTGCCCACCTGAACCAGGAGTCAATTTCATCACACACTGAACATCAAGCGCATCCCAACAATTTAGCAGGACGTGCTGGTTGATGATTTGAGCAAGCAGCTTTCAAGATATTTGTCATTCTGATCACATTCTAGGTATGAAAGTCAAGTATTAACAGAACTGCATTGGTATACAGCAACAAACAGTATCATCCTTTCAGCATGCTGGAAGGAGGAGCCCAAAGCCCTTCCGATCCACTTGGATATAACAAACAGACCCATACTCATCCATCCGTTCTGCTGATTCCCAGGCTATTCAAGCACTTCACCAAAAAAAGAAAAAAAAAAAAAAAAGACATTTGGCAACCACAATTTAGCAACATAAGGGTCATAAGGTACCTGTACAAACAGTACCCTGCCACAATGTTTACTCTCACACTTCCCATGTGTGTTCTTGCAGGCTTCGCTTTGCCACTTGGACTTTGGATCAGACATTTTTGCACTTATCAGTCCACAATGATTTTCTTCTACAAATGTCAAAGTAGCTTTTGAAACCATTTACTATCTCAAATTGTTAAATCACAGGTGGCACAACAGACATGGGAAGCAAGTTGTGCAAATGGTGAATATGAGAAGCATTTCTGCTGCACAGACCTCATGGAACAAACTGAGTGGGACAGAAGATGCACAGTGCAGACACCAACACAGCTTCTCCCATGTAGTGTGCTGTACCTATATGTCTGCCTTTGCACCAGTCTGAGCAATTTCTAGCCATACCTTGTTCTACTCTATTAGATTTTCCTTATAAACCTGTTCAACCTTTAATACTTATGGTCCAGGATATATTTTTCCCCCTACAGTATGACTTACATGCCCAGCAACTTTTATTATTAATATTTTCCTGAATTACTGGAAGGATTTGATCTTGAAGTATGCTTCAAATAAACACAAACAATGCATCCTTGAATAGAAACATGCAGCACTAAGTCAATGCAAACTATTTTTCAACATATGATACTTGCTTCACAATCATTCTGAAAATTGGGAATTGAACATAAACTATTGCAAGAAGGAGTTGTCTTTGAGAAGATTTGGTTGATGAAAATTATATGAACTGATTATTTCAAGAAGCCTCGTTTATCTAGCAGAACTTCATTTTTTTCCTCAGAATGCTTGAAGGTTGGCTTTTGTCAGATAAAATTATTCTGTCCAGGAAGGTCAACATACACAAGACTGTACAGTTTCCCAAAAGGAGCTGTCAAAGGTTGCCACAATATTTTGCCTGTACAGCTGGCAGAATAATCTCGTGGTATGATTCTTTCAATTTAGTGCTCATGCTTGCTTTACTAGATATCTCACAATTTTTTCAGCTTGTCTTTAAGCTAATGGGATTCTACTCCCATCCGCACCAAAGGTTTTCGTGCCCCCCCACTCTGGTTTTCCCACCAGGCAGGGAGCAGAGGCAGGGCCCACCAACCAGGCAGGTGCAGCAAGGGCAGCCAAAATCTCTCCTCTCTCTAGAGCACACAGCAACAGTTATCACTATCACCAGCAAGAGCACCACCTCCATTTCTCTCAGGTAGAACACCAATTAACAGCTTGCCAATAACATCCTCCCTATGTTTATAATCATCCCTATGTTTAACATCACATCTTTCGCAAACTGAGAACAAGTGAAGCTGAAGGACTCCTCTCCCTGCAGCTTTCTCTGCAAAGGAAGTTTCTTAAAAATATCAGCTCAAAGTCAATGCACTGATTTATCCTACCAGCAGAGATAGACTCGTCAAGTTCAAGAACTTGTGCTACAGACCACTCATTCCCTCGGATTTAACATCTGATTAAGCTGATTAATCCTATCAGCCTTGTGCGCACTCAGGACTATTATGGCTCATATTTCCCCTCACTTCCAACAACTGTTCCCATTCCAGCCCCTACTTTCTTAACATTGCAAGTGGAAGCACTACAAGGGACCTCTTTGGTCATCTGATCTGCATTCTGCTTCCAGTAGCAGATGACAGCAAGTTGGGAAGCTGTGAACCAGCAGCAGCCCCATCCAAAAGTCACAGAGTCACAGAATGGCCAGGGTTGGGAGGAACCTCAAGGATCACAAATCTCCAGTCTCCCTGCCACATGCAAGGCCACCAACCTCCACATTTAATACTAGACCATCCTGACACCCTTGTCTACCATGGGCAGCCCTGGAGCAAGCAGCCTGTCAACGCATGGAATCACAGAATCACCAAGATTGGAAAAGTACTCCAACATCGTTACTGAAGTCCAGTTGTCCACCTACCACCAGTGTTTCCCCTTAAACCATGTCCTTACTATAACATCTAAGTGTTTCTTAACACCTCCAGGAACAGTGACCCCACACTTCCCTGGGCAGGACCCAGCTGAGCTTGAATAATGCTCTGTTGCCAAGGCAGGGCTTGGGAAACTCAGATCAGGGCCAGCATGCCTGGGGGGGTCTTTTCACAGAAGGCTCCTACTCAGCTCCTGGACTCCCAGGTAGGAAGGGCTCTGCCTCCTTCAGGCATAACTGATGTTCTTGAACAGAGCTGCTGACTTCACTTTTACTCAGTGTTTCAGTTAGGCTGATGCCAGAACTACTAGAATCAAGGGAAATCTTTCCACTGATTTCTCCGATACTTCGAAATAAGCTTTCACTGAGATATTTGTGTCATTTGGGTTTTATTCTGCTTACAGATTGAACCTATTATCAACAAAAGTGCTAGTGGCAAAGTCAGAAAGACAATGTGACATTTCTCTGTTGCTCTTCTACCAGTTTAAACAAGATTCCCTGAAGAAGTTGACCTTTTCTCAGTAAAATTATAAATGTCAAAATTACGGGAATCCATCTTTCAATTATTTTTACCTGGAAAGTGAAAAATGCTGTAGGCTTTATACTTAAAGCCTTACCAAACCTTGATATATTTCAAATGCAATCTCCCCTTTCAAGATGGATTCTTCATTTCTGAAATGCTGTGAATCTTATGCAACTTTTCCACACTACGGTGACAATACTGAAGATTAAGCCTAGTTTGAGGAGCAGATGATGTCAGCACGTTGGGGAGCAGCAGGAGTAGGGCTGCCCTGGCAGGGAGGACAAGCCAGGAGCTGGGGGTACCCCTTCTATGTGCCTGGTAGGTGACACCAGGACACACACTTACAGTACCTGACCAAGGCAGGATGGTGAGAGTTATGGGTTCCACTGATGGTCCAGGCACCACCAGACCATGCAGGCAACAAAATGGAGCTCAGTGTAGACATCCAACTGCTGTACAAATAAATACCATATAATTACTTTACGTTATGTATTTCACTTAGCTCAATGCTATTACGTTGGGTATACTTGAAGAAGAATAGTGACAATATCAGAATGATATAGCAAAAAAGCTGTTATACAGTATGAAGTGACAGTATTGAAAAACAAGATAGTGTGTAATTAGACAAAGTGTATCCATGTGGATATTTACTGTATTTGTTATGATGTAGGACAGTAAGTCAATGTAGGCAAAAATAAACTCAAAACACAATAAAATCAATTTTTATGCCAGAAGAACCTTTAAAACAAACTGGAAAAGCTGATTTATTTTTGCAAATAAACCTCATATAAAATGCCTATTCAATTGTGATGTGTTCTAGTCTTTTGAGCAACTTTTTCACATCTTTTCAGTTTGCTTTTCAAGAGGTAGAACAAAAAGGGAAGGAAGGAAAACAGAAACAAAAATAAAGTTTTTCTGTTTCACTCAGCATAAAACATATATCGTAGCAAAAGCAAACAGGAACAAGAGAAGGAAAAAGAAAAGAAAAAAAAAAAAAGAAAAAAGAAAAGCAGCGCTATTTTTATTCCAAAGCCATTTTATAAAATAATAGTTTAAGAACTCACTGTATTCATAACCTCAGTTTCTGTACAAATGCTGTAATGATTAAAAAGAAATATAGGGTGGAAGGGCTGGATTTATCACTCGAATTTTCACACTGCCGTAAAGAATGTCCTCTATTAATGACAACAGCTGTTGGTTTAATAACCCTAGAAAAGATCATTAAATTCCTTCACATTTCCCAGAAACAGATGGAAGAAATGCAAAAGTGTTAAAACATATGGGAGAACATATTGAAATCCAGCAGCTTCCTAGAATGGTGAGGAATTCTAATGCCACCATCTCCCAATTTACTCTGGTCTTCTAGGTGCTCAAGGTGTGTGCATTGTGATAATCAAGTAAATATTGAGAAGTGGATAGAGGAGGCTGCGCTGTAGGCAGCATTTGCTTTAACAGTTCATCATAACTTCTATATTTGCATGCCCAGAATTCCTTTTCCCTCTATTTCCTTGTTAAGAACTCCTGGTTTTGCTTATAACTTCTAAATGCAAAAAATCTTCACATGGTGAGGAATCCTTTCATCAAAGAAGTGCTAACATGCTTGTGAATGTAGCTCACTTTTTACACTTCCTGGAACAAGAAAAAGATTAATTTCAGGAGATGCATATTTCCCAACAAATTGAAATAGAAGTCGCAGCAGGTCCCAAATGCAATTTTATTCTGCAATCGAAATTACCACAGCATGCAAATATCGGCATAAAATTTATACACAAACCTCAAATACTGCACAAAAACACTTATGGACATTTGAATGAAATACTGTTGATATTATTAATAACATAGGAGAACAACAGTGCCTGCAGGTGCTGAGACGGGTGTGCTGGGAACTTCGGGCAGTAATTAGGTTTCTGCACCCACTGTGCCCGTGGACAGGAAGTATCTGGGGCTGAACATGCTGGAGGAGATGTGGGGGTCCAGTCTTGCTGGAAGAAGTGTGTTCTAGAGAACAGTGTGAAAAGAGAAGTAAGAGTACAAAGATACCAAAATCTAAGGACTCGTGCAGAGCAGAGATTTCAAGATGGCATATGCTTTTTGTGTGTGTGTGTGTGTGTGTGTGTGTGTGAAATAAAACTGAAAGATAAGGAAAAGCTGACCTCTAGATGATTAAAATTTAGAAGGCCTATGATTCAGCATCCAAAACCAAGGCTAACAACACTACCCACATGCTTTTCTAAGTCTCTTTCCTCCTCTTTATTCTCAGTACCGGCTAATCTCTGTGTGCATTCTACATACAGACTCAAGAATAAAAACCTCAGTCCAAGTGAAAAAAGAACAGAATCTGAGTAATAGCATCACAGTGACCAGTGCCATTTCTTTCATTTCTCACCAATGAAGAGAGAAATTCTTCTCTCTTGGTCTGCTCTGCTTAAGAAGCAGGACATGCTCAGGCATCTGGCACAGGCTGCTAGAGCAGCTGGGGCCAACCCATCCCTGAAGCTGCTCAAGGCCAGCAGGATGGGGCCCTGGGCAGCCCTGAGCACAGCAGGGGCTGGAACTGGATTCCTTCCAAGCCAAGCCATTCTATTCTGTGATTCTGTGAAACATGGAGGAAAGAAAGATTTCAGTGGGCTTATGTCTGTCCTAAACTGGAAATAGATAAATATCCAGAGGGATAGCCAACCCAGAAAGCATGGAATGGAATGATTGAAACAGTGTAGGAACATAACAGAACTCTGCCCACATCACCATAACAGCAGACATTGAGATGTTTCTCAT
The DNA here is from genome assembly GCF_951394365.1 of Tetrao urogallus. Taxonomy (NCBI): domain Eukaryota; kingdom Metazoa; phylum Chordata; class Aves; order Galliformes; family Phasianidae; genus Tetrao; species Tetrao urogallus. The sequence continues at coordinate 9,965,879 of NC_136833.1, forward strand.
ACCTGGAGAAAGCATCATGCAAGGTAGGTCTTAGACTTCAAACAATTTGCAGAAAACAGAGAGCCTGTGTGTAGCTCCATTCAAATAGCATTCTGTTGTTGCTTTTGTGCTGATTTTCCAGCTGATTTGAAGACTCCACTTTGCAAATCAGCAATAAGCCAGTTGGCACAATGAAGTGCAAACTGAAAAACTGTCACAGCCTCAGGGGCTTTACCTTCAGGCATAGCCTGGACAGCGCATGTTGGCCAGATATCACAGAGCAGATAGAGATTTCTTTCCCCACTGTGCCCATTCAGGCCCTGCTGGGTGGTAAGGCAAACAGAGATTTTCCTGAGGCTTCAGTCTTCCTGCTGATGACATCAATAACTGAAAATTACAAGGTGATTTTGTCAGGTTATTTCAAGAAATGATCAGTGAAACAATTTTTAATTCAATCAGGTGTAACTGAGATGTGTTTGAGTCAGATTAAAAATAGTTTTTACCCCCAGTGGTTTGTGTCTGGGGCAATAACTCTAAAGGCTTAAAAGGAAGGTAAGTACCAAATCCAATTTCTTCTCAGAGGCACAGCTGTGCACTGGAGTGCAACTCACGCTTGTAAAACAGTCATTCTCTCTGTTAAAGATAAGCTTGAATTCAGGGAAATCTGTGGGAACATAAGAACATTTAGTAGTTCTATTTTCCTTGCTGCATGACATGGCAAAATCTTATATCTCACAATGTGCTATTCTATACTACTTTCCACCCTTGAGCTCTGAACACTCTCAGTATCTCTGTTTTGCAGCTGGGGAAGTTGAGGAATGAGCAGGAAAATGCTTTGCCCAAAGCAACCCAGGAGACAGTGACAGTGAACACATTAGAAATCCAAATCAAGACCACGTTACAGTCTTTGCACTGATGGAAAGAGAAATTTTTTTCTTCTTCTTCTGAACAAATGTATGAGAGCTACAAAAGAATAGAAGTACCCAACATTAAGCTGCCTTAGACTGTCCTCCTTCTTCCTATTGTACACCTGAAATAAAACTCTTCTTGCTAGCCAGGAACAAGCTCTTCCTTCCTTTCTTCAGCCACTTTCACTGACTTTCATCTCAATGGCAGCCGAATTGCAGCCCGAAATATCAGTATGGCAACACAAGACAAACAGAATCAGTAGCATACACCTCCAGGTGATGTTATTCTGATAGCTCAGGGATTTACTCAGAGTCAGCCTTTTAAGACCTCTTTGCTGAGGAAAGAAGTCTCTGCATTTCTGTTTCTTCCCAGAGACATGTCACTGGTTTCGTCAAAACAATGGCACTACACCTGGACCAGGATGGGCTGCAGAATCTGGGGGCCAGAGCATCAGTAGGCAGAAATGTGTAAGTTCAATGGGTAAAGCACAGAAGCCAAGAGATGCTGGAAGATGCTGAAGCAAGCAGAGGGGGTCTTTCTATGTTTTCTCAGTTTTTGACAAGATTGGAGAAATCTGATTCTTTTTCATTTTTCTTTCAGCAGAGTAATACACTGTTTCTGCTTCTTAGCCCTTCTTGGTATCATGGCTGCTATTCTTGCTCTGTGCCCATCTTTTCTAATTACTGCAAAAAGCAAGGAAAATGGCTACTTTTTAACCACTTCCTATTAATTAAGGAAATATTTTTAAGCAGCAGATGAGCTCTATTTCCTTTCAGTCATTTAATGAAAGGCCAAACTTACTTTTTACTTTCTAGCATCTTCTGTTTTCTTGGGCTGCCGTCCTAGACACCTGAATACTGCTCAGGATTTACTCTGCCTGTGCCAGCTGGGACCAAAGGCTCTCAGCTCAGATGTGCAATACAAACCTCTGAGGCAGCTCCCAATCAGCGAGGGAAGGCTGAACAACAAAAGACAACATGCAAGAGGACTGACCATGTCCTTCCTGTGGAAAACATGTCACATATCCATTCCTGAGCAGGTTGCCCTTCTCCTCTGACAGCCAAAATAGTATGGTGACAGTGGGCAATGTCAGCCTTCAGAGAAACACGTACGTAACAGGGATCTTTTCTTTCTAAGGGCTAAGAAAGTATCAAAACACGAAGCATATCAATTTGGGGAAGAAAACACTGTTAATAAGATAGAGGAAGAGAATTCATAAAGGCATTTTCCTCCCTCTGTGCTCCTCAGTAGGTCTTATATCAACACACCTCAGCCCTCCTGAATGATTCATTTAACCTTCATACTTTAATCATAACAATATTTGTCCTTTTCTCACAGCACCTGATCATTACTGTATTCATTACACAAGAGCCGTACAGCTTTAGAAAGGAAGCACTCAAATGCAAGTCAACCACAAGACATGTATTTTCTCCCCAGGTGCTAGCCAAGTGTTTGGAAATAACCTTCATAATACACAGTAACCACAAGACTGTAATAGCCTTTGTTCAGCTATTAAGGAAGGTTATAAAGTTATGCAGGGGTTAGTTCTGGGCAGATTCCACCCCTCCCAGCTTTAAAGGATGTTTTCAATGTCTTTCTGCTGACTCTTCCCTCCTCTGAGGACCTCTGTTTCCCCAGCAGGTGCTCAGGACAGGTGGGTGCTCAACAGCTGCACCTCGCAGGGGTCTGCCCTTGCACAGGGAGCTCCTCAGACACAACCCTGGCAAGGTGTGCCAGGAATTCCAAAGAGGAGGACCAAACCCTACTGTCCTTTAGGGCATGCCAATTGGGCACTCCTTGTAGTCAAGAAACTGAAAGGTTTTTTTCAACTGTGATGATGATCACCTGCGCTCTCCTGACACATTGCCAGACCCATGCTGATTTGAAAGTTTTTGTTTCAAGGTTGATTTTAAAAGAGGACCTCTTAAAAGTTGTTTCCATTTTTCAGCTGTTTTCAATCAGTACCATCTCTTTATCTAAGTCTTTTAAATGCCTGTTCCAGTAAGATGACAGATGTAATACATTCATTACGTCATTAATCGCTGATAAATGATGGAATCACCAACGTTGGAAAAGACCTCCAAGACCATCCTGTCCAACTGTCCACCTACCACCAGTATTTTCTCACTAAATTATGTCCCTTAGAACATCTAAACATTCCTTGAACACCTCCAGGGATGATAACTCTGCCACCTCCTTGGGCAGCCCATTCCAGCACCTGACCACTCTTTCAGAAGAGAAGTTTTTCCTCATATCCAACCTGAACCTCTCCTGGCATGACTTGAGGCCATTTGCTCTGCCCTACCTCTAGCTATGCAGGAAAAAGGGCCAACCTCCACCTTACCACAACCTCCTTTCAGATTGTTGTAGAAAGCCCTGACCCTCCTTTTCTCCAGACTAGACAATCTTAGTTTCCCTCAGCTGCCCCTCATAAGACTAGTGCCTAAGAAGCAAATATTAATCTTCGGGAATTTTGTTTTTCTGTTCTGATGGTGGATCAGAAACATGCCTAGGTACTACTGTTCCAAATAACATATGCTTTACTTAAGTGAGAAAATAATCCATTATTCGAAAAGACAGTTCGATAAAATGTTTTCATTACAATTATGTAGAGATTTAAGCAATTAAATATTTCCTGCCAGTTCAAGAGGTATCTTTCCTCTTGATACCTCCTACAGTTAAATGGATAAATAATTGAGTTTACTTGGCTATAACTGATGAGAGTAATGCTATTTCCTTGTAAGACCATCTCCCACTCAGTTACCCCAATCTTTACATCTCCTCTGCTCCCATCCCAGTTTACTGAAAACAATCCTTCTCTGATCACAGGCAGGCTTTACCTTGGCTGACCATCTGCTCCCCCAGATAAGCATGAACATCCAAGCCAGGGCCCCAAAAGGCAGAGGGTCCTTTGTACAGGCACTTGTCTTTGTAGCACAGTTTCCCCCAAATTCAGTGGCCTCAGCAGGACCCCTACTTCAGAGGATGCATGCATCAGATGCACTCAGAAGCCTTACAAATTTTATGTCTTTTGCACTGGGTTTTGCTAAGTTGTGTGTCTCCCCACTAAGGCTGGCACTGAATGCAGTTTGTACATATATAGGCTGACAGGCAGTTTATGAGCCTTCTACAACAGACCACACCTTCTTTGTGTATACAAATAACTGTAAGTTCACAGTTTCAAAAGACATTTTTTTCTTTAGCAAAACCCAGTTACAATATTAAGCCATAAATCTAGGTTTTGTATGTTTATTTATTATGATTTTCATAAACAAATGGCTCCTCTCTTCCCTGAATTGATAGCACAAAGATGATCAAATTTCTCAAAGTCATCTTAAGCTATGTATAAAATAATTGTGTTTTTGAAAATGTAAATTAGCTATGCAACTATCATGAATAGTATTTCCTGCATTACTCACTTGAGCAGAAATCTCAATGAAATTTCAGTTAATAACTGATTGTTTTGGGGAAAAAAAGTCATCATTTCAATTCACAAGGATATATGGAAGCTTTTAAAACACAGGACACTGTCAGTAACCCTGAGACTATTAATCTTTGTTGCAATGAAATCAGTAAACTACAAAGGAACAACTCAAGCTGCATTGTGAGCCTCCAACTTGCACTGCCTTGTCTTCCCTGCCTTCTGCATTTTCATGAGCTCTTCACCTCCATTTTCTGTTGTAACAATGACTTCAAATTTGAAAACCAGTTTATCATCAAGGTGAATTGCTTATGCATCCTCACAGAGCATGTTTTCAATACAATGACAACAGGTACTGCAGAGACAGTTTTAGAATGGAAAGATTCCCTTAACTGTGAGAAACAGAACATGTTTGCATATTGCAATTAGGAAGCACAACGTTTTACTATTGGCATCTAACAGCATAACAGATTATTTCTCTGGATACATATCAGATCAGCACATATTAATGTAGTTATTAATACAGACTAAGCACTGTTCATTCTCACAGCTATCAGTTTCACATTCCTGATATATTTTTGTGTAAACCACTCTGAAGCTACAATCACCAAATGTTAATCAGGCAGCCTCTTCCAGCTCCATATCCTCTTTCCCAGAAAGCCTGTCAGAACCACTCTGCTCAAGCTGTTGGGTATTTCACAGTTGAATGGAAATAAAACTAGTCTGCAAACACTTTCATGACAGTAGGCAAATTCCCACCTCATTTGAAATCCAAAAAGGTAAGTTACCTATTATTACTACTGAAAGGCAGATGGAGACTAGAAAATGTAAAGCTTTTGTATCCTGCATAGGAAACCCTGTTTTGATCAAATCATGTAAAGAAAATGTGCAGAAGCGCATGGAGAAATGCTCCTCAGCACCCACTTTTAGCAAACTGGAGCCAAGGTATTTCAACTGCTCTCATCCTTCTAGATGAAAAAGAGAGCACATCTCTGAAATGAACAGGCACAACATCATAAAGATCTCTTTGTAAATCATGGCTAGCTTCTTGAAAGCATGCAGCTCTTGCACTGATAGGACAGGGACGGTAACATGGCATGTACTCCCACTGGCAAGCCACCCTCCCCATGCACACAGCAGGTTTGTGGGGTGGCTCGCAGAATGCTTCATCAGAACTCCCATGAGGGCAGGCAGTGTCACAGAAAACTACAGTCATCACAGCCTCATTATGGTACACAATCAATTTGCAGATATTCATTAGCATGTGTGACTCGCTTTTTTTTTTTCTTATACAGCTGCAGCACCCTTGAAATGCTACTTGTAAGACTTCCTGTCTTCTGCTGACAGTGACAGCTCAATCTCTGCATCACAGCATCTGTGAATCTTGCAGCAGATTTTCTGTACCAGGATAATCATTTCTCTCTGGGTAGCATCACACTGCTGGGTGGAAAGGGCTGGCTCCTTGGAGCACCACAGCAATGCAGCTCTGAGCCTTGAGATATTGACATCTGTAAGATGCCCCAGAGATGCTGCTTTGTCCAGCAGAGCTTCCCCGCTGCCCTGATCAGCAGCTTCCCTGCTGTGACTATGCTGCAATGATACCTTCAGCCTTCTGCATCCCTGCTGTGCTGATTGATTGCCAAGTTTGTCTTCATGTATAGCGATAAAGCAATAAAGCTTTATAATTATACCCTGCTATGTTGCAAGTTGCACATTTCAAGAGAAACTAAAAAGCAGAGTGAAATCTACTGTTTGTATCATACTAGTGCTCATGGTGGCAAGAAATTTGCTTGGGCTGGTTTTAAATGCATATTGACAGAATCTTTTTCATAAAGATGGTTCATATCAACTACTAATTTCCTATTTTGTGTTAACTTATTGCTTTGTAATAAAATCTCATGGCTACAGAGATGGTTCTGTTGTCAGTTAAACACATCTGTCCCACCGGAGGCAAGTCTTACACTGTCTAAAATAAGTGTACTAATCCTTAAAACAAAGTTGCCTTGCATATTCTCAGAACTTTTGAAGTATCCTGTACAAACTGTCCAAGAGAATCTGATTTGCCACTAGTCTAAATCAGAAGAGATTTTTTTTTTGCAACTGCAGAGCCAATCTGAATTATGCCAGCAGCTCTGCTCCCAGGGTCTCTCATTAGCTCCAGAGCTGTTATGCAGCCCCTTGGTTTGCTTAGACATAAAAAAAAACCAACATCTGTGCCTACTCCCTTGGAGAGGTGGGCGATTTCTGCTGAGTTGTGTTGTTTGGGATTTATCACACACTGGTTCTCTCTCACAAGAGCTAAATGGAGTCAGCTTCACTTGGTGTGATACAGACAGCTGGAGATGCCCTAAGTCCTCCAACTTGAGGATGCACCAGCATGCCATTAGACTGTAGGGTTATTCTCATGTGTGAAAATGCAGCTTGAATCTAGCAAAGCATCTTCTTATTGCCATGCCTCTTGACAACAAATTCACCCTAAGAGACCCTAAAGCACTGCCTGTACATTGGGCCATCCAGGAAGCCAGACACAAACAAAAATCCTGAAAATGACAAGATCACAAGACCATTGTTTGAAGGCTCTCATTCAAAACTGTCATCCTCCAGAGCAATTAAAAGCTACTTTCATTTTGAATGGAAACATCTGCAGGAGAACTGACATGTTTTAAAACACGCATATTGACCTCACATTTTTAGCTGGATATGCCTCGATTTTTCCTAGAGCTAACAGAGAGATTAGCTGCAATGCAGTGATTGGGCCTGCAGAGCCGTGCAGCTGATGCTGAGCTACCAGGGCCAGCCTTACCATGCATGCCAGGACTTCTGTGAGACCTCATCCTCAGAACCAAAAAACATCTCTGCCTTCTACACTCTTTCATTCAATTATCCAGAAATAATATCTTACATATGGGATTATTTTTGCAAACTTCAGAGGGAAACTGGGCCAGCGCAGAGGTCCTAAGTGCCCAGCCCTCACAGCAGTTCTGCAAAGATGGTGTGAATCCCCAAGCCTCTGTGAGTCACACTTTCACTTCTAACAGAGCCAGGTGCCAAATCTCTAATCTCTGCTTCCTGCTAGGTCAGCTGGAAAAACAAAGAAAAATAGAAGCAGCCCTTTCCCCAGCAGAATCAGCCACTATGGAACATAAAGGCGCTTTAAGATTGTAATGGGTTATGCTTCAATCTTTATTACAAAGTTTATCAATTATTGAAAAATGTTTATTTGAATTATTCATCAACCTTCTTTTATTTAAATAGGCAGTTAGTAGTAGGGAACAAACCATTTCCATTCCTAGCTCTATAATTTAAATAGATAGGCTGTTTTATGAGTACAAGATTTCTTTCTGGAGCAGAAATAGAAGTCTCACTTCACAGCTAAAATCCATTTGATGGAATAATTTTATCATCTAAGTTTGTTGCCACTCCCTCAGGAACAGAGGAATAAAACCAGAAAGTGCCTTTAAGGTACCTGGGGAGCATGGCATGTATCCTGAAGGCTGCACCCTGCACAGGGGGAATGCAGAAAAACCAACAAGCACCAAGCGTGACACTCATCCCACCCATACTCTGGGAGGGCAGCAATTGCTGCCTGTCTGGGTTAGCTGTGGACACACCATTAGCAGGCAGAGGCTTCATGATGGGGAGGAAGAGTTCACCTGAGCCAGAGTCAGCTAAAAACCACAGTCCTGCTCTCACTTAAAAACAGGCATAGTGCTATTGAACTGAATTAGCACACACAGTTGTCTTTTTCAGCTTGAAAAGCTAACACTCCCATCACTACATCTTTGATCTTGCAAATGCCTGATCTCTGTGGTAAGCACTGGACTCTCCCACTCACACATGTAGGATGACTCATACTGAAATGTAAAATCTTTCATGCGATAGTGACAAAAGGCATTCTGTTTCTCCAGTCAATATTTAAACCTCAGCAAATGAGTTTCAGAAACTTGCTGATAGAGTTCTGCTTTGAAAGATGGGTGCATGTATCCCCCTCCACTTGCTCAAAGCACTGCATCAGCCCTCGGGTTTCTCAGGGACCTCAGCTGCAGCGCGTGGCATTCTCCCCCATGATTGCATTGCACCATATGCAAGTGTGCCAAGTCTCACCTGACCTGCAGAGCAATCAAGCCATTTTAGTTCCTTCAATACCATTTTTGTACAGCAATAAAGCAAACCTGTTAAAGCTGAATCATTAATCGTTTGAGCTAAATCAATAAATAATTGTATGCGCCATACTGTTGTGCTTATAAGCAGAACCTTCCAGACTTAGACATACTGGAAATAAATAATAACCACACAAACAAAAAAAAGACATCTCCTATCTCCCGTCCTGAGCTACACAAGCAGTATTGAATCCCACCAGGTGCTTTTCTGCACATCTCCCACAAGTGCCACCAGGCCATGCTGCCCCAGCTTGCTCCTGCTGCAGCAGCATGCACAGGCAAGGCGCTGCGGACCGCTACCTTCGCCATATGTGTCCTTGGCTGCTTTCTTTGAGCAGAGAGGTTACCTGCAGCTGAATGCAACGCTCCGCACAACTTCTTCGAACAGGCACGACAGGGGGACATACCACCCCCACAACAGTCAATGATCAGAACACTTTTATTCAGTCCTAACACACCACATGTTGACTAGTGGGAAAATGTGGAATAATGGGTTGGAAGTGCACTTATTGCTGCAGTCTCAGAGGTCTTCTGAAAAAGATCAGGGGTAGTCTCCAAAACCATAAAAAGCTGAGAATGTCTGAGCACTCGGAACTATTTACAAAGAAGTAATAGGCATGTTCAAAGGCATATCATTTCAATAATTATGTAGATTTATTTCAACTGGAGAAAAAGCAAATGCTACAAATCCATCAGGGTGGGCCCTTGTGAGGCTGAGGCCCAGCAGCGGAGCGCTGCCATCTCTGACAGCCGCGCTGACACCATCCGCCTGCACCGCAGCACAGTGCCGAGGGTTCACCTTTCAGACAGGATCTATCCCCAGTGGGATTAAAAATCACACGGTGTGAAGAAGGAATAGGTTTGCAGTCTGTAATTTTCACCCACTGTCGAGGACTGAAAAAGAATGTTTTTGAGATTTCCTTTAAACTACAATGATTTGAAACTGCATCAGGAAAAGGAATTACAGAAGTCTCACATAACAACGGGCTCCAAGAAGAAACACCGAGTGTTGCAAGAATTACAAGACGTGGCAGCACTGCTGCTGTAATGCCTTCCTTTCCTAGAATTGAGCCATAGCACATCCTTCACTGTGGTGCTTACTGAGACAGGGAGGCACAACCAGGCGCCAGATTCCCAGCTGCTATAAATCACTTATGACTTTAAACTGCTTCAGTTTCTTTAGAAGCCAAGTCTTCTTTACCAGATGAGCTTTGCTCTATTTCCAGGGTATGCTTCCAGGAGTATAAATATTGCACAAGATTAAAAACAGATAGAAATAATGTTCCTTTAACAAAAGCTATGTAAGATAATACAATTTTTATAGTGCATGAAAATAACAATAAAGATCCAATCTTTTTAGAAATCAATGAATCTCTGTTTTGAAAGCTTCCGTGCAAACTATTTCCTTCAATGAACACGATATATTGAATTGAAAATCTTAACATTATTACAAATGCATCAATTGATCAGTAATATTCCTCCAAACGGCTAATCCGAAGATGAGATTTTAAAGCACAGCTCATAAATATGGGAACAGAGAACAAAATAGCTTTCTTTTTTTCTTTTTCTTTTTTTCTTTTTTTTAATAATTAAACACTTAGCAGCTAAATTGCATTGTAATTGATTGGAAATTTGCTTTTTTAATGAGACTTAGTCACTAGGAAATGCTTTGGTTTTTTTTTCTTCAATGTAACCAATGTGCATTGGGTCAGTTAAACAGCAAATTGCCTTACTGGCCTCCTATTTTGATTGACTAGATTCAACTTTCTGTAAGAGGCACCACCCAACAGATGAGCTTCGACATCGCCCCTCTTCACAGTTCTCAGAGCAGACATTAGCCAGGTGCCCCCATTATCTGGGGGCATCAGACATCCAGAGAGAGCTGGCAGCCACAGGTCTGCCTACAGAGGAAGAGCAGGCACTAGAGCTCACCCACACAGAACACAAAATTTGCACCCTGCAAGCTCTACTCTCTTCCCCAGAACACCATCATGGATGGGCGCAGGAGGCAGCGCTCCATCTGCAGGCTGTGCAGAAGAGACCTGAGCCCCACACGTGGCCACACACCTTCTGCCTCCCCCTATCTAGCAGCTGGTGAAGTGAGAATGACAGCCCTCTCCCAGCTGAATTCAATAGCAGAAAGACCCAAGACATCAGGAGTGTAGTTTCCATACTATGTCTATATAGTCTTGGCTAAACTGCCTTCAAAATGGTGGTGTTGAGAGCCCCAAATGGAACTTGTAGGTAGCACTATGTCAGTGGTGAGTGCAGGCAAATGGAGCGATTGGCTCCGCAGCTCAAGCTGCTCATTGCTCTGAACAGCACTGGGCAGGTTCCTGCACTCATTTCCTCTTTTCACTGTTGATCTCAACTTCTTCAAAGCTTAACAGGTGTTACTCAAACCCAGAAATCTACGTTATAATTTATTAGTGTTGCAGCTCATAGATTTCCCATTATGTAAGCCTTTGCATGCAATAGGGCAGTTGTTATTCAAAAAGCCCTTACAATCAAATAGACAAGACAAGCAAAGCGTGGGAGAGAGTACTGAATTCTCTTTTAAATATGTAGTATTTTAGATCTAAAATACTATTATGATTAGTACAAGGTAAAAAAAAAAAAAAAGAATACTAAGTATTTCAACACTAGAAAGGCTATTAAAACAATTGTTTCCAAGGATAAACAGTGCAAAAGAATTATTGTCCATCTATGTGAAAAGCACTGGGTAAGTGTGTATCAAAAAGTAAGTAATTGTTTGATAACCTGTTAGTTAGAAGAATTTTCTAAATGCTTCAGCTACAAAAGATTGTGATGAATCCTGATTATTGTGAACAATTCGTTACATATAACAACAAAATCAGTTACTGTTAAGTCAAATTTGTATTGTGTAGTTTCTAAGATCTTTATTGATGCAACTTGAATTGCAATATAAACATCAGTGATTGCAGTCATTTGTTGCTACCATAGCAACAGATAAAAATTAAAAGGGCAGACTACAAAGCTGAAGTGGCGTCATAGCTGTAATTTCTAATTGCATGACATTGAAATTGTCTGTGTGTACAGAGTAGGATGGCAGCTGTACTTGCAAGTATCTACAAAACAGGTTGTCCTGCAGTGACTGAGTCGCTTAGGTCAGGTTCTGAAATTGAGGACCAACATGATCTCTTGTGTTTCTAGCAGTTTCTCCCTTTCTTCCTCTTTTCCTGTCTCTCTCTCTCTGGTTTTAACATCTGGAGAGCTGGGGCAAACTTAAAAATTGTACCTCAAAACAACCTTATGGAGATTCAAGCCATTTTACCATACTCTGAGCTTCAAATTCAGAATTCAGACGTGACAACTGTTTGGGTTTGGATTGTAGAAAATGTCAGAAAACAGAAATGGAGCTGGTTTGGGCTCAGAAACAAAAGAGAAAAAAAAAAAAAAAAGTCGTGGCTTCTTAATGAAACAGAAAACCAAGAATGGCACTAGAATTTGCTTTTTTTTTTTTTTCTGGCTTATTTTCTGTAAGCCAGTGCATCGCTCACTGATATATCATCAGTGATACCACACAACAGGCTAAGAAGAAAACACAAATTGAAACCTATCACCTAAGTACAATTGTTCAAAATTGTATTTTTGGCCAAGCTAAACTGTGTCAAGTAACTTCTAGCTTAGGAGCAGATCTATACTTAATTATTACATGTAACTAAATTCTTTTGAGTCCCTTGCTACTAAAAGAAAATACAAAGACACAATTTGAAGCTACTGCGTCCTCTGAGTGAACTGAAGCTCTACCCCAGACAAGCTCACAGCTCAGGAAAGAATCAGTCCTGGATTTCTTTTGCATCACGAACAACTGGCAAATACCCTCAAATGAAATTCTCTGCCACACTCATCATCAAAAGGTGTGAAAAGCTAGTTCCTGTCAAATGTTTTACATTAGGTAGTTTCTAAGAAAGTGTACCTAAATCAGTAGTAAACAAAAAGTGCCATATTTCGGTCAAAATTTTAGGTGCACATATAATTGGGCTTAAGTCCTGACTGTTCTCTCATTAAACTGCTGGGGAAAACTGACGCTCTTGAGTAACAAACACTGATGTATAATTCATTTATTTGCATTGGCTTGCAGATTACAAGGAACTCTATTGATTTAAGGTGTTTCGTCTCTGGGCATTACAGGAAAGAAACAAGTGTGAGCTCTCAAAGTTTGGATCTGTGGGTAATTTTCCTCAGCATAGCTATAAGTCTTTGTGAAATCCAGTAACCTGTTACAGCATCCTTCTGTTATAGCTTGTTTTATTATGATGTTATTTGTTTTATTTGATGCTATTTGATAAGTATCAAAAGTAATACATCCCATGTGACAGTAAGATGAAAAGGAAAGGAAAAGTAACAGGGGAAATACCTGTTGTGACTGTAGTAATAGCAAGTAGAAGCTGGTTCTACAAGCTGTCTGAAATGAACTCATATTTCAGCTCAAATAAGCAGTAATGAGCCTTGAAGACACCTTAGGAAGATTTTTGCTCACTGATAGGTCAATTTAGTTATACCTTTGATGTAAAGGTATACTTTTCACCACATATATGCCAGGCTTGGGCAATAGACTAGTTTCCATTACATTAGTGGTCCAGTGGATCATTTGGTTTTGCAGAGGGGCAAGACACTTGCACATTTTACATGCCAGAATTTGAGCCCATAATTACTAGTCTCACACCGATCTGGCTTCCTAAAACAGCCAAATAACTTAAGTTCACATGAAGAATAATGTATCCTGAAATGAAACAGCAGTGCCTCTAATTTCAGGCATTCTATTTTCATTAGTGCTTTGTTTTAGTGACAATGGAAGGAAAATAATACTGCCTGAAGTTATTCAGGCCATGAGTACAGTAGACACACTTAATATGCATAATTACAACATTAATAATGAAAATTTTCATGGTAATTAACAAAGACAATTATCTTCTTTTGTTCTGATTAGCTAAAGATACGTTAAAGGAAGGCTTGCATAATTAATTATCAAATGTAAGGTTCCTTACACCTTCCTTGGAGGTTATTTCAGGGAGCTTGCTCACAGAGGTAATCTCCGTAATCAGCATTGTCTGCCATTTCTGAACTTATAAGTTAATTATTACGGTGTCATAAAGAGAAAAATATTTGGGACACAAAGTGGAAGATAAAGCCCAAAAATTAGTATTAGTAATGAAAAAGCAAATTTACAGAACAGTGCTATCATTAAGCATTTGGAAGCATCCTGCTGGTATTGACTTGGAGGAAGGGGGAACAGGCTGCAAAACTAACTTGCACAAAGTCCAAAGTCTCAACAGTTCATGGTCAAGTGGAACGGTAAAGCTGACATGTCTCTCCTAAAAAACACATAGCCCATTTATGTAATTGGCCCTTTAACTAGCAACCTGCTAGCAGCAGAGTGGCCTCTAGAAAAGTCTTATCTCCCATCTGAATGACCAGTATGCCCAACACAGATTATGATCTTTTTTCAGTATAAATATTTACACACACGCACACAAATGACTGAATAATAACTGCACAACTTTCAAAAGAGTCGAAATTTGTCTTCCAGTGTCATGGTACCACAAATACCAAAGCTCAGTTCTGCACAATTTACAATCTCTTTGAGGTCTGATGGCCAGGGTATTAGGGTGGCCATTCAGCCCCATGGAGTCTCTCCTTTACCAAGAGGATGAAGATATCAGCATCGGCAAGTGCTTGGGAACAACAGTTTCAGAGGTGCTTCCTGCTAATAGAGCAGCCAACTCACCAAATGACCTGTGAGGCATCCACTGGATGCCCCTGAAAACTTCTTCCACCCTGTGCCTCTCTCATACCCATGGACTGCAACTTCTCAACAGTCACTTTGAACATCTTTGCAATATCTCCATGGGTCTGCAAAGCCTTCACAATCATCAGTCACTACTTTGTGGTATAAAAATGAAATGTCATCTTTTCACAAAGGCGGAAAAAATATTACCGAATTTTTATTTTAAAATCAAGCTGCTGGCCTGACTGACTGACATGTTTATCCACCTGTTCCCTACCGAAGCCTTGTAAGGGGACTGCATTAAGTAGTTTATGTTAAATACAGGAAGGAACCTGCCAGCAAATCTTCAAGAATGAAATGGCATAGCACGCAAGGATGGGTACCTATGTATAAGATTGCTATCCTTTTAACATATTCTGCTGTCTTTCATGCAACAAAATTGCTCTTGATAGCTGATAATGAGAACTGACTGAAGAAGCTGCACTGCTCCTCTACATAACCAGGCAAAGACAGCACCTCTGTCTGCAAACTTTGGGAGATGTGCCTTTCTGAAATCGAAGAAATTTCATAGCTCTGAAGTCACTGGCAATCACCAAATTTATTGAACACTCAAGCTCCCCTACTATTTACATGTAATTCTACAACATTTTTTCCACCACCCACCAGATTGGGCAGCCCCCCCCCCCCCCCCCCCCCAGCCTGGACTTGAAACCTCCAGGGCTGTTCACGGATTCTTTGGGTAGTTTGTTCCAGGGCCTCGCTACCCTCACAGAGAAGAATTTCTTCCTAATGTCTAACCTAAATCTACCCTCTTTCAGAGTGTGCTATCACTACACTCCCTGATAAAGACTTGGTCTCCTTCTTTCCTGTAGACCCCCCTTGGTACTGGAAGGCTGTTCTAATCCTTTTTGTGGCCATCCTCTGGACCTGCACTAATACATAATCCATGGCCCTCTTGTGTTGGGATCTCAAACTCAGATGCAGTATTGCTAGTGAAAAGCTGTCAAGCATGAGTAACTATGAAAGTTAAATAATAGGGTATGGTTTGTAAAAATACGCTGTTTGTTTTTTCTCTAAACATACTCTGTAGTAGTCTGGGGGCCTTGTGTTGGCTTTTAATGGATCACTTTTACTTGTGGACTGTTGAAAATCCACATCTCACAGGAGAGAGTAATAAGTAGAGATCCCACTTAAGCCCTTGCAACAGAACCACTGTGAAACAGCAGTGGGCAAACCCAAAAAGAGATAATCAGATTTATCCCCATCAGCTCTCTGCTGTATATATTGTCAAGTTATTTTCTTCATTTAGTGCCATCTGCTTCCTATGACACTTCTTTCAAATCACAACAGTATCTGGGAGTAAGATATACCATCTGGCTTTGCTCTTTTTCGTACACACAAAACTCCTGTCTTCAAACAAGATCAGCCTTCGTGTAAAATCAAGATATATACAATGTAGTGGAGGGAAGGCCACCAGCATACAACACGTAGGTAATGGACAGATACAAACTGGGCTTTACCCTGGTATCTCATAGATTGGTATTAAAGCTTTCAGTGTGATGAAAGATTGTTCTCTAAAAATGCATTTTGAGAGGCCAGTTCATACAGAAAAGAACTTCCTCCTTACAATTCCTAGGCATAAAAACGTTCCTTAAGCTCCAAGCTGAATCCCTAAAACCAGTGTATTTGAAACACCCAGCAGTATTTCAGGAACACGATGCCATATTCTTCTGTCCCGGTGAGGCTAAGCTCCATTTTCTTTCTCAGAATTGTACTGTTAGTCTGGCAATCGTTTCCTGATTGCAAATACAATTTATTAGTTTTTAAAGACACTGAAAATAAGAAAAAGCCGAACACCTAATTGCTAAGCTAAGTGAACGTGCCCGTTGTCAGGGTCTCACCGGTTTGTGTTCAAGCTCTTCCTGCCAGGCCAAACCGAGCTCCAACGGACTGCGCCTGTTGGACAGCAAAGAGCTCATCGGTGCTCTGCTGCCACCTTGTGACCGCAGCCATTCCCATCTGGCACACTGGATTGCAAATCCAGGGAATTTTGAAACCGAGAGAAAAAGGGAAGCTGCTTCCCATCCTTACCTTTGAGTCACGCTGTCCACATCCACAAGACATACTTTCATTTGGCTCGTCCGTTCTGGTTGTTCACAAGTGGCTCTCTTTTTGCTGAGACAAAGTGCTAGCAGCTGGCACTCAGATTTGCACACAAGGACTTTCTCCCCACAGCACGTCATGGCAAGACTTTGGGCGTGATAAGAGTACCAAAAGCTATACAGCCTAAGAGTAAATGAGAAAGTGCTCGCTGAGGCTGAGCGCAGGAGGCGCGCTGCGCGGCAGTGCCTGGCCGCTCTCTCCCCAGGGCCAGCGTCTCGTGCCGCCACGAGGCGGTGGGCGCGTGCCAATACCGGCGCGAGCCGCATGGCGGCACTGCAGCACGCCCTGCTCCGATCCTGCTGGGGCTTGGCGGGAGCTGCCGCCCGAAGAGTAAACCGGGCTTTCTTCCACGCCACCCTTCCAAAATAATGGTAGTAACAATGTTGCTCTAACGCCGGTTTTGTGGTACTTTTGGTTACTGTCTGCGCAAGGTGTGACCTGTGGCTGCCCTGCGCAGGACAGCCCACAGCACCGCGCTCTGCAACTGGTGACACTCAGACGTGTGAGCTGCTTGCTCTGCTTGCTGTCCCCTCAGGTTGTTGTTGTTGTTGTTGTTCTTCTTCTTCTTCCTTTCTTTTCTTTCCTTTTCATTCGTTCCTTTTCTTTCTTTTCTTAATTCCTTATTTCTTCCCCTCCCTCAGAAGACACATTTTTAAATAAACGGCTCTCCCTGCTGATGCAGAAAAAGTTCCTAAGGCAAGCTTTCTCGGGAATATTTGAAATGACAACAGCCACTGAGCCCTCATCACTACTAGAGTTTTTGGTGAAACCTGTTATAAGCCTCTTTTGATAAGGAATTAAAATCAGAGTCACCCTTTGCTCTTGATCTGTAGTAGCAAGTCACTTTTATTCTTTGTTGATAAAGTTACTGGACCTTTGGTGCCTTTTGCTAAAGCTGAGGTGAAGTTTCAGTCTGAAAATGTTTCTCTATTTCCAGATTTAATCATGAGTACCCTAGAGGGAGTCTTCTGCAAAATGAAGCAGAGTTAAAAGGTTTTTTAGAGTTTCAGTTTTGTTGCCCTTTTGTCTATACGTCATTTCTCAGTAGAGCAACATAAAGAAACACAGTGCAAGTCAAATAATCCATGTAACAATCATGGATTACTTTCAATTCAAGATTTGGGTCCTGTAATTCAAAACCAGACAAACTCGCTATTTCTCACTTTGGTACTTTCTTTCATTCAGCAGAAGAGGAAAGTTTTAGACAAAGAAGTAAAAGCTCGTTTATTGAACCAAGCAGAAAAGGACAGGCTGAGAAAAACTACATTTACTCATTTAATTAATTGGACTGAAAGTAAATGATACTGCTTAGAAACTGAAACTCAGACAGGAATGTTAGCAAAGAGAAGTGATATGATTCACACCCTATTTGGGATACAGTGAAGAAAGAGGCTCACTACCTATAAATCAGTTCAAGCTCAGCTGGAAGTATTATCCAAGATAACTATATCAATTCTTTCTATATATCTATCTCAATATAGTTCTACTGAAGATGCAATTTTTATTGTGGAGAAAAAAAATCACTTTTTCTTCCTGTTTTCTGAAACAATTCTCTAAGATTTCACACAGTACTGGATAGACAGACTGGCCTTGGACAGAATGTGTGTTCTGTGAAATCTTTGTGCTGATCTCTGCTTACAGTAGGGAAGGTACTGCCCTGTTCAGAGTAGCATAATTCGAGAAGCACAATGTGTATGTGCAGGTGTGAGGCAAGAGATTGTAAACATACTGGCTCTGAAGCAGTGCTTGCTTAATGAATTTCTTGAAGAATATATTATTATTTAAGTGCAAACAGTCATGGATTTTTTTAGTAGGTTTCTGGAAAGTAGCTCTCACAGAAAGGTAATGGAGTCTCCCCCCTTGTAGATCTTTTTAAGCTGTCTGGACATGGTCCTGGGTAACCTCCTCTAGGAATCCCTACTGAGCAGGAGCATTGGACCTGATGATCTCTGGAGATCCTTACCAAACTTAACTCCAAGAATCTGTGAAACACTCTCTTTCTTGCTTTTGAAAAATAAGAAAAAGAAAAATTGTGGAGAAACCTATATTTTTTTTCCTTCCCTTGACTTGAACTAGGCTTCCTCTTAATACTAACATGAAAACCTAGCCTTTTTTATTACATTATTAATAAAACTACCTGTTGAGTCACTCCGAGAACCTCATGGGAACCCACTATGTGTTGGAATCCAAAGAGCTTAGTGATATTCTGAGTATTAGCTCCTACAGATGCACTTCCTCTGCAAAATTGTACTTATTAGCCCAGTGCAGAATAATTCAGAGTGGTGAATCTTATTCTAGGTTTCTGAAATTCTACAGTACCTTTTTTTTCACTGCATGGTTTTTGGTTCATCTTAACATTTTTCAAAATATAAAATGTAGGCATTTGAGCTTAAAAAAAAACCAAAACCAAAAACCCACAACAATAACAAAACAACAAATGTTGAAGAATTAAACATTATATTCCACTCACAATCATATTTAGTAGTGAGACAATTAGGCCCTTTCATTAGAATGGTAAATTACCTAGAGCTCCATCTCTGATACAGCTGAAATACAATCACAGTATTTGTTTAATAGAAACTATATCTGTCTTCAGAAAATAATAACTGTGATGAAGACTTTCCAGGATTTGAGCTTAAAATCAACAGCTTGAATCATGGCTACCATTTCTTTAACAGTCAGGCAGATTATAGACACTGGATCTTGTCGCACATGGAATTTGCGGTTTACAGAATGGGAGTACCTATGCTCAAGTAGCTATGGAATCCCAAATAGGTAATGAGACCCCAGGTAGTCTGGGGATAAGTAGCACCTCTGTGGGCACAGCTCTTTGTTTAAGCATGTAGTAAGTTGAGTTCAGTGCATCACTTCTCACCTTGTGTTTCTGAAGGGCTGGAAGTGGCAGAGGAGTGTTGCAGTGGGCGCAGGTCACCAGCATGTCATAAGACTGAGTGTCTTTAAGAACTTGAGGTGATGTGGAAAGTTTGCTTTTTGTGGGAGAATGAATACCAACCATCTTTTTGTTCTTTGGAGGTTTGAGCAAGGTTTTGGAGGTAAATGGATGTTCCCTTTTTTTTCCCTTTGGGAGAGATGTCTTTCTGTGCAGCTGAACTCACAGAGTGGGAAAAGGGAGCCAGAGAGGAAGAAGATGGTGGTGAGTCACTGACGGGTTTTGAAGTTGACTGGCCAGCAAGAACTTCAGTCAGATTAGGTGTTGCACTGCAATTATTCTGCAGAAAGAAGGCAATATGAGGTGAACACTTCCATTACACCCAACTGTGTGGTATGCTGTGGTTTTCAGTAGTGGTGAGTGATTGAGAGGAGTAGTGGAGAAAATGCCACAGTGATGCTGCAGCTGAATATGTGGTATCATTAAGTTATAATTTGAAGAGCCGAGATACACTGCATTTTCTTATCTAATACACAGCTTTAAAAGAAATAATCTGACTTAAATTAAGAAAAGATCATTATCTTGTTCAGTTACAAATACACTTACCAGACGCTGGGAGTGCTGGTCATCTGGGAATGACTTATTACACCTCAGACAAATATTGTCACTGGCACCTTCAGAATGATAAAGTTGAGAAACAAAATACAGACACGAATCATCTAGATGGGCTGCTTACATCCAGTTATGGTCACTGGTATTAGGGAAACCCATGAAGTTGATTCCACTTGTCAAGAAGGAATTAGAGTTCTGACTTAATTTTGCTTTTGGCTTTGCTCAAAATCAATCCAACATTCCTTCTCAAAAACTTAAGGATATTTGCCCCTCCTGCACCCTGTTTTATGGCTCAGGGTGGTTATATCCTGCTTCAGCTGAGCTAATTCTTGGCCAGGACTTTGTGTATCCCTGTTACTAAGGATTTTTCCCCCAATAGTGTATTTTACCAACCACTAACCGGTTCCTGTTATTTTCTGGACCACTGTCAGGATTTGTGAATATTTTGTTTTTACATATTCTATCCAGTAGCTTAGGCCTAATAAAGCTGCTCTCAACTTTAAGAAATCAGTGGCTTTAGATATGAAGTAAGAGGGAATTCTAAATCAGTTTTTCTCTGTGTAACAAGTGTAAAGAGGAAGCTCCACTTATTTTCCAATAGAAGTATTTTCTTTTCCAGATTATAATGGTTGCACAGCAGGACATACACAGTGAGCCAGCAATCAGTAGAATCACTCTGGCTTTACAATAACTGGCATAATAGAAAAAAATTATAGTGTCATTAAGGTTGGAGAAGACCACTAAGATCATCTAGTCCAACCGTCAGCGCAGCCCCACCGTGCCCACTGAGCCGCGTCCCTCAGTGCCACATCTCTGTGTTTCTTGTGAATCTGCATGGACAGTGACCTCCCCACCTCCCTGGGCAGCTGTGCCAGTGCCTCACCACTCTTTCTGAGAAAAACACTCGGCCCCTTCACTTTAACTGGTTAAACAACAGAATCCTTCAGCCTGCATAACTGAGAACTGTAGAGGTGGCAGGAAAATTTTCATTGACATTTAACAGAAATGAATCAGTCCATAACAATGAGAAATTTTACTCACCAGTGGGCTCAATAGATTTTGCATTAGCATATGCTTCCTTGGTTTGAAAGTTCACATCATTGTAATAAGACAGACCAGTATTGCTGAATACTTTGGCAACAAAAATTACATCTGACCTGCAAGTGAAATATACTGCAGATCACTGGGAGCATAAGAGGATAGTTGTGCTTTCATATGTTGTAAACACAACTTATATTTAAGCTGCTGATATTTTCTTATATACAAATATAAATATATAAATAAATGTATATTATAAACAATTACATATATAAATAAAGTATATATATTTATACTTACATATTTATATTTTATATATTATATATACTATATATATATACATATATTTTAAATATACTGAAAATATAGTTAAGTTGCTGAAATTATCTCTTTGTCATTTTTATCCCAATCATCAAGAAGCCATTGGTGAATTATTTTTTCTCTTCAAGCCTGAGCTATGTTTATGTAATTCTGAGGAAAACATATGTCTTATGATTCTGCAGAAAGTTGTCACTCTGTGCAAGGACCCAGTTCTGAAAAGCCTCAGGTGAAATGCAAAGTCTGTGTTTGACTTCTTTTACAGAAGTTTAACTTGAAAGTGTAGGGCTGATATTCAGTTAGTCTAAAACTTACAAAGCATATTAGTTTTCTAGAGATTTGCCACGAGAGCTACTCGTGTAGCTACACAAATAAAATCAGTAGAATTGATAAAACAATGAAACTAGTGAAATGGAATTTAAAAATCATGCCAGGGTATTCACACTTCAATGTAGTACCTCTAGATAGAGGATTCCTAATGTTATATAAAAAATGTTGTGGCCTCACATTATGTAAAGTTGATAAATTCACTCTGCTTGTTCAGTTTTGTTTAAAAACGAGTACTGATATAATTTTGTACAAGGTTTATATCACATCAGATATTGTCTGTCTTCCTCAGTTCAGATCTTTTAAATTCATGCTACAGCAGGCACTGTTTGGTGTTCCATAGTTGAAATAATGCTAGAGTAATAGCCAACAGAAGACATCAGCTTTGTACTGCGTGCTCTGGCTAGTTCACAAGCAACAGACAAATGTGTCCATACCTGATCCGTAATTTGCTTCACTGGGAGAGCTGGAATACTACTGTGTAAGCTGAATTCTCTTAACCTGCCTGTGCAATAGTATCAAAAGATGCTATAACCAGGCCTGAAGAGTCATGTCAGACCCTTACAGATTTTCTGCTCAAACAACTGTAGAAATTCAAATGTAGTTAATAGAGGGCACTGTAATATGACTGTATTTCAAGGTTGGCAGAGCTTTATACTGATTGCAAGAAGAAAACGGAGTATTTCTTACCTGCTTGTGTGCTTCTGTTTGATGGTCTTTCATATTCTTTCTGGCAGCTGGTTCATCACATTCTGAACAGAGAGTGAGAAACTGCAAGCAGTGAGCCTCATGGAGGGAGAAATTGGCAGCAGACACATCTCGTTGCTCCCATTGCAGAATGGGAAAGAGAGAAGAGTAATGAACCAATGTGGTGGGTTGATCCTGGCCAGCAGCCAAGCACCCACATAGCTGCTTGCTCACCTCCCTGTACACACTGGAGTGAACCATGGACTTTTTGGCAGGATGGCAGGACATACTGGTGCCTCACACAAGACAGTCAGTGATGGTCACAGGAATATAGCAGCTAGACCTTCCTGGCCTATAAAATCAGGAAGGTTGCCTGAAAGGACATGCACACTTCCAGCTCTGCTGTTTAGAGAAGGTATATGAGGCACAGTAGCTGATGTAATCTGAGTTTTCTGCTTTGGTCCTTGTTCCAAGCTCTGACATAACATCTGGACACAGTCTACCCAGCACATTTGGTGGTTTCTCATTGCAGATGGAAAGGCCAAGATGAGGCAACATAAATTAGCAACAGCCTTTCCCAAGCCCCAAGCCAAAGCATAACAACACCCTCACCCGGGGCAGCCAGAGCAAAATAAGTCCAAGGAAGAGGAAAAAAAGTGAACTCTTGTAGTTTTCTTAGGGAAGATAAGTAGACCTAATGAAATCAGCCCTAGACATCAGCTGAAGTTTGTCATGGTCGAGATGGATGAACAATTAAATGGATTTGCTATCTGAATGAATTTTTAAGAAGTTACAAGGACATCTATCAGAAGTTTTACACAAACTTCACTCAGAACATCCCCTACAATCTTTCAGTATAAAATGGTTAGGCTCTCTTTGTGAAAGATTGTGCACTGGTTTTCCTTTGTGACCCAATAAAATTGAGGTTATCCTATTCTTCTACCTCACTAAGTTTTAAATCTCCTTAAATCTCTTTTTAAATGCAGTGTTTCACGGTCTTCATTCTCATAGTATGCCCAGTGGCCAAGATACTAGTTGAGATACATCAGTTGACGCTGTTTTCATGGCTGATTTTAGCCTTGTGTTTTAACCCCAATAAAGATGTCGTTTCACTTAATTACAAATGTAGCAACATAAGGGAGCATCAGTCATGAGGGAAAACTGAGACAACTGCAGTGTTCGGCATGGTCTGCCCCCCTCTATTACAGGAGACACAGATAACATAAGGAAAATCCTGGAAGCCTCTGCATGTCCCCGTGCTTTGAAGGGGTGAAGAGGGAGAAAGATCTCTTACCAATTTTTGCAGAATATGGTCCCTTCAGTCATTATTTTTCTTGTTATTCTGCTGGATATCTTTTCTTCTAAGAGCAAAGGAAAAAAAAAAAAACTGACAGCATCTGTTGCAATAACTCCAGTAACTCCACCCAGAGTAAAAATAAATAAATAAATAAATAAATAAATAAAAAGGCTTTAAAGAATGAACTGCAGTAGTGTCAGACAAGCATGAGTTTTCCACATGAGTTCCACATACAGATTACTTTAGTGGTCCTTAGAGGAACCGTGAGGGACCTCTTTCCTTCATTTCCAAATACATTTGATTGCAGTATGGGGTGTATACAGCAGGCAGGGTTGCTCTCTGAAGCTGACTGATGCAATTGGGGATGAAGCTGTTCTCCTGCCCTGCTGCAGGGGGGTGGAATGACACCAGCTGGCCTCTACTCCACAGTGCCCACACTCCTCTGCCCTCTCCTGCCCACTGCAGGTGTCCACCAGGGACACAGAATTCCCTGAGGAGGAAGGTGGGAAGCTGCCCACCCACGCCTTGTGTCTTAGAGGTCCAAGTGGCAGTGGGATCCTCTCTTCATCGGAACTGCACAGAGAGGCCTCTGGGTCCAGGCGACCTCCATAACTCCTTCCTGCCCAGTGCAAACAGGGCCACAGGGCGGCATTTTCTCTCTGTGCCTAGAGTGGTAATAACCACAGCCAGCTCTGAGGCCCCATCGCCCCATATCACTCTGTAGCTGTGCTGGCAGCAGCACAGGTGTAGCATCAGCACCTGCTTGCAGGTATTGTGGCAGCCCACCTGTGAACTCACCCCAGTAATATTTTGCTGATAACTATGACATCACAGCTTACAAGGTTGTAGTCTGGATGGTTGCCAGCAGAGAGGGATAGGCAGCAGCACAATACAAACCCTAGGGACTGCAGGCAGGGGGCAGCCCCTGGTCGGCAGGGCTGCCCTGCAGATGGTGGGCTCCACCTGCAGTGGTCTGTGTCCCTGGGTTCCATGCTTTGTCACAGCCTGGCTGATGTCACCACGGCCACTGTTTTCTCAGCATGTTTTGGTCAAAGAGCTACAGGGCCTTTGCTGCATGGTTGGTTTGCAGCAGGCAAGGAGGGCTGGGGTATGCTGTGGCCCCCCTCCACCTCTGGAGCGGCAGTTTCACTAGCATCCAGCCTTACAAACCCATTTCAAACCCCTGGGGCATGTCCAGCCAAGTCAGAGCAGTTCTTGTCACAAACAAAAACTGCCAGCTGATGGAGAGAAAACATTTGCCCACCAACAGCACAGGTAGAAGCCCAGCATTGACAGCTGACAGCCCCACCTCACTAAGCCTTTGCAGCAGGGCTGCTCACACAGGTGCAGCAAGTCCTGCCCATCAGTTGATCTCAGCTGGGGGCTCATGCAAGTGCACAGTTTTACACAGAGATCTTTTAAAGGAATGTAATTTAGAGAGAAACAGAATTTTCTATCTTCATTTCAATATCAGTACTCATCTCCAGGACTTCATGATGAAGGCCTAGCATTTCTTGTACCTGTTATTGCAATTGATACTTCACAGAAGCATGATATAAGGAGCTCTTCCCTGATGCTATAGATCCTACAAGGTATGGAACTGTAGGTACAGGAGATGCAGAAAATAGAAGTTATGTTCTCTATCTATAAAACAGGGCAATAATATTAACACTTCTATTTCGCAGAGTTATTGGGAAGAATCATTCACTAGTGTTTGTATAATGTACTATAATGGTGCATACAATAGATGACCCAGATGTTAGTAAGAAATTGGTCTGGTTCAGTTCCCATACCAAAAAACACTCTCTGCCCCCCATTTATTTCTGGGAAAAAAAAGGGACAAAAAAAGTTGGGGGGGGAGGGCTGGGGGGGGGGGGGCGGAGGAGGGAGGGGAAAGGGAGGAAGAAAAGAAAAGAAAGAAAAGAAAAGGAAAGAAAAGAAAAAGATGATCAATTAAGGCGTGTGAGCCATTGTCTAGATCTGGGAATAATGAACATTTGTATGAATTTTGTGATACAAATTATGTAATGAAGCAGAGAAGAGTCTTTTGAACAAATATGTTAATGAGATGGCAGCTAAGGGAGAGGTTATAGGATTGCCAATTCCAAATCAAAGATTTTATTTCATTTTCTTTTCTTTTCTTTACCCTTTTTCTTTTCTGTAGTCATTAGTCTACACTACTTTTTATGTGGTGCACATTTTAATATGCTTTAGGGCTTCTTGCAAACTATATGAGAAATACCAATTCTAGGTCAAGAATGCCTGATCAGCAACACACACTGACTGAGAAAGCCCCACTGACTCAATATTCATAATGAGGGCTTTTATGTAGAGAGTTGTTGGGCACAGGGTTTGTACTGAAAGGACTGTTCGTTCAGAGTCTGAAAAGCTTTTCTTGGAAAAATATCAGATGCTCCACTGGGAACTTAGTTGAAAGATATTCCTAAAGCAGCAGAGTGGACTGTCAGTGGCTGTGAAAGTACTGACTGGAGGAAAAGCAGAAAGTAAGGAAGCAGTGATGTTTGCTGAATGCTGGAAATAACTCTTTCGATTTAAATTCTGTGTAAACTTACAGTACATAACATTATTGTACAAGACCTCTTCTAGGCATCATTTTAATGCAAGCTTCAAATAGAGGTAAGTTCTACTCCAGCTGTTTTTTAAAATGAGATTTTCAAAAGCCTCTGTAGAAGACTGATGTTTTTCTGCTGCCCTAGAACGCCTTAAAGTGAGCTGTTTTGCTTTTTCTTTCTCAGTGCCAAGTATTAGAGGTCTTATAGTCCTCATTTAATATAATTTTGTTAAACTTTTGTACCTCTGTGTGTTGCATGGAGCCTGCAACACTGAAATAACTTAAAAATGAAACTGTGAAGTGTTTTTTGTCTTGAGAGGAATAGCAGCTATCTAGATCAAATAGATTGCGTTTTAAACAAGCAAACTGTACTTGTATACTTGGACAGCATCTGAATTAAAGGCAGAAAATACATTTATCTGTAATTCAATGTATCACCTGCTTTCTGTAAAGCCTCCTTCCCACAAACTATTCATATCCAGCAATACTGAGACTAATTGCTATGAATGGTAATAAGAAAAATCAGAAAAGTAGCTTCTATACTAAAATTTTTATTTTTCATTTTTCCTACCTGGATGGTTGATCCTGGAATTCCTACTTCCCAAGGGAATTTGACATATAGTCCCTTTCTACTAACCCAAACAATGCAGGCCAGTGTTTGTTAATGAGCCTCCAGCAGTGTCCCACTTCTAAGTGAAACTCTGTACAGTGACTCACATTGTATGTAAATGCCATCTGTTCTGGTATCTATAATACAGAAAGGAAGATCACAAGGCTCTGCATGTTGTTGACAGTGTTGCTAAGCTCATCTATGAATCTGCTGTCTCTAAAGGAGCTGACTCTGCCTCTGTTACTGTTCCCACTCAAGCTATAACTGGCCCAGTCTCTTGAGCTGGCTCTGGAGCTCACTGAACATTTCACTGAACATATTCAGCTCACTAACTCAGCAGAAAACTCTGCTTTTTTTGTTGGGTTCATTTTGTGCTACATCAATCGAGAGAAGACTCCAATGAGTCCCAGTACAACTGGCTAAGAAACTGCAGGTTATGCCATCAGGTGAGCTTGGCCAGTTGCTGGAAATGATCGGCCATAAATTTGGATTTTCTGAACTCAGTTTATCCCTCCCTTTCTCCTTCCAAATGAACCCCCTTCTGCTAAACAGTCAATATATAAACAGCAGAAGATAATAAATCATATTTACATTGATCTGTCAGACAAAGTGAACTCTATCACTAAACCTCTAGAGTTAACTCCTTCCATTTTCTCATTCAAGTGCTTTTCTTTGTTGACTAGGGAGTATTTTTCACTGGAGACTGGACACAGGAATGCAGGTTTTGGCTGATTCCTCACTTTCTGCCAGGCTCTGTGCTGGTGTGAAGTTTCCTCTCTGTTGGTAAGTAACCCAGGGGGATTGCTGCTAAAAGTTTGAATATTTGGAATTTGTACAGATCCGGTTTGCTACTGTTTTCCTTAATGAACACTCATTGTTTTTACAAACAGAACAGTAACACTGGAGTGTCTAGCTTTGAACTTCAAACACTCAAGATCCTCCACTCAACAGAAGACAAATAGCGTAATCTATAGTCGGAGCTCCCCCATTACTTGCTGTAGAATCTGAAATTCTTTATGTCTGAGAGTAACTGCTTGATATGACTGTACAGAGTCCACACAATCAAATTGTCATCTTTGCTGCCTTCTATCTCAGGTGGCTTTTGTCATCACAGAAGAATTCTTTGTCTGGTGCCCAATCCCTCCCTTCTCCACTCCAATCATTTCTTTCTGCCATGTCAGCAGTGCTTGCCATCCCCTCAGTAGTGCTGTCACTTCTGATTTTGTATAGGCTAAACTAACCCTAACCCTAATCACTGGAACGATACAGCTTAAAAATAACTTTTTTGGTTAACCTTTCTGGGATATTTTTAACCCAGATCACGGACACAAAATCTCTCATAAAATGATAGGCAATGAAACACAACCATGCATGCCTGCACAGGCCTTTGTTTTAGGGAGATCCACACTGCAGGATTAACTCTGCATTTCCCCAGGGGAG
This sequence comes from Tetrao urogallus, assembly GCF_951394365.1. Lineage (NCBI taxonomy): Eukaryota > Metazoa > Chordata > Aves > Galliformes > Phasianidae > Tetrao > Tetrao urogallus. Next base: position 9,994,054 of record NC_136833.1, read on the forward strand.
CTCTGCTCTGTCCTTCCCCGCCACTGTGTAAATGAGAGATGGTCCTCCCTTGCCATCAACTTGTGCATCCAGCACCTGAAGAAGTCTAGGCAAGGATTTGGTCCTGCAGGTAACGTGCAATAGGAGAATCAGTGGTCACTGGTGGCTTTTTACACGCACTATGAACAGAGAGATTTTCCTGAACATTCTCCCAGTTGGGGCGATAATTTGGAACACGGCTATCGAGCTGCTTTCCTTGTTTGCTGAGAGGAATGGAGCGAGGGGAAAACCCCCCTTTATGGACGGGACCCCATAGAGACCGAGCTGGTGGATTCGACCTCGCTCCGGGTCCCGCCGAGATCTCCCAGCTGTCGGACAGGAACTGCAGACACCTTCTTCGCGTCCCCCAGGGCTGCCTGTGGGAGGGGGGAACCGCAGGACCGCTTGACCCCACTCGGTGGGGCGGGTGCGGGGCAGGGCAGCTGGGCTGGCGCCCGACGGCATCTCTCCGCCCGCTGTCTCGCTCGTGGGCCGCGTCCGCACCGCTCTGCGCAAGCCCGGCCCTGTCCGGGCGCGGGCGGACCTGGTGTCCCGTCAGGGCGCGGGCGGGTCGCGTCGCCCCCCGCCATGTCCCTCCCGCTGCGGCCCCGCCGCCCACTACTTAAAGCGGCGGGAAGCGGGTGCCGTGCCGCTCGCGCCCTGTCCGCGTCTCTCCACAGAAGATGGCCTCGACGTGCCCACGGCCCCTGCTGAGGTACCGGTCCTTCGCCATCCTCTTGCTCGCACCGCTGCTGCTGCTGCCGCTGCCGATCACTGTGCCCACGCGGGTAAGTGCCTGCGGGTTCCGAGCGGGGACCCGCTGCCCCAAAGGAACCCACCCACACTCGGCCCCCAGGGCCGAGCCGCTCAGCTGCCCCTGACCCAGCGCGGCAGGCAGGCGCGGTTCGGGTTCGTGTGGGGATCCCCCCAGAGCGGGCGGTCGCTGTGTAAAGCGCTGCCCGTTCGGTCCCTGGCGCTGTATCTCCTATGCCACCTGAGTGGCCGCTGAAGTAGCACCTTCCTGGCACCGTCTCAGAGGAGTTTATTCACAGCTCAATTAGCCTCTCAGTCCTGGGTCTCAGGGATGTGTTCTACTGCTTTTGCTCCTAATGATCTTCAAGTGGTGCTGGTGCTAGGCAGTGGAGCTCACATAAGAAGCCCAAAACAGGAGCTCCATGCCCATTTGTTCATCCAAAGGAATATGCCAGAGCCTGGGCTCCCACAGACCCAACCCATCTTGCAAACTGGGTACAATTCTTTTTGACCCAGAGATAAATATATATACATAGTTGGCTTGGACGTGTAGAATTGCACTCGAGGTTATCTAGGAATAACTGTCAGTGAGGAGTTAGGGGACTGAAAGGGGGGACTTCTGGGCTCTCTAGGCCTGCTGCTGAGACACTGAGATGCTTTTAAGAATGCTCCTGAGTGCCATTCTTCATCCAGTGAAGCACTAGGAAGCCGTGCACTATGTGTTATGCAGTGATTATAAGATGGGTTTGAATGTAATGTACTCCACATCCCTCTTCCTCTGGTGATGGGGGGTCTCATAGCTCCTTTGGTTTCAGTGCAGGTACACCAGCATGGAGCTGGAATGAGCTACCAAGAGTTTTATCTTTAAAACCTTGTAGCATTCTTGGGAAAATGTGAAACCTCTGTTCACAGTATTTTCACCTACTAAGGCTTTAGCTATTCTAGGGCTAAATGCAGTCTTTCTTCTGGGTGTAATGATCCATATATTTTAAACTACAGGAGGAGCATTATGCAGGTGTATTTTAAACCTGTTTACAAACAAAAAAGAAAAAAGAAAAACCTTTTGGCTTACCTGTCTAATAACAGCCTTGCTCTTCACTTGAATGCTGGTGCCTTGAGGAAAGGTATTTCTGGCTGTTTGGCACTATTGTGATCAATGCTAGGACAATTTCCTGGAAAAAAATAAATAAAAAGAAAAAAGAAAACAAAGAGAATATCTCTTCAGTTTCCCAATAATTGTAGGAATATTGTGTCATCAATCTTATCTGGAAAATTACAATATTACACAGTGGGAGAGTACCATTTCCATCAGTAGCTGCTTTTCAGCTCTCAGTGAGAAAACTAGTCATAGTGATTGCTCTGGGCTGTCCAGACACACCAAGGAAATATTTTGTCACTATTCCCATAAATCACAGATGTATATAGATGTGGATACACCTACTTATTTAATCTCAGAACTTTGGCTGTTCATCTAGCTGTAGACGTTTGAGTTAATTTATAAACATGGTTGTATTTTTGAACTTCATGTAAATTATTTACTCTCCACTGTACAAAACCAGCTTTTTCTGTATTGTGTTATTTGAAGTAATATTCTCCTAGAGTAGTTTGTGTGTCTTTCATCTTATAAAATAAATTAACTACAGTATCTTCTTGCACTTAGTTACTATTGTACAGCTTAAATTCGATCATAAGCTCACCTCACATTTATCAAGGAAAGAAATTAAAATAGGATCTGTCTGATATCTTCTAGTCTCTAATAAAACATTTCTTTCCAAACTTGTCCTGTAATTAATCTCCTCTAAACCTGAAAAAAAAATTACTTACAAGGACTGTTTTCTAATTCTTCAACTCCTCCCTGTTTATAAATACAACCTTACAGCAATTTTTAAATATCACTGTAACACCATTTATTTTTGCAATAAAGTCCCATTTGTGCATTAGAATCAGATCCTATAAACACGTACCCTAAATATGAACAAACTGTGAGCAAAATGCCTTAACTAAAGCTTTAAAACATTGTTTACTGTAGGCTAATGAATGCTTGCTTCTCCTAACAATTTTGAAAGTACAAACCAAGGAAGCCTAGGTTAGAGAAATGTGTGACCAATGGTATAAAGAGTCATGTTACAACAGGGGATGAGGGAATCCTCTTACTAGATAACTTAGAGAATTAGATCCCTTATTAGATAAACACAGTATGATTTGGGAAAGCAAGTTAATATCTCATATATCCTTAACTACTCAAAAAAAAAAAAAGTTAAGAATTCTAAATGGTAAGAGTTATAGTTCTAAATTGTTCAGTGAGTTTCTGGGTTCAAGTGTATTACTAAGACACACTTCAAATACATCTGAATGTCAATCAGTCTTCTCACCTATACTAGGAAATACTCATCTATAAGCATCCATTTAAAAATAGATTACTAAAAATAGAAATGCCCAAATCTTAAACACTGTTAGAAATTCTTGGCACCTGGGTGTGAAATTTGCTTACCTCAACTGCCAAGAGGTAATTGCACACTGCAAACTGTACTTACCTAGCTGTGGAAGATTTGTTTTTTTTTTCTTGCCCTACATTTTACCTAAAGGCATTAGAAAACACACGATGGTCAAAAAGACTTTTTATGCAACTGAATTCTGAGCAAGACTTAAAATGTGCAAGTTTAATTCTTTGCGTCCTTGCTACCTATTTCTATGTAACTTGTTAAGCTACAGACAATTGAATCTTTGTTTCCCCTTAGAAAAGATAGCAGTGTGTTTCTTATCTGTAAGAATAGTTTTCTATACTTACATGTCTTCCATTATATTGCAGGAAGCCAAATGCGCATATATCATCATCATCATGGCTGTGTACTGGTGCACTGAAGTTATCCCACTGGCTGTTACTTCCCTAATGCCAGTTGTATTTTTCCCTCTGCTTGGAGTTCAGAGCTCTAAATCAGTAAGCAACAGTTCTTACTCCATCCATATCTGATAAAAGGATATCCATTGATCTGATCCCTCACTGATAGGAAAGCACTCAATTTCTGGGGCTGTTTTTGAACATGTTGAGCAGGGTTCTGGTATGGGAAGATGCTGAACCGAATATGTACTTTCCCAAAATATTAAGGATGTGGGGCTTGTGGTGGTAGAGGGAAACGTCCTCTGGGCATGGATCCTGATGGAAAACATCCCAGTAGTGCCAGGAGTTTGTATGTTCAGAACTCACCCAGTTGGAGAGCATTGCTAACATCTTCTGGGAGATTTCAGAATGCATGAGGCAAACTTCCCCTGGCAGGGTAGACAGTACAGTGCCAGCAAGTACACTGTGTCCCCTCTGAAGCTCACGCTGCTAAAGGATAATTGGCTGTTTGTGCTAGTGGAAGAGTAGTGCTTTAGCCCGAGCGAGAGACACTACATTTAGGTACTGTAGCCCAGGTTTACTATTGGCCAGCAATAGTTAGGATGGGTGAGGTTGTTAGAAGTTCTGGGAAATCTATTTTGGAATTTGGCATTTCTGGTACCTTTAGTGCTGTTCAGCACTAAAAAAGAGAATCAAGAGTTCAGGAATCTGGAGGCAGTTCTAAGGCCACTGCTCTTTCTGACAATGTTGGGGTGAGGCCTGGTGCACTAAATGGCTTTGAGAGGAAGGCAGGAAATACTAGTGAAACTAGCAAGTGACAAGATTTGATCCTCTGATCTATCTTCTTTGTCTTACAGGTGTGCTTGCAGTATCTAAATGACACAAATATGCTCTTTGTTGGAGGGCTGATAGTTGCAATTTCTGTTGAACGGTGGAATCTTCACAAAAGGATTGCGCTGAGAGTCCTGCTGATACTTGGGGTGAAGCCTGCACTGTAAGAATGTTACATTAGCTCTTCTTTACCTGTGTCAGTTTAGCAGAGACCTAGGTATGATGTTTAAGAGTCAGCACAGGAGAGAAGTTCCAAGAAGCTCTTTTGCTCCACTTGTACAGAGTTTCCAGAGGTGAAATCTTCTGCAGGATCAGTTAATTTGCCCTTTATGCAAAAACATAATAATGGTAGGGCGCCTGTGACTGCTGACTTGAATGGCATGAAAATACTTTCATTTTTATACCAGCTCCAATCTCTACAGTCTCTCACATTTCCTCTTGGGTCCATAGTTTGATTCTTGGATAAGATTATTGAGTGGAATTCAGTTTTCAAAACACAAGCATTTATTTCTGATTCAAATAGCTAGACTGTCTGTATAGTAAAAAAGGCTTGTCTATAGTAGGGCAGATGATTCATGCACAAGAAGTTCTTATCAACTGCGAAGCAGTAAGTATCTGAGTGGAATCCAAATACCTGTTTGTTCCTGTCTGAAGACAGGTGAGATAAATCTTTCTCTTCCTTTTTGTTTTAGGCTGAATCTCTGTACAACCACAAGGCTATGGTTTCATCTGTATTGTTGCTACCCAGCTGATCTATTATTGTGTGTGCTGGCATTCACAGTTCCTATGAAATCTTTTTATCATGACTTGAAGTCATCACTGAGGCAGCATCACCACCAACATCTGTGTGAATGGAGATATGGTCCTCACCTAAAAGCCATGTGCTCCTTCTGTCATGCTTAAGTGATGCCAGTTACACAGCCAGAAGTGTTGCAAAGGTGGTGGTGGTGAAGAGCATCCAGTATCCATTAGTTTGCATCTACAGATAAAGCCAAGTTTACAAGATGCAAAAGCAGTTTTCAGTCACAATGACAATAGGCAGGAAAGAAACACAGTTTTATAGTTCACTTCTACAGAGCTGCCATTTCATTTTATTTTAATCTGGATAAATTCTGTGTTTTTGCTACTGGGAACAAGGTGGTGCAGACTTAATCATGCATAGATCAAGCAACTAAATGCCTTTCTTGAATTCTTTCAATGAAGACGGCAGAGCTAGCAGGGAATCTGTCTCTGCTTTGTATTATCAGAGACTACACACATCCCTGTCTGGACTCTGCTCTCTAAATTAAAGTAACTACAAAGCCTAGCAGTGTCTATTTTTTCCTCCTTTCTCCTCTGCTTGTTTCTCTCTTTTCAGCCTCATGCTGGGGTTTATGATAGTCACTGCCTTCCTGTCCATGTGGATAAGTAACACAGCAACCACTGCTATGATGGTTCCCATTGTTCAGGCTGTCCTGGATCAAATGGACAACACAGAAAATGATGTGACCATGATGGAACAAGCAACTGGCCAAACAAATACAGTGATTGAGCTGGAGGAAAAGAATGCATCAGATCCCACTCCAGTGCAGGGTAAGGGCCTGCTAAAGGAATGAACTGATTCTACTGAATTTGTTACACTCAGAGCTCACATATTGAGTTTCTCCAATTTCACTGCTCTGTTGTGCAAGTACAGAGGGCTATATTATTAAATACTATTAAAAATCAAACTGTGATGCCTTTCTCTTTCAGAGAAGGGAGAAATGTTTTGGTGATTTTCATGGACGTGATTTCATGGAATTAGTAGTTTGATCAGCCATGATTCCCTGTGAGACTGTGTACAAGAATGAGTTCAGAGATTGGTAGTGAATACCATGTCCCACACTTCAAACCTTCTGCCTGGGACAGAAGGATTATATGTCTGTGGAAGATGCAGTGTATAAGGCAGTTCACGTGTGCCAGTCATTGCCCTGTTATGATATTGACTCAATTGCCATATTTGTTTGGACTTTGGAAGATAGCTGAGATACAACAGCAATCTCTGCTTTTTGGTTGTGTGATGTCTTGCCTCACTAGTGAAGGGAGAATGCACAATTGTGCAAAGCTCAGGCACAATTGCATGTGTTTATGTAACTCATGCAAGTCAAGAAAATACTAATAGGTCAGAGAGTACTCTTCAGGCTTTGTCATTGCTAGCTTCCAAACAGTTGTGTTAACATAATTTTTTAAGTTTGCCTAGCTGTTTTTAGTGTTTATTTTTGAGTCTCAAAAACTTCTGCACTTAGACTAGAGTTAATAATTTTGCTGGATTTCTGTGCACTTAGAAGGAACTACTTGGCTTTGCTACTTTATTTCCATCTTACATGCAATGAAAGCAACAAATTTGAGTGAAGAATACCCTTGGCTATTGTTAAATTATTTGTAATTGCTACACATTCGTTGTCTCACTCAGTCAGACTTAAGGATGAAATTGTTAATCTCAGAGCAGAATAGGCACAGCAGCAAAATTTCACATTGATCTAAACAGTTCGTGGCAGGCCAGAATTATGTTTGGGGTGGTTTTGGTTTTTGGGTTTTTGGTTTTTTTTGTTTGTTTGTTTGTTTTTTGTTTTTTGGGTTTTTTTTTGGTTGGTTGGTTTTTGGTTTCTTTTTTTTGTTTTGTTTGTTTGTTTGTTTTTCTGTCATATTTGCAGCTGCTTAAACTGCTTGAGTTCTTACTGTGGCATTGAAAGGATTCTCATGACTACAGTTTCTGGGTGATGGTAAGCCTCTCTGTGAAATAGGAAATTGCTGCTTAGAAACTGTGGCACCAAGATGGGCAACAGCATCCTTGGATCACGTAGAGCCAGATTATCAATCTTTCTTCTCAGCACCTCATGAACATAATTCTGAAATATTTGGGGAGTATTCTGTGGGCTTTTAAAATTAAAATAATTGGCATGCACAAACTGGAAGAACTGAGTCTGCAGGACCGGACACGAACTTTACACCTTCCTAATTGCACCTGAGGCAAGTTATGTTCTTTGTATTTAGTCATAAGCAATGGACAAGTTCCTGATGGCACCAGATCTTCTGAGGAAAAGAAAATGAAGAAACGTATATGTAAGGGAATGACACTGTGTGTGTGCTATGCTGCCAGCATTGGAGGAACTGCAACACTGACTGGAACAGGGCCAAACATGGTATTGAAAGGCCAGATGAATCAGTAAGTCACTCTTGCTATTTCTTTACTTTTACTGCCACACAGTTTTGTGACCGACACATTAAAAGTCATAGTAGCCATTTCAGTTATCAAACTATTCAGTAACCAGCTGATGAACTGAAAATGAGAAATGTGTGTAAAGTGATGGGCCATATTTTTCTTCTCTAGCACTTTTTAGATAGCTGTGTGATAGATCTGAGAAACTTAGAATTGTTGGTAATTGACAGCTGGCTGAAAATGAGATACTGGTTCTTCTGCCTCCTCTTTTTCAAGGAAAAGGCAGCACGTGAACAGAGCAACTGCAGTGTGGATCTTGAAAAGAACATATGATTAAGTCTTCTCATAAACACACTGAAAAGTGGTAAAAATAGTTTAGCTGATGTTGTATTATTATTTCTCCTCCCTGTGGCTAAGTAAACTGTATAGATATTGTTTTAAAAGAAAGGAGCTATCCACAAAATAATCTTTTCTAAGATGGGAACTGTTGAGTCACAGCCTTAGCCACTGATGGAGCACCTGGGGAAAGGACCCAGTCAGCTCTGGGAGCACAGGTGAAGGCAATTCACCTGGATGACAGGAAGGGGTGGGGCTTGGCTGCACCTCTCTTAGATCTCATTTGAGGGCTGGCCCCCACTGGGGAAGGGTGTCTTTTTGGAGTTTTCTCCTTGGTGAAGCTTTCTGTTGTGAACTCAGACTCTTCTGATATGGGTAAGTGATCTTCTTTCCTTCTTTTATAGACCTTTTCTATTGTGCTGGTCCTTCTGTCATCACACCTTTGTAGTAACGCTTTTCCCACTGTATTAATTTATCTAATTGCTGCAGGAATTTATTTAGATGCGACCTTCTCCGCAGTGAAAATTCTGTGGACTCCTCAATGGTTGCTCAATGTTCCATCTTTCTACTGGAGTGCTTAAACTGGAGCAGCCACATTATCCATTGGTTTTATTACCTACTTGAGAACTTGCTATTGCTATTTCTTCTTCAGGGGTAGATGTAGGGAAGAACAGAAAGTTGTTCATAAAACTCTGGCTTCAGTCTTTTGAGCTAAGTAGCAACTATGTCTTCTACTGAAATGAGCAGAAGCGCAGCTATTAACTTCAAAAGAACATTCTTGTTTTCCTATTAGTTAAGAAGGGGGAGGAGGAAAGAAAAAACACATCATGGAATAAATGACCAGATGGAGAGATCTTTCAGTAGTGCTTGTCTTACTGTGACCTAAAATGTCAGCATGAGCTCTCCTGTCTGCTTTAAAGTAGGATGTAGGGAAAATTATCACATTATCACAGTATCATTTAATTTCTATTCTGAAATCTAGAGCTGCCTTTCTATTCAATTAAGCAGTGAGTATTGCCTATGATTACTAGTAATGGTTGTCCCAAATGTATACGTCTAATTGTCACCACAGTGAAGTGAAGGCAGATTACTGACTGTTTTGATATAATACAGAAAACATTTTTCTTTTCAGATTATACCCCAACAATAATGATGTCGTGAATTTTGCTTCCTGGTTTGGGTTTGCCTTTCCAAACATGATTCTGATGTTGGTGTTAGCGTGGCTTTGGCTTCAGTGCTCTTTCATGGGATTCAAGTAAGCTTTTAACTACTTCATACCATTTAAACCATTCATCTAATGCAGATCAGGTCACTCGCAAGTTTCTGTATAAAATAAAAGCACTAGCGAGTTATTCATTCTGCAACTGGGAGCAGTTGCATTTCACAGCAGCTTTTGAAATCTGGAAACCTTTTATGTTTGGGGAGAGTCACACTAGGTAAAAGTGTAAGATGTTGTTAATGTTCAGACAGGATTGCCTTTTTCAATTTAAAATCTGAGAATTTCAGAGCATGAAGACCATGGCTATATGTTGCTGCCCTTGATTCGACACTGAGTTTTTCATACTTGCTTGCACCAAATTGGACAGACTTATGGACTCCATTTTTCTGTGAAAATTGGCACATGCATGTGGAATACTTTGACACTGCTATCATTTATCTGTTCCTGCCCTCTGCTTTAGTCTGTGCCTGTCCGGAGAAGGGACAGCTTCATTGTGGAAGGCATGGTAAATTCCTCTAGTATGTTAATGCTTACAGTGTTTTCTTCTCCCTTTTCTTAAAGCTTTAAAAAAAGCTGGGGATGTGGGACAGTGAGAACTGCTAAAGAAAAAGCTGCATACAACGTGCTGAAAGCAGAAATGAAGAAATTGGGCCCTATCTCTTATGCTGAATTCAATGTCCTCGTAATGTTTGCATTGCTGGTTGTCTTGTGGTTTTCCAGACACCCAGGCTTTGTAAAAGGCTGGGCTAGCAGGGTCTTTCCAGAAGGAGAAAAGTAAGTTTTGAATTTTTTTTCATCCTATACTCCCCTGGATGGGAATCAGATTCTCCTTCTCTTACATTCTGTTTTGACTGGGGGGGGAGGAAGTGGGGGGAGGTCATTCATTCCAACCATATTTGAATTTGTGTTTGTTGGGCTGGATTTTCTCTCATGCATGAGATCTACAAACTACTTGACAGTTTATATTGCAATGAAGGCTAAAGACTGAGACGTGGGGCAGGCTGAGCTTCCTAAAGAAAGATAAAATTCTGCAATGCTTATCTCTGTTATGCAGAAGTACATGTCAGTGTTTTCCTTGCATGTGTTACAATTAGCTGTGGTGTTCAAGTATTTGGTACTATCATCTCTAAAAAATGGCATGTATAGAAACCATTGGGAAATCAGTTCTTTGCTTTGAATAGCTTCTTCAGCTGATGTTATGTAATGTGGCATATTAAGAACGTAAAACTTGTGATAGGAAGATCTTTCAGGTAATTTTCTTTCAAATCATTGGAATATAGTCTTTGAGTCTTGGCTTCTTCCCAGGGAGGTAACCCTGCCTACAGAAGCATTTTCATATGTGATTTTGATTAATAGTATGCTGATTTCATTTATGATGTTTGTGCTGTGGCAGGTCTAAGATACCTGAGTCATGAACTAGCAATCTGTTTTGCTAATATATAGACCCCAAATAGAATGACAAGGAACACTGATTGCAATGCTGGAAGGCAACCATTTTCTGGAAGACAGGTGTCTTATTTTCTAAGCTATCTTCTCTTTTCTCCTTTAGATATATCACTGATTCTGCTCCTGCTGTGTTTATTGCCCTGCTACTGTTCATCCTTCCTGCTAATAAACCCAAATTCATAGGCTGGAGTTCAAGCATGTCTGACACTGAACAGACTGAAGAAGGTATTTAAAAGAGGCATTGTAATGTTGTGAAAGTTACCCTATTCCAGCTAACATGTAGAAACATACTCCTGATTTGTGTGCATTTCTTCAGGGTACTTCATTTCACGAACATCCTGCGCAGGGCTGAGGCAAGCACCCTGCTTGTATGTGTTATCTTTACTCTTACATGTGCAGGTTTCTCAGTAGCATACCTCTGCTGCTGGACCTTTCCGTTGTAACTTAAAGAACTGGAGACAAAATGGCTTCACTCTCCTGAAATATATTCTGCTTTTCATTTCTCACTTCAGATATTAAGAAGCCATTTTTATCAGCCCCACTGCTGGACTGGAATGTGGTTCAGAGGAAGATGCCCTGGAACATTGTTCTGCTGCTGGGAGGAGGTTTTGCTTTGGCTGATGCAAGCGCAGTATGTTCTGATATTTATTGTTCTCTAACTCAGAGGTGGACTTGCCTGGTTTATTTTCCTGTCCTGTATTACTGGGCATGCACCCAAAGGCAAACTCAGTAGAAATGTTTGCATTTGGAGGTAGATACAAATTCTCAAAAAATAAGAGGAAAGGTGAATATTTCTACCTCTTTTTCAGGAACTTGCATGCACCGATCAGGTTTGTCTAATTTATCTTCACTGGCTGCAGAGATAAGGAGAGCAGCCTTTCTTATTTCTATTGTCATCCTGATCCCATCCCTGACTAGAAAAAATAGAAGCATAAGAATAATAATAAAAAAAAAAATAGAAAAAAAAAATAGAAGCCAAATTCATTGTGCTAAGATGCATCAAAGTCATAGCCTTAGATATCAAGTGTGTCATGCTTTGGGGAAGTTCGTGTTCAGGTCTAAGTTTTGTGCCTAGACAATTCTTAAACAATGGGGTAAATTAAAGCTCTGGTCTGTTACATTCATTCACCATATTTACATTCTTAAAGTTCTGGAATATTGCAAGCTGTCTAGTCAAAGGCTCTGTAAGCACTTTGAATCAATTGCTGTGTTTTCATAACATAGAATACTCATACAGCCTTGTTATCTTCAGAAACATTAAAAATTCATTGTAGGAACCTTGTGACTGATTCATTAAGTATTTGCAGTAGTCTCAGCAATAGTTATTTCTATGTAGTTAAAAAAATATATATATAACCAAAACATGAACAAGTATTTTGGCTCTAGGAGAATTAGGGAAGCGTGGCTGAGTGTTTTGTCCAGTTGGCAAGGAATTCCTTTTAGTGTTTGTGACAGGTTATTGAACTTTCATGAGGGGCAGTTATGTAATTTGTGAGCCACTTAGCATTATTTGTTAGGAACACCACCCATAATGAGTTTTCTGCTCCTGAGCCAAGGAGTCTAAACCTCACTGAAAAAAATACTTTTTTCTTATCAGAACTCTGGACTCTCAGGTTGGCTGGGTCGTCAGATGACTCCATTAGGATCTATTCCACCCTGGTCCATTGCAACAGTACTTTCCCTTATTATAGCAGTCTTCACTGAATGCACCAGTAATGTTGCCACAGCCACTCTCTTCCTACCTGTCTTTTCATCCATGGTAAGATTGCTTCCATCTTGTTATGCTATCGACTGATGAGAAGTAAACAGACAGTTTCTAGTGACAAAACATCACATTTACTTTCTTGTGTTTTTTTTTTTTTTTTTTTTTTCCTCTGAAATCCAGTAATGAAATAGTCTATCTGACAGCATACCCTAATAGATATTGACTTTATCTGATGTTGGTAGAAAGAGTCAAATTTATATCTTTAAGACTACTGCTATATTTATAACATTGTAAGCAGGTGGGCAGTAGGAATACAGACTTCATCCAGTTTGTCCTATCCATACACCTGAAGCCTGAGATACTGGCTTCTTGGGGGAAGAAGCTAACTCGGGAAGCCATTTCAAGCCTGCCATAAGGAGTGCCCCTTGGCTGGGGAGGAACTGAAGAGAGAGTCACTTTTTTTAATATAGTTCACGCTACATCAATTATTTCTGGTCACTTTATATTTGAGCCATCAACTCAGAACTGGAAAATCTAAATCAAAAAAATACTCACCAGTTTCTTCTATTAATCCTTTTGGAGGGATCCTTTATCTTCATCATTTACACTAGAATATGAAAAGTGGTGGGCTTGATCATTAGGAATACATTTTGTGTATTAAGACAACAACTTTAAACCTTAGGGAGAAAAATCTGGTAAGTTTTGCTATAAAAGCAGTTGCAATTGCTGCCTTTTCTAACCAGAATGGAAATGCAAGCATGAAGGAAAAAAAAAATAAGATATTTTGTTGTTTAACTTAGAAAAAAGTGGCTGTACTTTCCAAGTCATTTCATCAAGATAGAATTGTCCAAATAAAGGTGCTGTGCTCCTAGTCACTGCAGTTCTGAGTCCCACAAAGTTTATGTAATGTCTAAAAGTGTTACTCCCCATGCTTTGTAATTATAGTTCCATCCTTGTATTAACCCAGCAAATGCTCTAAAAATGCAACCCAAGGTCAAAGAAAAGATTGCTGGGTAAATTTGACCAGAACTCCAAATTATACTGTAGAGCAACAAGAAAGAATCAAGCATTCTTTTAAGTACTGTGGGGGAGAGAGACCAAAGTTATCTTTAAGTGTGTGTAGATTCCATAATAAAATGCTTGAAAATTACTCTGATGATGTAACACCAGGGAATTAACTGAACCTGTGTGTCTTAGAGGTTTGGGAGATGTTCTCTTTTTCTTTGGAACACTTCTAGCATGATAATTGTCTTTGTTTTGTTGCAGGCTGTATCTGTCAAGATCCACCCTTTGTACGTTATGCTGCCAAGTACTCTGAGTGCTTCCTTTGCCTTCATGCTGCCTGTTGCGACACCTCCAAATGCAATAGTGTTTTCCTATGGCCACATCCGGGTTTTGGACATGGTAAGATGATGAACTGCCTGGTCTCTTGTCTGAAGTTCTCCATTGTACTTCCCCTGAAACATGACAAGAGTTTAATTTTCTTGTCCTAATATTTACAAAGTACCTGAGCACTCTTATGGGCTGTAACTAATAACTTATGCCCTTTTCTTTACTACTGTAAGGATTGGTGTCTCTGCAGCAATATTACCTTTCTCATAGGCTTTGGCAGACATACTCTCTAGTCCAACTGAAAAGTCAAAGCTGACAAGTGTCTCTTAAACACCAAAGCATTAAAATGCGGCTGGTGCTTTCCAGTGTCTTCTGGGGCTTTTGCAAAGATAAATAAAAGAGCTGAAAGTAGAAGGTAACAAGTCCAGTCATCCTGTACTTTGGTCTTCTGGTTGGCTGTGGATCACACAGTACCAGGTTCTGTGCTGAACATCCAAACATTATCAGTTTTCTAACTGAAATCTTGAAGGGCATGGAAGCTACTCTTTAACTAATACGAGCAGCTTCTTGAAAGTCTACTAAATCTCCTAGACCTGTTGAACAGAGCAAAGCATTCAGTAGCTTTGGACAGTGCGTTCGCTGGTATTTCTATCTAAGCAAGAACATAGGGCAGTGGGTACTGTGGCTATTTCTGTGCTTTGACTATTTCTTTCCTTGTTTTTTCTTTTTTTTTTTTTTTTTTTTTGTATGAATATGCCTTGCTATAACTTGCTGTGCTGTTATGTTGTCGTTGTTGGTTTGAACTTTCATCCTTGTAGGTTAGGTCTGGAATAGTAATGAACATCATTGGAGTCTTCTGTGTCACACTGGCAATCAACACATGGGGAAGACCTATATTTGAGCTGGACACATTCCCAACATGGGCAAACAGCACAACTAATCAGTGAGCAATGAAGAATTCATGTTATACAAGGAAAGTCCCCGTAATCCTACTTCCTGTTGCCGAAACATAGAGCTTTGTCACTGTTTCAGATCCAGTGTTAGATGCTACCTTCTGGGAGTCACACATCAGATCAAGTATGGACCAACTCATTATAGTCATGCTGGAGACAAATGTGCTGTTTAATTATGCAACCCTAAGGATGGTATGTTTGGATCATAAGTACGATCAAGTGATTCACTGCATTTTCAACCAAGGTCAAGAGTTAGAATTTATTTAACTTATGAAATAAAAAGAGGGTAAGCTGTCGTATCAAATAGTTTGGACTATTTTATCACTGGTACGTATCTGTAAATCATTGTCATTGGACCCAGTTAAGAGCTGACAATTCATTAACTGCTACATATCAACAAGTCAGCAGCTGTACAAAGAAATTCCCAATGTCACTTATTTAGGGTAAAGTCTGTTATGTTTTAATCTGGATTCAACCTTGTGGTGAGCTGTCTCCAAGTCAGCATGCAAATGTTTTTCATCACCTTGTTTTCATTCCCAGATCTCAGTGCGTTTCGACACCATTATCGAGAGTCAGGATAATGTGATGCCATGCTAGTTATGATTCTGTTGAAGTCTTGAGCAATTATGTTGGCTGTGTGCTCCTTGCACTGGTAGGGTCAAGAATCTTTCCTCCATTGGCTCCAGGTAGATGTGGTTTCACAGGTTTTGTTAGTGCCAGCTTGGAAATGACTGGTCGAGCATAGGACTTCACACCTACTGGAAAAGCTCCTGGATTCATCTTATTTAATAACTGTAGAATTTTGAAGTGGAAACAAGGCAAGAGAGAGGCTCTAATTGAAGGCCTTGCAAACAATAAGGGGTGCAAACGACAGGGCTTGTGCTGATTGTGTACTTTAGAATCCAGGTCCTGTGACAAAACTGTAGCACCTATTCATGTAACTTCTGAAGCAAAAGTCAGTCAAAAAATTAATGTTGGACTAGGTGTATCTTGTCATTGTGTATGAATGTTTATTTAGCCTTGAAGACGAAGTTGGGATGTAAGGCCTTGTGTTGTAGTGGACACATCTATGATCATGACCCAAGTTTTTGTTTCTGGATTTGCTGTACAACCCCAGGCAGTCAATTTACTACTTTTTATCTCTGTTTCCCATTCTGAAAAGATATTACAGAACTTATCTACCTCATAGGATGTTGTGAAGAAATAAGGGTCATCTTATTTCTACTTTAAGGGTAATTTTCCACCTTGAGGGGGGGAAAAAAGCTACATCTGGCCTCTGGCACTATAACGTGTGTAGAATATTTAACAGGTTTGTAGTTAACATGAATGTTCCCTACATAACTGTAAAAAATTTTCATGTTTTAACTTTAAAAGCGAGTCAAGTGCATATATCCGCAAGATCACTAGTTGCTTTTATGAGCAGAAAATTTCTTCAGTATTGATTTGAGTTTCATGCTTTTATCTTCTATGGTCTTTCAAGGTGCTGCACACCATAAACTCTCCACTGACTGTTGTTCCTGGTATCTCCAATAGCATTCTGTCTACCTAGCTGGCTGCATATGATGCAGCCTCATACCTCTTCCATGGAATGATGGGATGTGTGGATAAACACTTGCAAAGTTTCTCTAAGGAAAAGATCAGTTCTAGTGCCAAGAAATAGCTTTGTCTCAGGTATTAGTCACCACCTAAAGGTTATCACAGTATTCATTTAAGGATGTAAAGCCAGAACCAACTAAGCACCTCCTATGCTTTGGAAATCATCACTTAATGCTGACTTGCATCTGTAGATATCTAATTGCATTTGAGAAAGTGACTTTTGTTTTGACAGTCCTCGTAATATGAGGACACTTCATCAACTGCAAGATTCTTCATAGCCTTTGATCTTCACTGTTGCAGGTGAGGTACAGTGG
This sequence comes from Tetrao urogallus, assembly GCF_951394365.1. Taxonomy (NCBI): domain Eukaryota; kingdom Metazoa; phylum Chordata; class Aves; order Galliformes; family Phasianidae; genus Tetrao; species Tetrao urogallus. The sequence continues at coordinate 10,010,574 of NC_136833.1, forward strand.
TCTTTGTGTGGCTGGGTAACACTGAGCTTGCCTCTCTCAATTTATACAGATCCAAATTCCTCAAAAAATGGTTTCAGCTTGAGGGTATAGGACAGGTACTTCCCTCTCCTGTTTGCAGAAAGGAACATTCTGAAAGTATCTTGATGGGAAGAAAGTGCCCTCCTCTCAGCTAGGAAAGTGCTTTCTTCTGTTATGAAAGTACAAAACAGATGTCATTTTCTGGAATGGTTACACTGGGTGAGTTACAGATGTGCCAGATCGGGGAGGAAAATACGGTGGTGTAAAGAAGGGACTCTGACTCTTTAATAAACGCGGTGCGCTTGATGTGTCACCTTGTTGCCCTGTTGATCTCGAGTACATCCCTCTGAGACATCCTTATTTATGACATCTTTATAAATGAATATTCGATTTAAATGGTAAATTGCAGAATTAGAGTCAGACAAGTAAAATATTAAGACTATCTTCTGTCTGGCACAGATTTTCTCCTGTGTGACACAGCAGATCACCTGTTTCTGCATTACCTTCCACTGTAGCATAATATTGCTCCAGTAAGATCCACAGTAGTACACACCATAGAAAATCAGTGCAAAGCAGATTTCAGCACTGCTTCAACTATCTTCAGGCCTGTGTATCAATGCTTCCTTTCATAATCTAATTGATAACTTGAGTTTCTGCCTTTAAAAATGCTCAGGCAGAACCAAAGCTGGTGGCATACGCTACAAGCTGTCCTGTTCATTCCAGAATAAAAGATGATAGGAATCTAAGAAACACAGCAGTTTTTTTAAGAAATATACTTGCACAGTCTCCAGAATAATGAGCACGAACACATTTTTCTTCACTGTCAAGCATATGTGTCGTCCTGCTCCTGTGCCCTGAGTAAGCAAATGTGTTATTTACAATAGGTAATGGAAAGACAATGCTTTGTTACTGGAACTAGTTATGTTTATCTTCCAGCACTACAGAATAAGAATCATGAGACATGGCATTTGTTTTTCTTCAAATCAAAATGTTTTAGCTTTATGTACAAGTTGTCTTTAGATAGTGGCATAAAAGAATCCCTTTTCCTACCACTTCAAAACATTGACCACCAAAGCCAAAAGAAAGCATGGCAGGATTTTAGTGTGGACTTTGTTAGTACAGGTTAGTCAGCCATACTGAACCAGCAAATAATTGTTTTCACATGTGTGATGTGATAAAACTACAGCCCTGGACACTTGGAAGTCATTTGGAAAGTAAAAGGTTTGCAAAGCACATTGCTCTAAGATGATTAGGAATTGTTAAGCAATGTATTTGGTAGCTTTTTAAAAACAGATCTGACTATAGGAAAAAGATTTGGTTGCCCATCTAGTTTTTTTGTCTTTTTTCTGTGGCACTGTGTCAACAGTTGCTCATTAGTTACAGTGTAAATGTAGATGGTCTATTCTGGTCATAAGGAAGAGGTCGTTCTTCCTGTCGGGAAAAAAAACGTTATCCTTTCTGTGTTTACTTTATTTACCCACATCTAATTACTCAGTGGTCTTTTTCAGCATGCAGCTTTTCAAGAAGTTTTCATAAACTCATGCAGGTCAGAATGTGGGTCTCATAAAACATTATTAGACCATACTGTTGACAGAACTGGGTGTACTAGATACTATCACAGCCAACATGTGTGAATTATTCTTCGTGAACAATAATGTGGGTTGGGTCTTCACAAATATTTTGGCAAGCAAGTTGAATATCAAATTTTCCATTAGAAATAAAACTACTACCATTTTTTGATTAAGCAGTGATTTTTTTCAATTAAGCAGTGATTATTTCTGGAGCAAGTGTGTATTTTTCTTCAACAGCTTGTCTTGACCATATGGTTAAAAATAAAATTTTCTCTGAAGGTGGCGGAGGTTTTAGCTCCTCTTTTAACAAAGGCTGGGGGAAAAATACAACAGCTGAAACTTCCCTGAGAGTAGCCCCTTAACCTCAGCTGCCTTCCACTGTCTCGCTTCAGAGCTTACCCTTGACTCTTTTTATCATAACTGTCTATATATGTGAACTAGATCAATAAGAGCAAATCATAATATATCACCCTAATATACTGGAAATGTCCCAGTTAAAAACAGTCCTTTGAGAATTCGTACTGGGAGATTTACCCTTGTCTAATAGGTATTCAAATATTTATATATTGACTTTTTTCCCTGCAAGTGATTAGGGCCTAACTATTAGGAGTTATTTTCTTTTCCATTTTGGACTGATAGGAGCTGATGATGGTCAGCATTCTAGGAGTTAATTTGAAGCACGTGTCCTTCATGAAACACCTCTCTAGTCTTTGCTAATTTATATATATCACTGCAGCTGTTATCTCAATTGTGGAGTTCTTCCATGGCACTGCATTTTAACTGATCTACCTGCAGACTGGTACCTGCACAGTATAATATAGTTAGGGAGAAGGTCAGGATTCTCTGCCTCCTGAGAAGCTTTAAGGAATTAAAATTACAAGGATGTTTTTTTCTCCCTCTAGCTTTATCACCTCTAAAAGTGGGAATCAGAGGATCAGAAAAAAGGCCCTAAATGTTTTGGGAGGCATAAATCCTAGGAGGCAAAAGTCCTAGGATGGTTTGGGTTAGAAGCGGCCTTTAAGATCATCTAGCATGTTAACTGAACCGCTGAGCTTGGTGTCATCTGCAGACTGGCTGAGGCTGCACTCAATGCCACTGTCCGTGTCTTCTACAAAGATGTTAGCACTGGTCCCTGAGGAACACCGCTTGCCACCGGTCTCCACATGGACATTGAGCCACTTACCGCAATTCTCTGAGTGCAACCATCCAGCCAGTTCCTTCTCAAGCAAGTGATCTGTCCACCAAACCCAAAAGATAAATAAAAGTACATGAATTGACAGTGGTGACTCTAATCCCAGGTGAACAGATATTCATTGCGTACTCTTTCCCTTTAGTTTTTATAATTACTTTTCTGATTCAAGAGAAAGGGTCATCCCAGGATGCTAATCTTGCACTAGATTTTTATCTTTTCTCTTGAATTTCCAAAGCAAGTTGTAGAGTTAAGATGGTGAGAGACCCAAAGTCAGTTAAGAAAATGTGAAGTATTCTATTGATCTCAATGTGCTCAAGAGGAAGAAAAATAATCAAGGAACAAATCCTGGCACATCTGCTCCTTTTGTTCTTGCAGTGGTAGAACAGGAGGTCTGCAAGATCAAACAGTTCTGAAATTATTATTATAGGAAGAGATACAAACATTCCTTAGTGTTCTCTACAAACATGTACATTAATTTTTTATCACTATTATTTTTTTTAATGTAGAAAGTAGCCTAGGAAAGAACAGATTCAAAATACAATAGGTTGCTTTCATTAGGCTTGAAAAAAACCTCAAACAGCTGACAAACAGGTTATTAATTGTAACGTATGAGCAGGGGGCCAAGAGAGACTGATGAACTTATCCCAGAGAAAATGTGATTCTATAGCGATTATTAAAAATATTTTAATTAAGATTTTAACTCTGCAATATGGCAAGAAATAAAATCGAACACAACACAAGTAACACGTCAAGGTGTGTTTTACACTGCTGTGTAATTATTCATAAGCTCCAGGTTACTTCACATTATTTAAGTATACATGGACATAGTCCATTCTAGTGTAGGCCTGATGTTCAGAGATTATAGGACTTGTCTACATGAGTTATATTTAGATTTGCTCCCTAAGGAGTTCAGCATTTTTGTTTGAATAAGTGCTGTACAATCTTAACTGTAAGTATTGACAGGTTGGCTAGCAAGCAACTAAAGAAGGCTCTTATGTTGTTGCCAAATATTTAGGTAGGCATCCATGAAATTGTAACTATTTGTATACCACCTTTGCAATGACCAAGAATTAAAGTTATTTTCATCATGGGTGGATGAGCTTGTGGGTGAATTTGTATGGGATATTTCAAGTTTTACTTGCCAGCAGGAAAGAATCCCACGAATCATAACATTTTCATTACCAGAGACCTTGTGTTTCTAGCACTCTTTTCTTCAGCTATAAAAGTGCAATACTATTTCAAGTGCAGCTGTATATTCCTGTACAAGATCAGAAGAATCTAGTTCTCTTGATTCTCTCAAATCAGGCAGGTGAGATGATAATAGAAAAAAAAAGAAAATCCAAACAATTGATTTCTTGTTTTTTTCTATTTAGCCACAACGATTTCACTAGCATGACTCATTTTTATCTAAATATTAATACTTATGTCTATCAGCATTATAGACCTGATGGCAGAAATAAACAATAATAAATTAGTGGAATTAAAGAACCTGTTCTCTTGAATAAGAGGACTGATGGGCTAGCAGTACTGCACACTGGAAATGCTTCTGCTAATAACAATCCATCTAAATAGTGCATGTGGTTTAGCACTTGTCCTAAGCATCCTTAAGTCTAAAGCTCTTTGGGATCTGGATTTCCAGCAGAGGTTACAGCAGTTTGGCCCATTCAGCATTTCTGGGATGAACAAGTTGAATGTGCATGATCTACCAACTTTATTTTTCTAGACAATTATGCTAGTGCTCTTCCATTCCCCTCAAAATTTCAGGAAAGCTTTGAGGTTTTGACCCCCTTCACTAGGCAAGAATTCAGTCTATGAGCTGTCAGAGAAGCTCTGTGCAATAGTCTACTACTTGTTTCTGTTGTTCATGTCTGGAAATTGGGAGGAGGGGGATTAAAATGTATTTATCAGTTACAAAACCTACAAAACCAATTTATCTGCTGTTTTGGTATAGCCAAATCCGAACAACCTAAACTAGACATCCAAATTTCAGTTAGACATCCAAAATTTAGTTAGTCAGTACTTCTGCACGTGGGGGTGATGATGTGCTCATCTAGCTCTTGAATTTTAGGCTGTTATGGAGGAGAAGGTCACATTTTCAAACTTTGTCGTCAGTTGTGGAGCCAGGATGCTTCTCTATTTTTTTTTAAATAAGGTCCCATATTTCTTGGCTCACTACAGAATTATTTCCTTAAAGCACCTTAAAATTTGCTTCAAAATGACAAGCAATACCTTGTGAAGATGTTGATTGCATTGTTCTAAAGTTCAAATCATATTGCTCCTTACAAAAGGCTGACCTCAAAGTTATCCGTATTGTACATGTCCTAAGAAGACTGACATTTCTAACCAAGTTATTAAAGAAAAACAAAATGCTTTCTGAACATTTGCCTTTTAGTTTGGAATTCTTGGCTTCATATTGGCCTTCTGTATATGGAGGAGTACCATAGTTATATGAGTACACATTGCCAGGTCTGTAAACCACAGACATCCAAGTCTTTTTACACCTTTTTGCCAAACTTACTTCTTCGCTCAATGGAGTTTAATAGTCTTCAAATGAAGACTGTTCTACGGTGACTGTGATAGGTTCACTTCTGAAAGGTGTTACCTGCCTATTACTTGACCTAAAACAACAAACAAAAAAAACCCTGATGAATAGTTAAGCCTTTAACTAAATATGCTCTAACAATTGTTTCAGTCAGTGATAACTATGATCTTGCTTCTATTCAATTGTAATTATAACACTGGAGTAAAAAAATTGCAGAGTTTGTACTGGCTGGGTATATTTATAACATAATGCTAACATAATGCATGCTCTGTTCTCTGTTATTTAACTCTATTTGAAGCAGACTACTCTCCAGCCTGCAAAATTCTGTATTACATTCTACGAGTAAGATCTTTTAAGATGTCATTATCCATGTCAATATAATTTTGCATTCTACAAAAAAAGCAGATGTCTGAGGGTCTAAGCATCGGGCATGAAGTACTTACTGTTCAATGAGATCGTTGTTTTCAGTTGTAAAGTTTTCCTGAACCTTTTCTTTTTGATGCAAATGCACTGTACTGTGATATCATAAACTCTTAGCAGTGTCTCACTTCCCAGTTTTCATCTTCAGGAGCTCATAGCACATCATACAAGACTCTACTTTCTCCTGTGTATAAATATATAATTCCTAAATATATAATTCATAAGGACATATCACAAACTTGATTTTATTGTCGCCTACCTGATGCTGTCTATAATTACTACTGCAGCAAAGTGTCCTTTTTTTGAGTGTAATTTTTAACTTTGAATAGCTTTATTTGCTTCGGGTAGAAAACATTATCTAGCCTGTTTGTTAGCCAGTGTCTGTTTTATATCTAGATCTACTATTAGCATACTCTCAAAATGCTTTAGGAAAACAAGGGTTCAGTGCCAGTGCTCAAACACAGAACAATAGGGATAGCAGTTTAACTCCTACAAAAGGAGAAACCGAGACTGTGATGTTTTGATTTCATGATGATAAAAAAGAAAACTCTTGGCTAAGATATGAATTTTAATCTCTTCCCTGAAAGTCTGACTAAGCTAATATTTAAAAGCATAAATCAGCTTTTCCTAGAGAACATTCTTAGTTTTTGTAGTATAACTCTAACTTTCAATTTTGTTCCTAGTTTTGATGGCCAAGAATTGAGTTCTTTCACTTTACTCTGGCAAACCTACATAGTAATTTAATTCATGTGACCAAGCCTTTCTTAGGATTCTCTCCTCTGAAGTCAGTCTTGGGAGATAAATCACATTCCAGAATAGCACTGCAGATGCATGGGATCTGTTTGATCTCTGCTTTTAGACGAAAGTCTATGTTTACTGGGGAGTGACTGGCTAATTTTGCTATAGTAATGGTAGTACTCACAACCGCTAAAACCTTGTTAAAAAAAAAAAGAAAAGTCCTATTTTATTAAGGAAAGTAATGCAGAAGTCTTTTTTAGGCAGTCTTATAACCTAATTTCTAGTGGGGCTAAGGGGGAATAATTACACTACACAGAAAGAGATAGCATTACAGAAAAATGCTAAGACACTGAAAATAGCTTAACAACTGAAAAGCGCAAATCACAAATTTAAAAAAAGAATTAGTCAGGATTCACGTTGAGTCTGTGTAGTGCATACTGGTACACAAGGGTCTAATAATGCAGTGCAAACCATACCAGTTTTTTTTTAACCAAGATACGAAAATTGAGTGTGGGACCCCAACCATAAATGCAGCATTAGGAATAAACTTGCAATCCGAGTGCTGGACTCTTTTCTAGATGCAACAGTGCAGTCCTGTTCCACGTTCCGGTAGTGTTTGTTTAATTGGTTTCACTATGATACAACTTTTTAATGAATAAACTGTAGAGGTTGACTGAAATCAGCTTACCATAGGTTGCTATGGGGAAAAAAAAAAAAGTCTAACATGCAGAAAGAGTAAGAAAAGCAAAGAAACAACAAACCAACCAACAACCAAAAAACAACCAGCAAAACAGGTCTGTCTGTCAGGAGCGATTCCCTCCCTTCCATTTCCTTCTGATTTGGAAATGTTCAACAATGGCTCATCCAGCGCAAGGCTAAAATGAATGTTCCGGGCATACAGTCCTCTTTTACCTTTCACTGCTCAAGCACACACATGCCTAGAAAAAAAACCGAATGCTGATCCCAAAGGTACCTTCAAATGGATTTGGAACTGTATTGCCTGTCTGGTAACAGCTTCCTTTCAAAATAAAGGGGGAAAAAAAAAAGTTACTCCAAGTTTTTTTTTTTCCAAAAGGTAGTTTTCTATACAATGAACGTCATTAAATCAGTGATGTTAGAGCATGAATAGCTCAGATTGGAATATGAGGCCCTCCTGGGAGATCTTCAGCACTGGCTTGCTCACGGCACAATCATGAAAACATATGTCCAAAAATCGACGGGAAAAAAAGAGGTCTTGACGCCACGTCTCTGCCTCCCAGAAGAGCTACAGCAGTGCCAGGTAAGTTCCAGGCCCGTGTCCCGCAGCCGACGTGGCTGCCACCGCGAGCCGCCGCCTGCATCGGCGACATCCGCTTCCGCAGGCCCGGCCGCGCGGCGCAGCTCGTTGCCAGGAGACGCCGCCGCCTTCCCAGCTCGCCCCGCTGCACCGCCCGCCGGGCTTCCGTCTGCCGACAGCGGGCGTTCCCGGCGCCATTTTGAGCCCGGGCGGGGGGCGCAGCTCGGCTGGCCGCCATGGACACAGGTGAGCGGCGCTTTGCGGCGCGGCGGGGGTCGGGCAGGGCGAGCGATGCTGACCAGGGAGAGAGCGCCGGTTTGCCCCGTTGGAGTGCTTCGCGTCGTTCGCGGAGACGCCGCGGCTCTTCCCGGACGCCGTGGCAGCGGAGGCGTCGGAGGCACCCCACGTTGCGTCTGTGGTCGGGGAGCTAAATCTTTCATAGAGACCCGAACGGTGGGACGGAAGGGACCTTGCAGGCCGGCTTGTTCCAACTCTGCCGCGCTGGGGACCTCCCGCCAGAGCACCTACGCGGGGCCCCTTCCAGCCCGCCCTGATGCACCTCCGGGCGCGGGGCACCACGGTTCTGGGCAGCCAGGGCCTCGCCGCCCTGCCAGAAAAGAATTTCTGCCTGACATCTAACCTGCTTTTTTTTGTTTGTTTGTTTTTCGTTCCCCTTGTCCTGTTGTTTTTAGTCAGGGTGAAAAGTTAAGCCTCCATCTTCTTTTATAAGCTCCCTTTCTATATGGAAAGACCACAGTAAGGTCTCCCTAAGCCTTCTCTTCTCCAGGCTGAGCAAGCCCAGCTCCCTCAGCCTTTCTTCATAGGACGGTAGAATCGTGCTGACCCCTGGATATGTCACCCGTGTCCACTGTACGCCATTAGTGTGAGAACACTGCAGGATTCTCACTGAAGTGTGACATCTTTGTACAAAACAAACAAAAAAGGCAGCCTCACAGTAAGCATTTCTTAAATTATGTGCAAGGAAGCTTTCAGTGAGCTGTTTGCAGTACTCTTTACTTACCTTCTCAAATTTTCCTTCTACCAATAACTGGTCCCTTTCTCTTCCCTTTCCCTTTATTCTACATGAAGTCAGAGGGTATTTCTCTGTTGTTTGCATCATGTTTAGTTGTTTAAAACACCAACAGCACACGTATTAACATGGGCCCAACACAGATTCATGTAATAGAAAAGACTGTGCTAAGAGAACCCATATTACTGCTTTATCTCCTCTCTAAATGTTTCTGTTTGTATGGTGCAAATTGAGAAACTCACTTCCAAATCTATCACGTGGGTCCAGTTTTTACTTTTTTTTTCTCACCTAATCAGATGATACAGGAAATCGACTTCGGTTCCAGCTGGAGTTGGAGTTTGTTCAGTGCCTAGCAAATCCCAATTATCTCAACTGTGAGTACTTAATGTCAGAGTCCTGAGAAGTTAATATTATTTAACAGCTTAATGGTTACAGAATGATTACAAATAAACAGGGGGGGAGGAGGAGAAAGGCTAAACAAAGAAAAGGGAAGAGTCTTTAACAGGATAAAAGCAGTCCAAGAATGCTTTAATTTGTCCAAATTTCAAAGGTGAGGTGGAAGAGGGAGGAAACAATACCTTTAAAATGTGAAATAAATATTTATTGAAATAAAATGCATATGTCTAGTGGAGAATAAGTTCACATCTGTAGTAAAAAATAAATAATATTAATTTCAATCTAAGAAGTACTCTTTTATCTGAAACCAGAATTTAACTAATACTAATAATAGTTTCAGGTAGAGTACTTAATTTCTTTGGTTTTCTCTGACAGTTTTGATGTGTCAGAAGTTCCTGTTTTTGAAAACTTTTCACATTCTTGTAAAAGTTATATGGCAGAGGAGATGAGACCAACTCACTATACTTAGAATGTTAAGATACGTTTTTTACTGAGTTGTAAAAACTTGCAGTGATAAAACTATGACTCGCGTGCCTCTTTTGTATGGTTATGTGAATACATATTCATGAACTTTGGCAAATTTTTCATATTTCTATACCTGACAATTCCTTGTCTGTTATTTCAGTTCTTGCACAAAGAGGATACTTCAAAGACAAAGCTTTTGTAAACTATCTTAAATATTTACTGTATTGGAAAGAACCTGAATATGCAAAATACTTGAAGTAAGTATTAAACTCCCTTAGGTTTCTGCATTTTAATGATTTTTACCTTCTGTTATGCACTGTAAAGTACCATGTACATATTTGATTTCTCCCTGCAACCAAAACCTGCACTGTGTTTATATGCAGTATAAATTTTCCTGTTTCCTGTAGTCTGGAACAGACAGAATTAGAGAACGTTTCACTCTTGACTTATGCGTGTAATTTGCCTTTTGCAACCTTTATCTGCACTTTGTATCTGCTTAAAACAAGATTACTGAACATCATGGGACAAAACTACTTCAGCCCACTAAATACATTCTGAGAGTGACTTTTGCACTGTTAGTACCTACACAAAGAATCATTTTTCTGTTAATGTTAAAACTCTTTCACAGTTTTTGTTTACTTCAAATGAGCTCTGGAAACAGCTATTCTAGTTAATTTGTATTTGTTTTAATGAAATCTAATCTTTGGAAAAGTTATTCTAATCAGGTATGTTATGTACTTATGTTGTTTAGATTCCATGTTTTCTGGCTTTGTAGTTACTGAAGATATTAAGTTACACTGCATATGTACAGCCCTGTGTTTCAGGTACTTGCATAAAGCATTAAATGACTAAAATAACGAACTGGAGAGATACTGGAGACTCCAGCTTTAGTGTACCTTGTAAAACTCGTTTTTTTAAATCCAGGTATCCTCAGTGTTTGCATATGTTAGAGCTGCTCCAGTATGAACACTTTCGCAAAGAACTGGTAAATGCTCAGTGTGCTAAGTTTATTGATGAGCAGCAGATTCTTCACTGGCAGCACTATTCACGGAAGAGAATGCGCCTGCAGCAAGCACTAGCAGAGCAGCAGCAACAAAACAACACCTCTGTAAAATGAAAAGCACTTGGAAGAGCGATGATAATGTATACTTCGCATTAATCCAAGTATTTACAAGAAAGGAATGAAGTCTTTTGTCTTTCATAGGTTTTGCTGTGTGTATACACTTAATGTGTGATGTCAAGTGACTCTGTCTTTCACCAGCTTGTAACATTTTTACAATAGGAGACTGAAACATCTACTGCCATTTCTTTTGTAGCATGGGCAATCTTGTTAAGAGTATTACTTACGGTATTTGTTCCTTTTGAAAACCAAGCCTAATTTTTGAGGGCACTGACATTGTTGTATCAACAAAAAATGTAGTTCAGAAGTTTCTACAGTGCAGGCATGTTTTGTGGAGAACAATGATATGTCTCCGAGCGTCATGACTAAGATGTACTGCTCTTTATGAGCAAAGCTGAAGTGATTATGGTTGTTGCACAAAATTGAATTTGTAATTTTCTGCCTGGAAACGAAGCTGAGCTATTACTTGTCCATTCTGTTTACTTGCTTTTTTTGAGGGTGTGGGCAGGGGTGTCTTAAGAATTCTCTTCACAATGTATTTTAGAGACAAAAAATGAAGTGTGAAGAGATAAGGACTACCAGAGTGGAGCAAAGATGGTTAATGAGAAACTTTAGTGGAACAGAGCTATGGCCTGTTTTCTTAGGTTCTGTTACAAAGAAGTTGTAAACGCTTGCAAAATTGGAGAAACATTTATCATGCCTTCTTGTATAGCTGTTGGGTTGTTGTTTTTTTTCTGTAAGAATGTAGATCATGGTAGCTGTGAAGGATTTCATTTTCATATTTTAGATTGCGTTCATGCTGTATTCACATTGTATTTCATATTCTTGTAGGAGTAGGTGCGGCAGCACAGTGACGGAGACTGCTAGCCCTCACCTCATCATACTTGGTGCTGAACAGATCAGCCATTAAACATTATATTGAAAACTTATCTTGACAGCTTCAGCAGCTGCATAAAATTAGCTTCAGGAAGAAAAAGTATTTTCTTCTACCGCTCTTCTCCACTTCCCCCTCATCCACTATTAAAAGGTCTAACTTAGTAATTAAGTATTACTGTTAAGTAAAAGTAGGCTACCACCTTGGTTTGCATTTTGAGCTTAGCTTCTTTGTAAAGAGACTTGGCAGACTAAAATTTATTTCAACGAAGAAAAGAAAACTTTTTTGTTGCAAGACTTTAGTGAAAAGGTTTGAACCTAGAATTTAATGACATTCATCTTGATTAGACAAAAGTAATTTACCATGACAGTTTGGGGGGGGGAAAAAAAGTGAGGATTCCAGGAAAGAGCAATGCAATTAACAAGACAAACATCTTCATAAATGATTGACTACTGGAGGATTTAATCTTCAGTAAACAACATACGCACAAGATCTGCTTTAAAACATTCTTCTTCAACCAACTTCTGAGGCTGAAAGAAAAGATGTTTTTAGGAGTAATTAAAAAATCTGTTCTAGACTAGAGCTATTTGCACCTAATAGTATTAGCCATACTACAGCAACCATTATTGCTAGATGGCAAGTGGGAGTTGATGTGTGGAGCAGAAAAAGCAGTGTAAGGATAGATGGAAAATGCCTGTGTTTTCTGTTCTTTGAAGCATTCCTACAAAAGTAACTGTTGATTTAAATAGTGGGTTCAAGTTAAAACTTGGTGTGGTATGTAAATGTTTTCGTTACATAGGAGAGTACACAAGAGTGAGAGCTGTAGTCTGTCTGAATTAGGAGTATGCTACACACAATCCTACTATACTCCTATAATCCAGCATTTGGAGTTCTTAATACTTGAGAAGCTGTAAGTCAGAGAACTGACAACATGTTGCTAAGTACTTAGCCTACCCCTCAAACAAGATGTGTTAAGTGTATGTATTTTATTTGATAAGTTCATTACAGAGAACGTTGTACAGGAGGGAGGTAGTTCCCTGAGAGAAAACTAATCTGAACTAGAAAAAGTGCATGGATAAGAGTGGAAAGGTGTCCCACACTGTCCATTCTCCTGAAACAACAGAAGGCATCACAAAACATGTAGACCCACAGCATACAATAAATGACTTACTGTTCCGTATTTAAGTAGTGTAGGCACTCCTGTTAGTTTCAGATTCTTCCTGAATTCATTGTTAGGATCTTTCCAGCTGTTAGCAAAGAGTGTAGTTACACAGAACTTGTAAAAATACAGTTTGAAATTCGACTGTTAAAATTCTTTCAAAGGGATGATTCTGCCTCCCACCTCCCCATCTCCTTGTTAGAACATGCAAGTAGTCCACTTAAGGGAACTGTAGACCTCTACAGTCACAGAACTAATTCAGTTGTTAGTACCAACAGGTTAGTTAACTTCCAGGCCAGGAAGAGCTAAGAAATGTTTGTTTGCATTAAAACAGTTACTTACTAGGCTCTGTCTCCAACAAGACAGTAGATGAACACTGATTCATCAGGCATGTTATGAAGTTCGTTCCTCACAACTGGTTCAGCTAGAGAGTAATTTCTCAGTGTTAATACACCATGCTACAGAATCACGAGCATTTAGTCTGACCAGCAGTGCTGCTATCTAACACTGTCTGCTTCGGGCAGAGATCTATGCTGTTTCACGTGGTCATCCATAAGCACTACAGAATGCATACTGTCAATGTTAAAGGGACCGGCCTTCGCACGAAGCCCAACTGCTGCTCTAACAAGTCAGAACATGCGGTCTGCTGACTGGAGGAGACCGAGCAGAACAGCGGCAAGCTGCTGCCCTGCATAATCCGGCAGATACGATCCTGAAAGTTCAGTGTGACGCATTCTGAGGACCTGCCTTTGTATTCCATTCCCGAACACTGGTAAGTTCTTTCTGCCTTTTGTTAGGCAAAGCAGAAGTAGATTCATGCAAGATTTACATCGAATTCTTTGCTGAGACAGAAAAACCATCCTCTGTGCCAGCCTCTGCTGACCGGCGTTACGTCCCACGCGCGGGCAGCTCGGCACTGCAGCAGCTGCGGCAGCTCCCGGCCACAGCGGCCTGCAGCGGCGGCCGGATTAAGGACAAGGGTAACCGCAGCGGGAGACGGCAGTCCGCGCCCGTCCGCGCGCTAAGAGGTTCGGCCTCCGCGCCGCGACCGCCCGGAGTGCCCGCCGCGTCCCCCACGAGGCCGCCCGCCTCAGCTCGCCTCAGACCAACGAGAGCGCCTTGCGCCGGCGCCACGCGGGCCGAGAGGAGGCGGCCGGAGTTCCTGGCGGAGCCTCCGCACCTCCCCGGGCCTCACCAGTCACGCAGTCCGGGCACCAGCTCCGGCCCTCGGCATCCTTGTCGCCGCAGAAGAGCGCGAAGATCGGCCGGCCGTGGTAGCGCTGCGCCGTCTGCACGAATTCGCCGTACCCGCGGACCTGCTTCTCCTCCCAGCCCATGGCGCCTGCGGGAAGCGGCAATCGAGGGCGGGAAGGCGCGGCCCCGTCCCGGATACCGCACTGCGGCGCCGCGCTGCTTCCCGACAGCCTCGGCGGCGGCGGTCGCCCGCAGCGAGTTTGAACCGCTCCGCCCAGCGGACCGGGCCGGGCCGGGCTCCTGCAGGGCGCGCGGGCGGTCGTGGCTCCCTGCCGGTGCCTGAGGAGCGGCCTGCTGCGGATCGCTGCGGCGGGGTTCGGGTCGCCGGGCGCAACTCGCGGCTTTCCGCTGCCCTTCTGGCCTCGGGCGGGCGCGGGTCGGTGAGCTCGGGGGCGGCGGCGACGGGCGGGGCGGGCCGAGCCGAGCTGAGGAGCGGCGGCAAAGTCCCGATTCGGCTGCTAAAGAAGCAGTAGCTTCGGGTTTTAATTCCCAAGGTCAAATGCGAGAGGGATAATTTTCTGACTATCTCAACACGTAGCTTATATTTCAAACTCTTGTATTTGAAGAACGCCCGGTGATCGACATTCCTTTGGCGATAAGGCACGAGCTTGCTTCCCTGAGGGCTGCCCTACTCTGTTCTCACACTTCTGCAGTACGCCGTTCCCCTGTAGGTAGGTGACGGCTATGGAAGTCCTATAGTGTTCCGAGGGGCCGTAACGTGAGCCTCACGGCCTGTGGCGGCGCTCCTCGGTGTTTCTGGGAGTGTGTAAAAGAAGGATGTAAACAGTAAATGTTGCGTTAAGTAGCAGGAACCTACTTCCCATTTTGCATGCTGCCTGTATAAAGACACTTGATCTATTTCCTGTTCCTGTGTGCTTCCTCAGGTTGGTTCTCTATTTGTTTGTTATGCACTTAAGATTCCTTTTCAGAGATAGAAATAGCATGAGCATAGCAATAGTATGATTATAATAACTGTTAATAACTATAATAATGTATGTTAAAGTAACTATTTTCAGCATCAAGTCAACGTGATGGGACCAAGCAAGCCACCTTTGTCTGGTGCTCCATTTACACCCACTACCCAGCTGTACAGGAATGAAGCAAAGTCTTTACGAACACAGGTATTGTTTGAATATTTCAGCAGTGCTGAAGTGGTTTTCATTTGTGATCACTACAAAAAGATGAGTGAGACCCATTTCCTGATATAGGCCACTCATGAATGTGAGATTTTCATACTTGCTTTCACAACACTGTCACTCATAATCTTAACCCTTTTTGTTTTTTTTTTTTCCCTGCATGGAACTGAAACTGCACTTATAAATACTGTTTGTCTGTCTTAGCCTCTTACTTTACCACATAGTCACCGAACGTAGAAACTTCATTCTGTTACTGCATTTTAGTTTTCCATTTATCCTTCATCATGTATCTGTTACCTTTGTAACTCTGCTTCTCATATGATACAAATAATACCTTTTTATATTGTCATTACAACTTATTAATTTCATTGCTAGAATTCTTTGAAGTCTTTGCAATGGTATTGTCTGTTACATTGTCATTTTGGAGCAGATTTTTCACTGTGGGTGCCTACCCAAAGGTGTAAATATGTATGCAGTGTTATTTACAAGAATACCTACATGTGTAATTCAAGGTCATTTTGAATACTGATGTTTATCTGAGTGGAGGGAATTCTTGCATGTGCTGGAGAAGTACCATAGTGACAGAATGCTGAATCATGGCCTGAACCTCTGATTGACCACCTGAGGCAAGCAGTGAGTCAGCCCTGGGAGCACAGGTGAAGGCAATTCACCTGTGCTGCTGGAAGGGGTGGAGCCTGGCTGCACTTCTCCTAGACCCATTTAAGAGCTGACTGCCACTGGGAAAGGATCTCTTCTGGAGATCCCTCCTTTGGAGTTTTGCAGTGGGTCTAGGATGAAGGTAAGCACTCTCTCTTTTCTCTTTCTCTAAGCAGGTATAATAACCTGCTTAGCCAAACTCTCTTGTGTATTTCATAATTATGACATCTGTATATTCATTGATTATACAGTACTGTGATATGAAAGAGGCTTTGCTTTCCTTAGTGTTGTGCACTAGAGGTGCCTCAATTCACGTAAATGGTTGTGTGTAACATCAATTTCTGTTTACACTTTAAAACAGCTCCAGTTTAATAGGAATGTTCCAGCAGTTCCGGAAAACTTATCTCTCAGGTTCTCTAACCCCCATCCAATTATAATAGAAAAACTGAAGTCATCTAACGATCAGAGAAATCTAGGTGGAAGTGATGACCCCAGTATAAGAAGCTCTGGCATGTTTTCAGTGATATCTGAAGAGAGACTAAAATTGGCTATTCATCTAGCTAAAAGGGACATAAAACGAAGGCATCTTGAAGAGCAAGTGAAACAACAGGTGTTTGGAGATGCTGTCAATAAATCATTGTTAGTCCAGAAGTCACAAGAGCAGATAAACAAAGTGTCTGAAAGTCTGGAAAAGAAAATTGGGCTTGAGTCTCAAACTCAGCTGAAACATCACCAGAAACTTGTTGAGCCTTCCAAAATGAAGACTACCACCTCTGGTACAAAAGTATATCTCTACACACCAAATGAGAGAATGCTAATACCAGCTGTTTTAGGCTCTTCGCTCACCCATAATACAAGACCAGACCCCAAGACAACTGTTAAAATAAAGGAAAATAAAAATATTATTGAAATCCAACGGCTGCAAAAAGAATTAAGAAGTTGTGTCCAGAAAATTGAAGACCTAACTAAAAAAGGTGTAAGACTGAACAATAATTATTGTATGTAAATGCATGAGAGTTTGTTGATTTGTTCTTTTTTCTACTCGTTGTTTTTGTCTTTTGTTTTTTGTCTTGGATTAAAATCAGATTCATTCTAGATTTTTGAGAATAGGAAGAACAACTGGAATAGTTAGCTAGGACAGATAATAACAGGGTTTAATATCTTTGAGTATTTGTAGTGAGTTCCAGTTCAGCTTGAAATGGCAGTAAATTAGTGGCAGTCTATTTAATAACCTAATATTGGTGTAGATGTATTAGCTCAAGCTTCTGACTGCAAAATGCAATACAATGATTAACCACATTCTTAGCTGTGAAAAGAGTCAACTGACTTACCTAGTTTATAGGTGTGTGGTGTAATGATTAATGTCCTTTCTGATACTGTGTTGGTCTAAATATGAAAACACCACAGAGCTGCTTAAGCTTATTGTCTCCTCTAGCAAAACAGAGGAGAGAACAGGAAGAGAAAAAGCAAGAAAACTTATGAGTTGGGAAATAGGTAGCTTAGTAAGTGAAGGGAAAATTGAAAAACAAAGATGATGATGCAGTGGTGATCACATGCTGTCTCTCACAAGTAGTCCAGTGCCCAGCCAATCTCTGGGTAATGGCTATGTTTCTCCCTTCACCCAAAACTCTATAATTTTTTTTTTTAATTGCTGAGCATGCTGTTATACAGCATGGGATATCCCTTTTTTTTTTTTTTTTTTTTTGGTTTGGTTCAGCTGTCCCATCTGTGAGCCCTCACAACTTCTTGCATACCCCCTGCCTACTCACACAGGGGACATAGTTGAAACTCTGAAACTTGAAACTGTGCACCTGCTCCACAGCAAAAGACAAAACTTGGATGTGTTATCAGCCATGTTTTAAGTTATAAATCCAAAACAGCTCTGTACATGTTACTGTGAAAAAAGTAAGCTCATCCCAGCCAGACCCATAACATTGCATTGGTCCCTTTATTATAACTACCTGGAGGTTTAAATTTATTTCTAACTTGGAGCATTTTACTTGCAAGTTTGTCGTGAGATTAAGGAGTCATGAGTAATTTTGTGAACCGTATCTGAAAAGGTGTGTTGTGTAGAAGTATTTAGTCAAATATTAAGCAGATACATAATGTAGAGTTGAAGTAGCTAGCTTTCATTACTGCCTGAGGATGCTCTGCATAAAAGATTCTTATTGCTAAATTATATTTGTTCATTTGGCTTAAACAAGATTTTCACATGTTAAATTAAGACATAAAACTTAATGTTTCATGCTTCTCAGAGAGAGATGAAGAAAACTTAGATGCTGATGAACAGCAACAAGTTTGCACTCAAAGGCAGAAGCAAGCTGCGCGGTTGGCTCAGATGCTGTATGTACTCCAGCAACAGGTACAACTAGCATTTCAAGTTGGGATGTTTATTGTGATAAATTTGACAGAATTGAACTGAAACAATCCAGATTAATGGAAACATGTCTGAATTTCCATGACATTCTAGTTTGGATCTGAGTGGTGTGACTGATTTCACTTATGAGTGGTTTTAGAGATATGAGCATCACTGTTGAGGGGGGGAAAAATCTTTCACTCAGATGTTACAGTGAAAACATCGTTCATTTATAGACATGGAGCTAATTCTAACTCATTTTCCCTGCTCCCCCTCTTGATGAACAGGTGAAAAAAATTCAGGATGATTTAGAAAAACTGAGTCCTTATAAAATCAAACATACTAAAAAGGTAAGATGGAAATTATCGCACAGAAATATATTTCATCTGGTCTCTTGCTGCCTTTGTTCCTTCCATCTTCTTCTAAGTCCTAAGATTTGCCTACAGTACTGGTGTGGAAAAGACTGTTGGCCTGCTTTTAGGTGGTTTCTACTTCGTTCCACTTTTCTGAATAACACTCTGTTCTACTCTTGATTTATTGTTTTTAATTTCCCATTCACGTCACTCAGTCATAGCCATTCTTTCTGATTTTCACGTTAGTCCATGATCTTTCAGAAAGATAATGCTGTGATAATTGGTACTGTTTGGCCAGTATTGACTCAATATTCTCATGTGCTTTTCTATCCATCACTTGTATTTTCTTTTCAAGAAGAAAACAGATGCTGGGGGATGGAGAATGTCCTACAGTCATGTTTTTTGTACATTGGGATCAGCCCCATGACTTCATAGGTATAGAGCAGTAGAAATACCAGGAGTTACAGCACAGTTATAACACTATGCTGTTTTAGCTGAATCTAACATTGAATTTATGTGCAGTGTTGTGTAGTACCTTTAGAAGACTTCTTAAATGAATGTTTTGTTTTCCCTGAAAAGCAGCCTAATCTCCGTCTGAATTATTCTAAATCTTGAGTGTTTATACATGAAATGTTGGTAACAATTCTGTGGGTAGTGTCAATACTTACAGAAACTAGAGGTACTAAAGTATATATGTTTCATTTTTCCAGTCTCGAGCAGTGTCCAAATTGGCAGCAGCACATAGAGGAGCTATACGAGCCTTGCAGACATTCGCCAACCAGTTTACTGATCAAACAGGGCAATGGGTTCCTACCTGCTACAAGGAGCTGGGCAGCCTCATTCGACAGCTGTCACTCTGTTCTGCCAAACTTGAACTAGATTCTTCAACTTCTGATGTTATAATAGATATTTTGATGCAAGTTGAGGTAGGAATAATTGTTTTGTTTTGCAGAATATTTAACTTTTTTTTTTTTTTAATTAAAAGGCCATATTTTCCAATAGATGTGCTTCTAATGTTCATAAATAAGAGTAGTCTAAACAAGTTGCATCCTGTTCACAGGACGGACTGCTGCGGTCTGTGATGATGATGTTCTTGTCATTATTCACTATCCTGGTAGGATAAGGACTGGTAGTGATAGTGGTAACAGAACACAAGTTGTTGATTCATTTCCCATTTTCAAGGTTGAAAGAATTGCATTTGATATGTTGGTTAAGTATTAAATATTGTTCTGCTGTACATCCTTTAGTCATCAGTACTAAGTGAGTCTTTCTGCCTCACATACAATGGTGGGTGCAGAATTGTGTAGGTGGTAGCTACAATTTAAAGCTCTCTGCCTTTCAAATGAATTTTGCTAGTAATATCTGATGTTCTATGACATCTGTTGATACAGTACAAAAGTTCTGATTCATATTTCCTGCTGTAGTTTCTAGCTACATTATTTTTAAAGTAATAACCTACATAGCCTGAACTATTCTGCAATCAGTATTTAATTATTTCAAATAAAAACAGCTGATCCAATAGCTGCAAGATATTTTATTTACCTTAAAATATTATTCTAAATGTAAGAGCTGTGTTTTCATTATTCTGAACCATAATGCTTATGACCACTTTAACACTGGTTGCATCAGAATAGGAATGGAGGTAGAATTAACATTGTATTTCTCAATGGAAAATGTTTGTCTTATCTTAGTCATTTGTAGATTTTGTGTCAATTTATTTTTTAATGTGCTTTAAGTGGATAATTTTCTAGTCGGTTGTAAATTTAAAAACATGCAGACCTCTTCTTATATTATTAAGTTAGTCAAACAAAGATGCTTGGGATTTTAAATGAATCTGGACCCAATGAGCAGTTCTGTTCGGCCTCAAACAAAGCAAACAGAATCAGCACTGCTGATGGTGCTTGGAATAAAGCGGCACCCCACAAAAATGGGATTTTCCTGTTTGCAAAGCAAGGATTTGCCTCCTTCCCATACAAAAACCAGCCTGGGTTGATGCAAAAAAGCATGAGCTCAATGAGAAAGGCTGTACAGACAGAAGCCAAGGGCTGGTCCCACGCTCAGAACAGACTGCAGGAGCAGACACAGGAAGTGAGAGAACAGAGCAGTGTCTGTCTGGGCTCAGAGGGGACTCACTTGCACATTAGCAACCATCCCACCTGCAAACAGCCTCCATTTGCCTCAAGCAACACAATGCCTTTTCAGCCTTGCTTCTCTTCTTGCCCAGTAAAAGAGTGAAGCTGAAGAAAAGTACCCTTATTAAGATTACATAATTAATGCTTATAATTCAAGTAAATTGCATTATCTGCCTGAAGCTGTATCCAGAGAAAGGGCAGACTGTGCTTCTCTCCTCTGGAGGCATTACTGTCTTCATGCTTGGCTTATTTTTTTTGCTGGAAGTCCTTTACTGTGCAAAGATGCCTCCAATGTCTGACCTAACTGGACCCATATTAAAACCTGCATGATGAAAAACACCAAGTGCAAGCATCAGCAGGTACTGCTAAACACTGCATTCTTGTTTTATGCCCGGAAAGAGCCACACCAGAGTGTGCTGCATTAAATGTGTAATGTGCAGCAGCACCCTGGGCATGAGACCACTGGAGCCAAGGAGCTCCAAGAGCAGTCCCCAGAGAGGGTGCTGCCCACACACAGTCCCCAGCAAAATGTGATGGGCATTAAAACAGAGAAAGGCTACGTATTTAGGCTTGTACAGCAGCACACAAAGGGCCAGCACCTCTGCCCAAAAAAAGAAAAAAAAGAAAGAAAGAAAGAAAGAAAGAAAAAGAAGGACCGTGAGACATTTGGTTCTGAGTGGCAGGAGGAGGGAGCAGCCAAAGCACTGAGGTCCAAGTGCTGGTGTGTGAGGGGGGCACAGCCCACCCCAGCCCTGAGAGCTCCAGTTGTTGCCATAGTGTCCAAGGAAATCATGGAGTGACAGAGACGGGGTGGGCAGATGGGAGGGCAGAGTGGGTTCCCAAATCTTCACCACCATCTCAGGGTCCAAAAGGTCACCCAGGGCTCATGCACTTCACAGAGCCTGTCCCTCCAGGCACCCTGTGAGCTTCTCTTCATCCATTTGCTTCTGCTGCTGGTGGATCCGAGCGTAGGAAATGGCATCTCCCTTCTTGCCAAGAGCTGACAGGCCATAAAGCACCCCGGTCGCAAATGCAATGGCATTTCCAAAGAGCGTGGTGTGAATCTGTGATTCTGTGAAACAAAGATGCTTCTGCATGAGCAAGCTGTCAGGACAAACGAAAAAACAACCAACCAACCAAAAACAAAACAAAACAGAACAAAAAAACCAAAACCAAAAAAAACAAAGCCACATTAAATAGTTCCAGTTACTCAGAATATCTTGAATGTGTTTTTCTTTATTACGTCCTGTTTACTGAGAAAGTAATTAAAATTATCAATATCTGATGCAGGATCTGATTTCATTGTTGGAAAGGAAACAAACTCCCAAAAAAGTGAAGGAATGTCTTTCAGCATCACATGGCGAATCTTCAGTGAACACTGTGACTTTTCCAGCCAGAAAGCAGCTAATAACTCCAAAAGGAGAAAATAAGCCTCTCGTCTTAAAAAAACAACGTAGACAAGGACCCAGAAAATCTCCAGCTGCCAGAGGTCTCTTGATTGGTTTGTGTTTTATTACTAAATTGTTAGTTAACTTGCACTCTGCAGTTCAGTTTTTTAGTGTGTTACATATTGCTGGGCAGAAGTGTGCAACAGCCCATATCAGTCATCAGATTCATGTAGCTTTGTTATACTTTTAGTGTTGTTTTTTTTTTTTTTTTTTCCCCTAGCGGCTACTGTTAGGTGATTAACTTGCAGGTTTATATACCTCTTTATATTATCATCATCATCATGTTTTTATTTTTGTCTAGCTCCTTTGCAGTGAGCTATGCTTGGATTGCTTTTCTACAATGTATACCTAAATGACGCTTTACAAATTAGTTTTAATGGTGCACACAGAATATATCATATGTTTATGTTGAAAACACTATATGAACGTGTTCTCTTGAAATGCAGTCATTGTTAGCAAGTCTCCAGCAAAGTTGTTTTGTAGAAGAACCATTTGGAGTGAAAAGATGTACTAAAGCTTTGGCTCAGAATTTCCTTAGTTTGGGTAGTTTCTCTGCTTTTGAAAGATTGAGCGATGTGACTTTTGTTCTTGACAATCCATTCATTTCTTCTGCACCCCAATCACAGTCTCAGTACCTGGAGGCACATTAACTAACAGTTACACTGAAGTCTGTTTTCCACTGCTAGAGATTGAGATGCAACCTTTGGGAATTACTTCTCTTCTTCATCTACCTTATACATGAAAAATACTTTCTTTCCTAGTGTGTTTTGAAATAGTTGATGTCTACAATATTTTGCCACCTCATGAAATCTATTATTGCTTACTACGTGACTGTGTATGTGTCAGTGTTTTTGTGTATGTATATATGTTCATATGTAAATGGAGAATGTGTTTTCTTGTATATTTATTCTTCGATTAATCACTCTAGCAAAGACAGTTACTTTAATGCTTGTCAGGGAATATGAGGGTTGTTTTTTGACAGTTACTTTAATGCTTGTCAGGGAATATGAGGGTTGTTTTTTGTTTTGTTTTTAATTTTGATAATTTTGTATTATGGTAGAGCTTTAAATGTTGTGGTTGGGTATATCTACCACAACAGGAAAGTTGGATATAGACATTAAGATGATTCTTGCCCCTTTGAACTTACAGCTGAAGATTTCTTACTTATTTTTGATACAGATAAACATCAATACGTTGCAAAAATTTCAGCAGTTCAGAAGATGAATGATCACACTCATATGTTGCATGATAAATTCCAGGACGCAAATGATCTTCCTGCTCCACAAAGAAATACTGTTTTACAGGGAAGCCTAGAGGCACTAGTGAGATCTAGAGCTGTAAAAAAAGATCCTATCCTTCAAAGTGGCTCTTTAAAGAAGAAAGACATGTTATTATCTGCAGAATCGCAGGTATGCAAGTTGTAACAGAATTCATGCTTTCTTCATCTTGTCCTCTGGGATTTGTTATTAGTGTAAGGCACTTTCAGACTCTGTACTCCCTCAAATATATTTTTTTCTTCTGAGTTTAGAAGCATAGGCAAATAAGCAGTGTTATTTGTCTCCATTATTTCTGATGGTTATATTTTATCAGTTGTTTTCTGAAACTTGTGTTGTTGCTTATCAACAATCATTAATTCTGGAGTGGACCTCACAGTTTAATGGCCAAATAGAGCATTATCCTTAGAAGTGCTTGCAAAAATTGTAATAGCAAAATTTAAGCACGTTTTGTTATGGCACAGTTGTACTTGTCTTGAAACGAGTTCTAAATCCTCCACGTGTGTCAGCTGTGCAATAAAGTAAAGAGACATGACTTCCAAACAAATTCTAAAGCAGAATACAAAATACTTTAAAAATTAAGCAATGGAGATGCATGTTTTTAATGTAATTGTGTTAATTTTAAGGGCATGCCAAAATCTCTGAAACCAAGGCAGGTGCAGCCTCCAGGAAAGCATGCTCGATTTCAAGAAACAACTATAGCTTTTCAGTTAAAAGAGAACAAACGATTTGTTAAGGAGAGCAGCATACCCTGGGTGCCTTCAAACTCTGCGTTACCTCCTGCTTCACCTAAACGGTATGTTTGTAGTCTAGTGGATCCAGTGTTCACCTAACTTTTCTGTGGAAACAGTACTGTATCTGTAGTAGTAAATAGGATGGGTTGGGCCTGCCACTCATATTACAGAGGCAAAAGTGGCATAGCACAGCTCACAAGTGGATATTTGTATTTTTTTTTCTCACTCATAATAAAGTGGCCTCATTCACAGAGCATGGGGAAAAAAGCATTCCTCTGTGTTTTTCCTGGGTCATATATGAATATCATCTGGAAGTCGCAGGCCAAAACTGCAAAGCACTGACAGGCTACATAGCATGCAGAATGGGCATTCACTAGCCATGCTGGTGCTCTGATTAAATTTTTAAGTTTATTTAACTAATCTGTTATTATGCTATTTGTGTCTGTCAGTCCTGCCATAATGGTTTTTGAAACTCATCAGCTAATTTCAATTCAAATGGGCAGCGGAAAAATAACAATAGTATGTTCCTTCAAGTGTTGTGAAATTACTTATCTAAATGAAGAGTTTGTATTGGTGCCTTCTCTGGAGGAAGTAGTTCTGTCATATTAATCACATAATCATAGATTATTCTGTGCTGAAATGCACATGCACAAGGACCATCACATCCAATGACTGGCTCCACACAGGACCACTCAAACTCTGTCTGAGAGTGGTGTCCCAATGCTCCTTGAGCTCTGGCAGCTCAAGGCTGTGCCCACTGCTATAGGGTGCCTGTTTCATGCCCACAGAACCATTTCCTGACCCCCCACCTGACGTTCCCACATTGCAGCTCCATGCTGCTCTTTCAGACCCTGTCAGTGTTTCCAGAGCTCAGCACTGCCCCCCTGTTCCCTGTGAGGAGCTATAGGCCACCATGAGGCCTCCCCTCCTCTAGGCTGAATAAACCAGAGAGGCCTCAGCCTCTCATGTGCCTTGCCTATTCCATTTCATAGCCCTCCCTTGGTTACACTGTAATAGCTTTACATTGCGGGACTCAAAACTACACATAGTGCTCTAGGTTTTGTCTGTGGAAAGCTTGCTATTTCATAGAAGTTGTTTTGAACTATTAGAATTGCAGCAGTGAGGTAATATGTATTCCTTCCTTTTCCTAAGATTTCATTCTTTCTTATATTAACTTTGTTAATTAGTTCCTCTCCATTTCTTAAGTGCAATTTGTTGGTATGTCCCTCGTTCATTTTTCCATCTAAATATTTTATGTTTTCCAAATGTAGTTAACTTCTTATCTCAGCACTGCAGTGAGAATACAAATGTGATCTCTTGGTTCCAAAAGGAGAAAATATGTATTTTTTTCCTTGTCTGTAATATGGTCTAGGCTTGTTTATGAAAAAAATATATTCAGTATTCTGGAGACTCGGGTTCCCCACATTTAGTTTCCCGTGCTCTTTCTGGCAGTTGAACCAGAAGATTCAGCTGCTGGATCTGAAGTAGACTGTGTGTTGATGAGGAGCTTGTCTATCTAGGCAGTATTTGCAGATAGCCATGAAGTTGTCTTTTCACCAGTAGTGTAGGGATGATTGAAGATCGCTGGTTCTCAGATGAATTTCCTGGCTTATATGATATTGAAGCCAATATTAATTTTCTCTATAAATGTTCTCAAAATTTTCATAAACTAATATTCAGAATCCAGTTATTTTATTCTCCAGTTCTTACAATGAGTGTTGTGTAATTCTCCTTATGTAATTGTCTTATATTTGAAGACTAGCATGGCGTGAAGCAGAAGCTTCAAGAAGAACGAAAGTTCTGACTGATCTTAACAGAAGAGAAATGAAAAAAAGACAAAAGTTAAGGTAATTACTTGCTCAGAAGAGCTAATAAGTGGTACCAGAACTTGATATAATCTTCCTGCTATCCCCACCAGCAGTATGAAAAGCTTCTCAACTTTCCACTTCCCCAAAAAGTGGATTTATGTTTTTTTATTTTTTTATTTTTTATTTTTTTTAATTACTGTTGTTATGCCAAATTTTAAATTTTAACAAATTTTCATTTGTTCTTATTTTGTGCATATGTCCAGGTTGCAAGCTGCTTCTCCGCCTCAGTGTGCAGACAAAGTTGACAAAGCAGTATGTGAGCACCTAGAACTTCCATTGGATAGGGCACAGGTAGTACAGTCAGGCTCACAGCAGTATTTGAGGGGTACATTTATAAATGGTCAATATAATGTTTGTTTTCAACGTAGCACAAGTAAGGAGTTTTTTGGAGAAACGTATCAAATGATTTATATAGTCAGTACATTTTGGGACACTTGACAAGTGTATTTCCATTTCAGTATGTAGGCTTTAAGTTATCGTAACCAAAGCTGCATTCTTGTTTTTTTTTAATCATCTTTTCTTAGTAGTGAACAATCAGAACTGTTCTACACTAATCGTAACTGAACTTGATAAGATTATTTTAATAATATAATACCACATTTAATGTCTCAGTATATTTTCTCTGCTAGTAATTATGACTAATAATACAGAAGGTTCATTATTCTAAGTGGATTTATGGTTTATTAGCAGATCAATATTTCCTTGGAAGCAAACTGTCATTTGAAGGATCCTTCAATTACAAGACAGCTTTCGACTCACGCAGCTGAGAAGGTATATTCTATCTACTTGTCACAGAGAAAAGCTGAGTTTTTATCTCTGCCATGTGGCAAAATGCGTTTAGAAAAGTAGTGATGATTTTCTGAACTTAACATTTTCCAACACTGTATAGCTTATAATACCTTATAGCTCTCTACATCCTACCTGAAAGGAGGTTGTGGCGAGATGGAGGTCAGCCTCTTCTCCTGGGTAAGCACTGGGACAAGAGGGAATGACTGCAAGTTGTGCCAAAGCACACATAGAATCAACTTAGGTTGGATATCAGGAAAAATTTATTCTGCAAAAGAGTGGTCAGGCGCTGGAACAGGCTGCCCAGGGGGGTGATGGAGTTACTATCCCCAGATGTGTTCAAGAAGTTCAAGTAGATGTTGTACTAAGGGATATGGTTTATTGGGAAATACTGATGGTAGGTGGATAATCGGACTGGATGATCTTGGAGGGCTTTTCCAACCTTGCTGATTCTATGAATAGAGATATCATAGCATGGCATGGGGGGAATAGCAGGGCAAGGGAGAATAGCTTTAAACTAAAAGGGAGGAGTTTAGGTTAGATGTTAAAAAATGCTTTACTGAGAAGGCTGTGAGCCTGTCTGATAGAGAAAGGCCCAGAAAAGCTGTGGCTGCCCTAACCCTGGAGGTGTCCAAAGCCAGGCTGGAAGGGGGGCTCTACGCAGTCTGATTGGAGGGGGTGCACCTAGCAGAGTTGGAATGAGGTAATCTGTAAGGTTCCTATCAACCTAAGCAATTCTATGATTCTAGTTGGTAAAACTGGACACAACTGAAACCTATAGCTTTGGCCTAGGTTTACTCTGTACTCTTCTATATTTATTCATTAATTTTGGCAGCTGCTGTGGGACTTCTCCTGTATGTTCTGTTAAATGCATGTTTTGTAATATGAGGGCCTTTGCTTCTTGCTCTTGAATCCTGTGTGATTTCTGAACCTGTGTTTAGGAACATAGAAACTTAGTTATGTAGAGAGCTTCATCCATGTTCAATGTTTTTTATTGGTAGGAATATACCAAGCTGTTTTTATTGATTTGGTGAGTGGAAGAGAAACAAAATTATTTGGGCTTTCACTGAAAAGTTGTAATGACATTTGGCTTCTTACCGGCAGGTGCTGTAAGAAATATGTGATGTATAAGCATCATTTTTTTTTTTTTTTCCCTCGAAGTTTTTCTATTTCTTCTCTTTTCCCCTCTTTTTTTTTTTTTTTCTCCCCCCCCATTGACTGTGTTTATTTTGCTTTTTTTGGCAGGTTGCAGCAAGTGCAGATATTCTGAGTGAAAAGGTACTGGATGATCTTTTGGAAGATACTGCTCAGGAACTCTGGAATATGGAGCAGTGTAAGAGACTTCAGGCTGAGAATCTGTTTGTGGCTGATGGTCCTAGTCTGGAAACAATGTTGCAAAGAATGGAAGAAATTGAAGTAAGTTTTTAATCTATTCATTGGTCTGATAGGGCTAATTTCTGATTTACTGACAATAAGTATAATACCAGTAGGTATCTGCATTCTTTAAAACAAGATCAGACTGGATTGTGGTATGAAATAGGAAACTCCTTCCAAGTCTCCCCTACCAGCACAAAGCTGTGTAAGAACAAAAGGATATTTGACCTCATGGTTTTATTGCTAACGTTAGGATTGGCAGACCTAAGTTTGCTTGTTTTTTGTTTTTTGTTTTTTTCCCTCATGCATTACTTTTTTAAACTTTAATAAGCTTTTCCAGAGTGTTTGTTTCTAATCTTACTACAACCTTTCTGTTCAGTTACATTTATCCTGAATTAGAACTACTGAATTTAGCACTGTTTACTTGAGATCAATTCGTAAGCTGAAAGCATGAAGCTTAAAGTATGCAATATCCATTTAAGGTGCTTGGGCATATGTTTGAATTCCTTGTTGGTAAGGCAGGAAAGCCCATCAGCTGTTTTTCTAACTGCTGTTGATCTGAAATAGGAGTAGTTGCCATGGTACTGGCAACTAGTTGAATCTTCTAGTCTAGGATTTTGAAATGAGATGATTATCTGTAATTTCATCTCCTTTTACTCCTTTTCAGTACTACATTAACCCTGCAAAATAATCCTGCTTTGACAAGGATTATTATTAAGAAAGCAGGATCATGACCTGCTTTCTTATCAAGTGATAAGTGTTAAGCATGTGTTAATTGATTACTTTTATTTGTTTAAAAACAGAGATATCAGGAAACTGTATGCAGGAGATTCACCCAGATTGTGTACAGTGATTCAGAATTCAGGGCCCAAGCGGATAAAATTGGTAAGTAGTTTCTTCAGTATAACTTACTTTCTTGGCATCTCTGTCTTTTGAATTCAGAGAATTGAAATCAAAGAGATTGTATGTGATCATATATCACTGTTGTAGTGAGAAAGTGTGAATGCTTCTGCATAAGGTTTACCAAATCCCAAAGAAAGTACGCAAAGGCAAGTTAACATTCACCAGTTAGTTAGAGGCACTCACGTTACCAAAGCTGCCTGGCTGGTGAGATGTCTGTGCCTGCCATAGGTATAACAGGGAGACAATAAAGCAACATGAATCAGTCTAGTCCAAGTTAATCGCAGAAAACAAGGATACTCAGTTGTAGCTACAGAGTAATTTCTCGCAAACAAGTCTCTTGTAGGTGCCGAACCTAGAGGCAGTTTACTTGTGTTCCCAAGGAAATAAAAGTTGTTTTTTTTTGTTTTTTTTTTTACAGGCTAGTTGCCTGTTCAGTCCATGATTTGTGTTTTTTTTTGTGCAACTATTCAGACATTTTTGATTATAGGTGCTCCTTTGAGAGGAATGTTTCTGAAAAAATGCTTGTTTTTCTTGGAAAAGAGAAGGCTCTGGAGAGACATTGTGGCCTTCCAATATTTGAAGGGAGTGTGTAAACAGGAGGGGCAACAGCTGTTTATGAGGGTGGGCAGTGATAGAACAAGGGGAATGGTTTTAATCTGAGGGGAGATTTAAGTTAGATATTAGGAGGAAGTTTTTCACCCAGGCTGGTGAAGTGCTGGAACAGGTTGCCCAAGGAGGTTGTGGATGCCCATCCCTGGATGCATTCAACGCCAGGCTGGATGTGGCTCTGGGCAGCCTGGTCTGCTGGTTGGCGACCCTGCACTTCGCAGGGGGGTTGAAACTGATCATTGTGGTCCTTTTCAACCGAGGACATTCTATGATTCTATGAAATACAGTGCTAAAAGAAGGATCCATTCTGAGAACAGACCATTATTTTCAGTTTGCCTTTGTTGAGTATACATTTGCATGCGATGCACTGCTAGTGTAACTTAGTTGAAGAATAGGAGTCTTTAATACATACCACCAGTCAATACGTGTTAAGTTTTTGATGTTGTCCTTTTAAAGGCATTTGTCATTCCTTAACTTAGATATTTTCTTATAAATAGTAGGTAGTGATTTTAGTGCAGTGAAGATTTTACACTGTAGTCTGTAATTGGAGTACATACATTCAGCTCATCTGTGAGCTGTTTGAATCTGCTTCAGAAGAAAGATAGTTTATTTTCTAAGTTTGAAATCTCCTGAAGCTACTTTTTTTTTTTTTTTTTTTTTTTTCCCGTTGGGCTCTTCATGACTGGGAATTTGTAAGTCTAAATCTTGCAGTGTTTAGTGTATTCTTTCTTTATCCTTCTGTTTGATTAAATACAACAATGAAGCTACGTCAATTTACCAAGTTGAGGATCTGGTCATACTAACTTCAGTGAAAATGCGTATGAAATCTATCAATAAGATAGATAAAAACTTCCCCCAAGTCTTGTTTCATTTTTTCTATTCATTGGATTTACTGCCAGGCTGTAATATACTGCATTAACTTTTGAGTGATATTTTTCTGTCTGTTCTAGAGAAGTATTCACTGATTAAAAACAAACTGCACTTATACTAAAGGAAGAATGTCTGAAATGCTTAGTTTCAATACACTGAGCTCCTGGATATCCTTGCTCGAATTTTCATTTTTAGGGATTTGTCAGCTTTAGTACTTGTCTTTCTCTACCTGAAGGATATGCCTATGAAGGAAGCAAAAGTTTTTGAGGTCCTAACTGCATTAACTGTAGGCTTTTTATTTTCTTCCAAAGAAACAAATTTTAATGTTATCTTTTTTTCCTTCTAGATCAACAAATGGCATTAATAACTCAACTACCTACATCTCCTCATTCAATTCAGATAACCAAGTTAACTAGACAGATACAATCGGAAACTGACATTTCATTTGAAAAAATTTTCGATGACAAGTAAGTAGAATACTTTGATTGTAGACAAAGCTGTGGTGCATTTCTGCTGTGCACATTCATTGCAGTGTTTGTATTAGAGGGAATTATGCTTACTGTTTGAAGTCATTTTCTGATTTTTCAAAAAGAAAAAAAACAACTTAATAATCCTGATTTAATTTAATCTTTTGTATTTCCAGTGGCACTAACAAAAACAAAGAAGCTCAGGAGAAATTGCTGACTGGAAATAACATTCTGCAGCCCTTGACTCGGAATTCTGTGCAGAAAAAGTCCTACATTTCTTTCTCAATTACAAAGCATATGCTCCAGAGCATCCTGGATTACGGCAGCAAATACAAGCATCACCTAAACCTTATTTTCCATGAAGCAGTAGGCAGCTTCAATCCATGGCAGATTGCTGAAAGGTATGTGAACTACCTGTATTTTTGTAGTGAATCTATCAGGTGTTTTTTTTCTGTCCTTAATTCCTACCACAAGAGGGCATTATAAATCTTCCTATATAAAGTAAGTGTTAAAAAAAAATGTTTAGAAGAAACAGTCCCTTGCTATACTGGGAAAGTCCTGGATACAGTAGCTTTATTATAATTTAGAATACTTGCAAAATTCTGAAGATAAACTTTACAGAGGTTATTTTAACATAAAAACAATTGTTTATTAGTTTTCCTTTCTGTTATGTCCACTGTTGTCTGGAGGCCACTTACCTCATTTTTCCTTAAACCTTATCTCTCTCTGTAAGGCCTCATTCAGTGGCAACTAAAATCAGTAAGATGCTTCCTATTTATTTCAGTGGCCTCAGAATGAGCACCACAGTATGTTAATTATTACTCCTATAGCAGAATTTGTATGTAAGAGTTTGAAAAAGGAAGAAATGGAGATCAGGAAAGGGAGGAGACTGACATTGCTGAACTGGGTTCTGCTAGACAAATCAAAGAGCAAGAAAATGCACAGGCAGTGGAAACAGGGACAGGTGGTATTGTGAGAAGAGTATAAGGAAGCTGCTAAACTGTGTAGGAATGGCATCAGGAAAGCCAAGGCCCAGCTTGAAGTAAACTTAGCAAGGATGCCAAGAAGAACAGGAAAGGTTTCTACTTCTAATTGAGATACCTAAACCAGAAAAGGAAAGTCCGGGAGGCTGTACTCCTCTTAGTGAGTGACACAGGCAAGCTGGTAACAAAGGCAAGGAGAAGGCTGAGGTACTTAACTTTTTTGCCTTGGTCATCCCTGATGACTGCTCACCACACAGTCCTGAAATGTTTGGTTTTGTAGGAGGGGACTGGGGAAGCATGTCCTGTAAGTGTAACTGTAAGTTAAGATCAAGTTCATGACCACATGAGGAAGCTGAACATCCAGAAGTCTATGGGTCCCCATGTGTTGCATCCCAGTGTCCTAAGAGAATTAGTTTATGTAAGCCACTCAATGATATTTGAAAAGTTGTGGCAATCAGGTGAAGTCCCTGGTGACTGGGAGGAAAAAAAAAAAAAGGACAACATCATACCCATCTTTAAAAAGCGTAAAAAGGATGACCCTGGGAACTACTGACCTATTAGTCTGTCTTCTGTGCCAGGAAAGATCATGGAGCAGATCGTCATGAAAGCTGTGTGCAGTGGAAATGTACACTCACAGTCTGAAACAGTAACAGAGCATCTGGAGGGAGGGTGGGACCAAACCAGGGAAGCTTTGGTGCAAGCAGTGCACCTGAGTGACTGGGAGCAGTGGAGCCAGGATCCACCCTTTCCCAGACCTCATTTAAGTACTGGCAGTGGATATAAGAATATCTCTTGCTGGAGATCCCTGCTTGTTGCAGGGAAGCTGGATTAGATAACCTTTAAAGGTCCTTTCCAACTCTAAGGATTCTGTGATTCTAATTTGGGTTATTATACAACACTTACAAGAACGCAACTGTTCTGTGACAGTAGAATCTTTTCTTAGACTAGGCAGTAGAAAGAAAGAAAAAAAAAAAAAAAAAGCAGCAGTATTTGCTTTTTAGATCACAGCATTGATATCACTGGTATGAATTAGTGAAGCTCAAAATCTGACCTCAGCCTTTTCCTGTTCTTTTTTTCCCCTTTCCTTGTACCTTAGTCTTGCAGAGGAACTAACAGACGAAGCCCTGTTTGATGTAGCAGCAGAGCTGCGGGATGTTTGTGAGGATTATGCTGAAGCTGTATTCACATCAGAGTTTTTGCAGCCAGCATAGTAAGTGCTTTCAAATCTGCTCCATTACTAAATGAATCAAGCTCAGTCTAATAGTTTTATCAGACAATGTAATTTTTCCTATTTCGCTTGTTTGTTCTTTTGGTCTGTGAGATTTTGTTCTCTAAAATGAGTTAAATCCAACAAGAATTCATGTCAGATTTTTATAGAACGAAGATCATAATGTTTTTCCTTTCAGGCTTCCTGGATTTATCAGGACTATCGTTGTTGTTGTTGTTGTTTCATTTCTTTGGCCAGCGTTTCAGTGGAATGATGTGAGCTGTTACAGGTGAATTTTATATGTTTTGATAGGTATACACATTCATTTGTTTACTTCCAGTAACTTCATCCATTTTTGTGTGTAAGCTACTGATGAGAATAAAATACTGGGAAGGGGACACTGGTTTAAGCTATGTCATAGACTTAGCTGCACTGTGCCTCAGTTTTCTTTCAATTGGGAGATTCTCACTTAAATACCTCCCAAAGGAGTTATGGGTTTTAGTTTATTTCTGTCAAGAACATGCATTGAATTTTTCTGATAGCTGTGTTGGAAGAGCAATTCATTATTGATAGAAATCTAACACCCAGATGGAAAAGTGAAGAACAAAAACTGTTCGCTTTGCTCTTTGGAGCTTTATGTGTTGTAAGATAAAAACACTGTCTGACCACCATAAGGAATATATGGATTAGTTCTTTTTAGAATGTGTCAATCCAAAGGAAGGATTCCCATGGCACAGTACTAAGAAGAGGTAAACTCTCACACTGGCTATAGACAGAGCTTGCGCTCTTAAGAGTGAAGTACCTCTCCTGTTTGTTTTAGAATGTCACTAATACATTATGCACAGATGAATCCTTTCGAGAGAAGCATGTGATGGAAACTTCCTTTTCTTTTAAATTCAAATTAGCTTAAAATATTATTTAAACCTTAGCACCTTAGAACTTAGTGATCCAGCCCTACATTCTTTAGTCTTAGCAATTCCATTAAAATCAAGAGCTATGAAATAAATGAAAACTGTGATTTCTGCAATATAGTTAATAATCACTCTACTAGTTTGGGTTATGCCTGGAATGAGCAATAAGTAAGATTTATGGTACTATTTTGGGGAGCTCAGCCCTTGAGGTATCCCAAAAAAACAGTATGACAGTTTGTATCCTTTAAGTTTCTTTTCTATAATTGTGTTGCTCTCATCAGGGTAAGTTTGACCTTCTAAGACTATTTTTATTCCTTCTTATTTGAACATATTTTATTAAAATAATTGTTTTTATTGAAGACTTTTACTGTTTTGCTTGTCTTGAATTTTACACCAGAAGTAACAATGTAAATATTACTGATGTATGATTTTGTGTAATTTCTTAAATTATAAACACCATCTTTTTATTTATGTAGTCGTATACTAAGACTAATTTAAAATAAAAAATACTAAGACGTAGTGTCTGTATCTGCATGTATGCTCATGGAAGTACTGTCAAGATATTCTGTTTTTGAATATACAGTGTGTCTTTCATAGGACTAAGCATATTTTTAATTTACGGTAACTTCTTTCTGAAACCATTTGGGACAGTCAGTGCACAACCTGGCAGCTTTACAAGGCTCAGACTGCTCTATTTCTTCAGTGTAACGTGGTTTTCTGACAAAGTAATTGTTTTCTCTGCTGTGAGCGGTATCCTTTGGCTGATAATGCCAAAGTGAATTTTTATTCTGAATGAGACTTTGTGGTGTTTGCGTGTTTTCTTTAAGAGAAAATCTGTGGAGAATGAAGACTTTAGGTAGAAACCCTGATTTCACACTCTTCAGTCCCTCCTACAGAACTGAACTGATGGACTTTGTACTGTCTATTTACAAAGGCAAACTAGACAATTCAGGATGTTTCTACACTGGAAATTTTGTAATGGTGAAGTTTTGAGTTAAAGTGACTCTGTGTCACTGTTCTTAAGGGACAAATCAGAATCAAGCTTGTTGAATATTACACATGCTTAATTTTTGTTAAGATATGTTCGTGGAGACTATAGGGGGCTGAAGCACATAGAGGCAACCATAATATCGCTGCAAGTGTTAACTGTGCATCTACTGATCAGTGTGTACTGACCATGCACTTATGGTACTCTCATGCATCTGAATCCATAGCTTCTTTAAAGCTGAGTAGTGGGAGACTACAATAAGAAGTTTCAGATTTAGAATGTTGTATTGATAGGGAAGAACAGATTTTATTGGAACCTGTGCTGTTTCCTGTTGCTGAAGGTCTTTAGGAACAGGTTAGATGTCCAAAATACATTATCTTACTTGGTACTGAGAAGGATCCCCTTGCATGGATCTGTAAGATTTTCCCAGGCCTGTTTTTCATTTTTTACACGTAATTTTCTTCAGTGTCAGGGTTGTGAAAGGGATAAAACAAACAGGATGAAAAAATTTAGTGGTAGTATAGATGTATGGATGACTCCCTTAAATGCCAGTTCCTGCAGTCACATGTAGCTGAAGTAAAACTGAGGTTTACGGAGTGGTTCAGAGTGACATAGACAACAGGAGTGCATCAGAACAGTTTGGTGCAAGGGCAGCACCTCGCAGCAGCCTCACAGCACCACAGTGTTGGTGTGGTCACTTTTGTGGACACTCTTGGCTCCTGGCTTGTCCTCCCTCCTGCTGCTCCCTGATAGGTAACTAGGTATTAAAGGAGCAGTGAAGAAAGTGGATGGCTCTGAAAATCCTCTATGAGGACCATGAAGACAGATCTGCTCATCTGAATTCCGTGAGCAGTTCTTGCAGCTCCTGAAAGCACACAAACTGCTCTGTAAATATTTAACTGTAGAAATTAGATCAGCATGCTTCTGGGAGTGAGAGGGTTATGGCAACAGTGTTTGCTCTACCAGTGCTTTGGAAAACTAATTTTTTTCTATTAATGCTGTACCTAATTCTACTGCCATTATTGTCACTGTAAGAATGTAACTTGAACTCCTTCCCTCTGTTTGGTTTGTCTTATCTCTGAGTTACTCCTAGAGGCTAACTTACTGTTGTTTCTCTTTTGACTGCTTTTCTCCATTTTTTTTTTTTTTCTTATTTTTTGGGACATTTTTTGAGATCTGATTCACCAGCAACAGGAGAAGGGGTTCTGTTCATAATGTGCATGTTAGCCAGATGAACAGTTTGCTTCAGTATGTTTTCTCAAGACCTGTCCTTGAAGAATAAAGTAAGTTTCAAGTACATGTTTCATCAGCAGGCCCCACGTTATCTCTTGCAGTATGTTTGGAGTGTTAGGTTGGACTTAAGTTTTAGAATGCTAGTCTGGTCTTAGAGAATGAAGCAGGTTGAAGGACAGTGGTCCTAGCTGATAATTTGTCATCTGTTTCCTTGTGTTTCAGCTGTGTGTCAGTGTCTGCCTGTTCTCTCTCATATAATACTTTGCTACGTGTAGGTAAAAGGTGCACCTTGACTGACGCTTCTACCACAGTGAGGAAAGCTGCTGACCATTGGGGCTCCTGGGCACTACTGTGACTTTTTTTTTTTTAACGTGGAATGGAGACTGGGCTGGCAGAACCTCCCTTCTGAAATACAACACTGAGAAGAACTCACATAAATGCAGTGTTATTTCATTTCAAGTTGTAAGTATTACTTTACGTAGAAGGAAATGTAAGCTGGTATTCAAAGCTCAGTGATTACTTCCACCTGTTTCGTGGAGTTTGTTTCTCATGGTCACATTCTTTATTGTTTTATACCTAGGAAGGTGTCTCTTCTCACTGAATAAACTTGGTCACTGCTGCTGAGTGATATTTTTGATTTTTAATATTCGTCTTTTTAAAAACTCTCTTAAGCAGCTCCCTGATTTGTCAAGGTATTTTTGAACTTGCATAACCTTTAAAGCAATTATTATAAGCCTGGCTGTAAAAATTGCTGAATTCAGAGATAATTCATGAGCTGTATAGGTTTCCCTTAAAATAAATTCCAACTACTGCAAATGTGCAAATCTAGCTGTAGATTCCAGCTTAACAAACAAAACAAAAAAATTGCATAAAATTCCCACAGCATTAAGGTTGTTGTCAGTTCTTACCTTTTCTTCATTGTTCATTTGTGGAGACTTGCACTTTCAGCCTAGCTGTGCCAGAGGCATACATACACACGAAGGGGACACTGTGATGGACTGGAACATGCGTCTGTGGTGGACTGCTGCACCCAAGAGGGTGCTGCTGTTGTGGCTAATGGCTCAAGTGGGCAAGACGAGACAGTTTTCTAGTGTAGAAAAGGAGCTGGGTGGGTTCAATGGATCCATTCCAACTCAAGATAGCCTGTGACTGGTTGGGGAAGCTGGTGTTACTGGTCTCAGCCTGTAAGAGGTGACTAGGGTGAAAATTCCTTGGTGACCACTGCAGCTTATGGCTGTATTGAGCTGTGTTCTTGATGTTTCTACTTGGCTTATAGGAAACATTGCACAAACATGTCATTCATTTCTTTCTGCGTCTGGGAAAACTGTGTGTCTCGCTGATAAGAGCCCACCTGCATGGCAGGATGTGTACCAGCAGGAGGAGGGAGACTCATCGCTGTCCTGAGCCTGGGTTTCTGGAGCAGGCCGGCTCTCTAGAGGATACTGCAGGTAGACTACGTGTGGGTATTAAATGGTCCACCAGACTGTAAGATTAGTATCAGAACTGGGGGAGGAAGTAATAGGAATAATTAAGAAATGTGTTGAGTCTGACTAGCTCCTACTCATCTGCAGTGAACTGTTTAATATAGGGAGAAATGGTGGTTGGTTTTTTTTTTTTTCAGGACATAGTTAATACCCTTTTTTAAAATGTACTTTGTATGTGCTGGGAACTGTTACTGTTGACCCTGAACAAATATAAAGAAATGTGTGATACTGTCATGCTTTGATGCCTGCTTAGAGCTGAAGTCTTACTTGTTTATAGATTGCAGTATACCCAGAGTAGTAGAGAACTCAGTGGAGCTAACTACCCAAGTAACATCTTTGCTTCCTACAGATCTTTTGCAGCTTCACTTGAACTGTTTGTTACCACAGCCATAAAAGTATTCACAACAAGTTAAGGCCAGCCTAGCTGTGCCATCTCAGCTGTGAGAGTCACTTAATTAGCAAGAGCAGATCTAACTTCAGTCTCAGTGACACAGATGGCATGACAGGATGGTGTGAAGGTCTTTATTCTGCAGGGGAGGATAGCTACAGCCTTGGCTACCCTTGTTTCCACTGAACATTACTAGGCCCAGGCATTTGTCTGGTCTTATGTGCCTGATGTGAATTTCTCACAGCCATGCATTCTGGTATC
The DNA here is from genome assembly GCF_951394365.1 of Tetrao urogallus. Lineage (NCBI taxonomy): Eukaryota > Metazoa > Chordata > Aves > Galliformes > Phasianidae > Tetrao > Tetrao urogallus. The sequence continues at coordinate 10,049,051 of NC_136833.1, forward strand.
AGTCAGTGCAGCCTTGGTAGTAAGGGTTGTATGATGCAAGATTTGTGGTACCTAGGATTAACTAGAGCTAGCAGCAACCTGGCAGACAACACACGTAAGTCTGATCACCAACGCATGTATCTTTCTGCTGGAGAATTTCCTGTGCCTCAGTACTACAAAATCTTCGCTGGAGCAAGTTCCCGTCAAAATCTTCTGTTTTGCTTCTATGGGTTATGATTTTGTTCCCTTTGTTTTTTGGCAGAATGCTTCTGCTCTCCTAGTTTGTTGGGATCTGATGTAACTTGTCTTTTTTTTTTTCTTTTTTTTTAAATTTTGGCTATAGGTGAAATATAAACAATGCAGAGAGAACTCTAAAATAATTTAATGTTATACTGCCAAAAATTGCAATCTCTTGGATCTTGGACAACTTCTCTGTTATCCTCACAGTCACAATCACTGCTGCCAGCGATTTTCTCAGTCATTCAAAAGTAAAACAGCATAGTACAACACATTTCTAGTGAGTGTCTGATGTTCAGCTCTACCACCTGCTGTTTTCTCTCATTCAATGTAGTGTCTTCTCCTTAGAGCTGCCTCTTGATTTCTCTGGTGACTTCAAGGTTATAGCAGCTGAAATCCATCCTGACCACTGCCCTCTTCTCATCAGCTGCTTTGCTTGAGTCTGCACTCTGAAACCCTATACCTGCTGTTGGAACTGCATTCAGCATCCCCACTTCTTGAAATAAGAAAAGATTATTTTGTAACTTTGTCCAAACTGTGTGGGCTCTAGTGGACAGAGCTCCCATTTCTCTTACTTCCTTAGCATTCTCTTGGTTTGACCCTGAAGGCTGTTTAAAACAGATTGAACACTGTCAGCAGGCACAACTGAATAGAATCCAGATTTTAATTTAGTCCAGGAGATATTAGCCAACCATCTGATTTTCGCCTTTTTCTGCATAGGTCCTTAAGCATGCATCCAAGGCTTTCAGCTTTCTTTGGGAAGAATGATGGGTGGGGTGACAGCACATCTGCAGTGATTCCAAGATGATAGAGTCATGACGATAGAGAAGAATGCTCTGTAGAAGTATATTCTTTGAGTACAGTGAAATGGTGTGATTTGTATTTAACAAAAAAAAAAAAAGTTGAACAGTGCCATCAGATTACTTAAACATTCTTCTTTCAACAGTCGGGTCAGAATTTGACTTTAGAATGTTTTCATAGAGGCATTAATTTGATTAAAGGCAAGGATTGCATGTTATTGAAGGTGTGCTTTATCTGAGAAGCTGACAAGGAAAAGCAGTGTTATTTGTGTAACAGGTACAGCAGCAGTACCTCCTACCCCAAGTACCAGCCCTTGCCTACTATCATATTACGCAAACATAGTAGCTTGGGATATGTCTTGTAGTGTGCCATCACTGCAAGGTTTAAATTTCCTCTTTGCTATCTAAGTTGAAAGGACTTATTTTTTGATTAAGAACCTCTGAGCGTGGTGAGCAGAGCTTTGGGAATGCAAACCTGGGTTTGGATATTGATTCTAGTCATGCTACTTTGCTTTCTGTGTCTTCAAAAGGGGGTACGGGACAAAGGTCGGGGAAATTTAACATTTTCCCTATTCATGTTCTCTATACAGTTCGAATTCTCAGGGCATTTTAGAAGAAAAATTATTCTTTCAGTAATATTAGCCAAACAGAATACAGTAGTTTTTGAAAACAATTTGTATAGTTTGAATCTCATGCAGATGTTAATGCTGAAATTTTTGCACTTGTGTCTTCTAAGGAAAAGACTTATTCCACTTAGTTCAGTATTTGCACTTACTGAGAAGATAATACAATGCAAAAATCGTATTGATAAAATGATTTTGGATGAATGTTGAAGACATTCTGTTTAAAAGGCTACATTGTTTTGTGTCTGCATAAACTGTTTCACATTTCTAAATAGAAGGCAGGTTCTATCCCTTTCTCTCCCAATGAAGATTTGAGGAGCATGAAAAAGAAATCACCTTCACTTTAATGTCAGTCTGGTTATTAAATTGTGTGCAGTTAATGAAGGACGGAGATGTTAACATAGATAATAGCCTCATGGGAATCTCCCTGGTTGTGTCTTACCTGCAAACTAAATTCTTCCAAGCCCTAGAAAAACTTCTCATGGAAAATTCTGTTCGGGTGATTATAAGAATCTGTTTTGGTGTGGCTTCTACATGGTAGCTGAGATTATAAGAATCTGTTTTGGTGTGGCTTCTACATGGTAGCTGAAACGGAAACTATTAGGTTGACACCTCTGGAAAGTTACTGTGGTCCATGTCTGTCCAGTCTGAATGCAAATATGGAAAGGATGAAGACATTTTAAAAAAGCTACAGTGCAGATGGATCAGTGTCTGGTCTGTAACAAATATATCCCTGGACATGTGTTACTGATAGATTCTTGCTAGCATGAACCTCCTGTATGGGTAGCTTTCTTGAAACAATGCTGAAGTAGTGCGTAACTCTTGTGCTGGCCTTCTGCATAGGTGACAACATCACCTTTGGAAATGAGAGATGAAATTCTGCCCCTGTGTATACTCACTTTGAGTTCAGAGAATTTGCACAGGCAGAAAGCAAAGCTTAGTGCACACTTGCTGTCAATAACATAGAGAAGACAAATGCTGTGTGTTTGTCCATTTTATGCTGTTATCATGATAGGTTTTATGATAAACGTACACTTGTCATAAATTTGATAGCTGTAGATAATAATGAATTTTCAAATGCTTGTTAAAAGTAAGCTGCAGTCTGTTTTTTGTTCCGCTTCCTACTCCAACTGGTACTGGGTTAACATGAAATTAAACTAGATGTTTTAATCCTGTTTATTACTGGCCTGCTCCTTGGTGGGTCACGTCTATTCAAGACAGAAACAGTTTGGAAAGTATTACAACTGTAGGGAGCAGCATAGAGTAAGTAGTGCAGTACTCCCTTCAAATATATCCCCGTCTTTCAGACGTTTTTCTGCTGAACTAGTATTTCTACCAGACCCATGAATATATTATCCATGGCATTTCTTTGGGATTGCTTAATTGGGCAGTTTAGTGACACTACACCATTTTTGCGGAAACTAGTTGTGCAGTCGCATCTTTCAACTGGGGGTTGAAGTGAAACAGCAGAGGCAATGAAGCTCCAGCCCAAACTCTCCACCATGGAGCTGTCACCTATAGATGGTGTAGCATAAATTACAGTTAGCTAACTGGCAGTTGACTTTGGGGTGAAAATTACTTGGAGTTGTGACTGTTCCACTTACGCTTCAGCCAAAGCCACTTAACGTTCCCTGGGCTTTTAAACACTGTTCTCAGTAGTATTTGCTTTGATTGCTTGAATGAGCTTTTTAGTAACATTAGTGCAAATTAAATATTTATGTTTGTGCCAGCCTACAGCTGGAAAGCCTCTTACATTGATTTAGGTCTCTTTTGCCTTGTGTTTGCTTGGCTCTTAAACTGTGTGCTTCCTTGGGCAAAACTTTGTTTATTGAGCTTTATGGGGTAGTGTACTGACTGACATGCTGTAACTAAATACAACCCCTCAGAGTTTTTCCGCCCGTCTCCTCCCGTTATTCCTGTGAGTCAGGCATCCACTTCTTGCACTGAGTTTCTCCCAGTTCTTAGGAGCTGGATGCTCTGTTTTCCCCTCATAAGCTTTAGTGAAAGAGAGGGATGTGGAGGGAGAGAAAACAAGTTGTGCCCTGAAAGTTCCCTAGTTCAGCTTGTGCAGCAGAGCGCTGACTTCAAGGCAGTGCCTTGCAGCACTTCAGCCGCGGCATCCGCGCAGGGCTGGGCGACAGGCAAAGAGGTTGCGATGCCAGGTCTCTGCCACGAGCCGCGCGGGCAGCGCTGCAGCAGTGACGAGCCGCGTGCACGGTGAGCCTCTGGCGCTGTGCACCGGGGCGGCTCGGCGCAGGGCGGCGCGGGAGGGCTGCCGCCACTTTTCCCTTCTCTGAGGTGCGCCGCGACGGAAGAGAGTCGTTCCTCGGACGCGGGGAGGGAGGGAAGGGCGGGCGCGCGCCTCGAGGCCTTCGGCTGTGAACATCAGAGCCGCCAGAAGCGTACGGCCTCCGCCTGCGTCCTGCGGCAGCCAGGCTTCGGAGGCGGGCCCTGCGGGCGAGCTGGCGCGGTCGATCCTCGCGCGCAGCTTTCTCCAGGCCGATTCCGAGCAGCTGCGGCCCGCACCACCTGGGCTCGGCCCTATGGCGCGTGGGAGCCGCTCGCTGTGCTTTTAACGGCGGGGGCTGCGCGGCGGGATGGGGCGGTGCGAAGCCTCCGCCGCGAGCAGATGGGGCGGTGGGGCGCGGGGTGCCGGCGCACCGGGAGGGCCCCGCGGGCGAGCAGCTGACGCGGCCGACCACGGCTTGGCCTGGAGCGGGTAGTCCCGAGATGGAGAAAGCTCTGCGCCTGGGTGAGTGAGCGTGTGGTGGATCGCGGGGGTGGTGCGGCGGAGCTGGGCAGCCTTGAGCGCGCCCGCGCTCGCTGCGCGGCTCCAAAAGGGACACGCGGAATCCTCGCGGGGCTGCAGGGCGTTCGTTCGAGCGGGGCCCGCGCTGCCTTCGCTGCCTGTGCCGACGATCGCGGGGTGCCGTGTGGGGCTGCGGGGTCGTCGCGGGGTTCGCCCGGGAGCTCCTGCCGTTGGGGGAACTTCGTGGCCGTGGCGCGGCGGAACCGATGCGCGCCGCTGCCAGACCTGGGAGAAACGGTGCGGTTCGCGGTAGCGCGGGCTCCTCTGCAAATAGTAAAGGTGTGCTTGTCGAGTAGTACCTGCTCAGGAGGAAGGCAGAAGCAGCACATCCTACACCTTGCAGGTTCACGCGTTTTTGGTTTTCCTTATGCACAGTGCAATTTGGAAAAAATCGGCTCGCTAAGGTTCAGGCTGGAAAGCTTGGTGGTAGTGGTGCCTCTGCACCAGGTGGCACGTAGTTGGTATGCAGTAAGAAACCTCTTGCTTGCAGTGGTAGATTTCTCGAGGTTGCATACGGAGCCCATTGCTTTGGAAGGTGGTGGCCAAACTGTGTCATGACTGAATGCCTGTTGGTCTGCATGTGAAGCTTACCAGGTGTTCATTGCCAGCACTGTTATCTGCTGGTGCATCTTTACATCAGTATGGTAGTATTACAGCTAAAACCGAGTGTTTCCTTCCAAACAGGATTCCCCTCCTCCCCTGGATAGACATGGATTGGTAGCAACCCTAAGAATTAGCACTCAAGAATATGAGAGCATCAGTGACTTCACAAAATGCAAAAAAAATTGAATATAGAACTAGATGGTTGGTTTTATTCTTTGATAAATTAAGGATTAATCATTCTTCCTGCAGAAAGGTTGTGATAAGGAGGGGTTTGGCCTCTTCCAGTCGGCAGACAGGACCTGAGGAAATGGCCGCAAGTTGTACCAGAAGAGGCTTGGATTAGACATAAGGAAAAACTTTTTCCTCATGGTCAGGCACTGGAATGGCTGCACAGGAAGGTGGTGGTGTCACTGTTCCTGGCAGTGTATGAGAGGCGTCTGGATGAGGAGCTACGAGATAGTGGCTAATGTGGATAATTTAGTGGCTTATGGTAGGATGGTGATGGAATGACGGTTGGATTAGGTGATTTTGTAGGTCTTTTCAACCTTGTGATTCTATGATTCTAATCAAAGTGGAAAAAGTCACGTTGGTTTTTGGGGCATTCATTTGCTAACATTTTAGCTTTGATAGGAAGATAAGGAGATGGTGTTTTCGCATTCAGTGGTACTTTGGTATTCTATTCTGCAGACATAGCATGCTTATTCATGCACAACTTTGCATGCGAATTTTCAAGTATAGCTATTCTCTTGTGCGTGATTAATTGATTCCACACACTTTCGTAGGTAAAATGTGTTTTTTGATGCCAGCTATTTATATTGTCACTGTTTTTAATCCTCAATAAATTAAATATATCTTGGTTAGGAGCGGAGCAAATTTTTACTGCTTTTATAAATTGAGCTTATACATGAGCTGGAATATGCACAAATACACAGATGTGATTGTTGTGCTTGTGCTATCCTTGCCTTTCTGCCACCATTACTTTGTCACAAATACAGAGAAAGACTGTTATTCTAGTGGCTGTTAAGTGTGTTGCTTATCACTTTTGAATGTCACGTGTATTTATGAAGTGCTTTCAGAAGTGGTCAGCTTGACATATCCACCAGATCTTAAGCAACTGGAATAAAGTCCTTGTAAAGAAATGCTCAGGCTCATGCAGGATTGTAAGTTTCAGAGCATATAGTGGCAGCTGCAGATCTACCTGACATGTCCCTGTGGGTGGTGTGGTATCTGTTCTTCGTCTTCTATTTCGTTTTTGTAACAGCAGTGACTCAAAAGTACCAGATCTTTCACAGAAAGCAAAGATGTCTGCGCTGTGAAAGTAGAGCCTTTCAGATGTGATGCAGGCAGTCCACCTACAGTTGTTGCAGGAAAAGGTTAGAGAATATTCATATGTTCCTTGTTTTGGAGAATGAGTGTGGAGGAGGTGGTGATGCTGCTGAGAGGGTGAAGTTAGTTTCTGCTGTGAAGCACTGGCATCCGAAGCATCAAGAAACAGCTCTGAAAGATGTACTGTATTTACAGGCAAGCTTAGTTTAGGATTTGGAGCCTGAACCACCACATTTAACCACCTCTCACTCTTCCTCTATTTCACTGGTAATTCCATAAGGTGCAAGACTGAAAATGTCACTGGTACCTTAAAATAGGGGCTCAAAGGCCTGCATAACTTAGTTTCTTGCTTCATTTTCTATTCTCAGTGAGCCAAACATATAAACCTATCCATGCCATCTGTTGCAGAACTGTCAGTTGAAGGATGTACAGAGTAGGTAGCAAGGGACTTTCAGTTGCTGAAATGCTGGTACTGGAAAGGCACAGAGTGAGGAGATGGTTGAGAAGAGCTGATAATATTGGATATTTCTGCCCATGGAGTTGTCTGGATTGTTCTTCCAGTTAGCTCTTTTACTTCATAGCAACGGAACTTGCTTTTTTTGTGTGAAACTTCTGTCTTTAACTCTGTCTGTGGCTGAGTCAACTGGGCTCTTTGTCTCATTTTTATTTTGGTACAGTTTCAATCACAGTGAGAATAAAGGGAGGTCCTTTTTCTTGTGTCCATCTGACTTACTGTCTTCGTGATGCTTTTCTTCTCTGCTTCTTGTCCCAAGCTGCATCTGTTACAACATCGATTACTTTATTCATCCCTTAATGCTTTTCTTCATCTCTCAGTTCTTCTTTCACTGTACTTGCACCTTTCCTACCTGCTAGAAATTGAATCTCAGCACTGTGCTTCTGTCAGCCCAGATCTACTCTGAGTTATTATGTTAACACCTGTTCTCTGGGCTTCAGCTTCTCTGTTAAATATACCGACTTTGCTTACTGTAGGCCCCTGCTTGTTTGATTCTTCTTTCAAGATTACCTTTGTTTAATATCTTTTTCTCATGCAAACATGCTTCTGACTTTTTGTCTTTTATCTCACTGCCTATTAAACCAGAAGCTTTCTCCTAATTCTTGTAGTTAGAGCGCCCATTTCTGTCCACTGTTTAATTCTTCCTGACTAATCCCCCCGTCTCTCCTCTTTCTGAAGTGCCAGCAGTACTTAGAAGTCGTCCATTCTCGAGACTGTAAGTGTATGCAGATTTCAGAAGGGCAGTAATTGGAGTTCTGCGAGTCCATGAATGCAGAGTATACTTTGATGATCTGGTGCCTTGCTGACAACAATAAGAGAAATTTGGTGCCTTTCCTCTTTCCTTTGCCAGCTACCAAGCTTCCCCAGCTCTTCTGAAGCCTAGTTCTGAGAACCAAAGAAGTGGAAAACTCTTTGTTATTTTAAATTTTTGGAACATTTCTGCTGGCTTTACAGGCTGAACCGCAGAGTTAAGTGAATGCTGTGCCTAGCTGGTGGAACGAAACAGGATCATATCCCTTGCAGCTGGTGGGAGGCCCTTGCCCCTTGCTGGTCTTCCTTTTCCCCTTCCTCCCCTTGCTCCACTCTTGGTTCCCAGCTGTCCCATGGATTCCTCATCTGGACTCACTGTCTTTCTTCCTCTGGTTCTGTGTGCTCTCTTCTGAGGCCTCTTGCTCCTCTCAGACTCCCGTACTGACCAGCCCCTGCTCCCCGCCATGTGTGCTACTTACTTCCTACATCAGTTTTCAATGTGGATTAATATGAGGGAATGTCAGCATTGCCCCCTTTTTTGTTGGAGTCTTTCAAGTCCAAGAAGTATGTCCAGCAGTTAAAATTCATTTATCTTCAGTTTTGTGTTTGCTATAGAAGAAATAAAATATAGCTAGAAAATAGCAATGGATAATTTTAGCCTCTGGTAAGACTCAGCTCTGTAGTTCCTAGGTAACATTGTGTGGGTAGCTCACTTAAATCACTTACAGGGTACGAAGGATGCATCTGAAACCAACAGAACAGAAAGAAGTATTATGCAACAACAAAAGTCTTTCTACCCATTATTTCTTTCCAAACAGAATATGACTTGTGCTTTTTGATTTTACTAGAAAAACCTTTCCTGAATGCAAAGAGAAAACAACTCTAAAATAAGTTTTGGTAAGCAGAAAGGTTTAATCTATGCAATGAAGTCAATTTTTGATTAATTCTTTTTGAGATTAGTTCAGTCTTCAGAAATTTACTAGTATACTGAGTTTTCAGTAGTTATGAGAATATAGCTCTATTGAATAGGTTGATATGATAGTAGTATCCATGAGTGCTACTTTAATGTTCAACACTCTGTGGCTTTTGTTTGTGTCTACAGTTGATCGGTAAATGTTTATTATCAAGCAAAAAAAGTAGCGGACTGCTGGGCATGCTTCAAAGCTTGATGCAGTCTATGACCGTGACAATGATGTGAACTGCACTGAATGAGTCTTGCAGGAAAGCTCACTCACAAAGTGCCTGCTGGTGAAGTTCTGCTGTAATAAGCAGTGATGACACAAGTCACGATTTTCATTTTCAGCTGCTGTTGGTTTGTAAAAGCTTATTCAAAGCTGGGGAAAAAGAGAGCCAATGAGAAAAGGTGACATGGCTTTGATTTGACATGAGAGCTAGGGTTACTTCCCAGTGCATTTGTAAAATGATTTCTCAAGTCAATAGATCCAGGAGCCCTGCGTTTTCATCAAATGTACTGCTTACTATAGGACATTATTTCCATAGGCAAGTATTCTTCACTTTTTGCAGAAGATATTACTGTGCCCTCTATACAAACATTCTACTTCTAGATGTATTTCATCGAAAGACCTGAGGCCTACAGTGCACGATGCTGGTTTATTCTAATTCAGAGCCAATACCTATTACTGGGCTGGAATAAGTTGGGTTTTTTTGTTAGATTTTGTTTATTTTCCCCCATCATTTGATACACATTTAATCTTTTATTTTTCCTTAACAAGCAATCTTGAAACAACACTTGGTACTGGTAGTAGGAGATGTGGAGTTGTTGAATGATATTTAGGTCTTCGGAAATTAATGAGTTTTGAACATCAGGGCTTTTGTAATAAGGTGGGGAAGTAGTCAAACTTAAGGTAGAAAAGAAAATGTTTAAATGAGTGGGGGGAATCAATGAGTGAAAATCTTTGAAAAAATTTCAGAACTTCCTGCAGATTGATTTCGATTATTTAATTTTTGATATCCAAGTGTTTATAATCTCATAGTCCTAATTCCAACAGTACATTAACAGTTGCTTAGTTTCATACGTACAAGTGTTTCTACAAATGCCAATGGGATGAAGTACGTGCATAAAATTAAGCATTCAGATTGGATCTGAAAAGATTATGGTCAGCACTGGTACATACACTTGGCCTAGCATTGCAAGTCCGTCAAAACTGTAATTTAACAACCCATTTTTATAATGAGATAGTTGTAACTGTGAGTGTAGCTGAAGATGAGAAGCTTCCTGTTTGTTTGTCCTGGCTCACCTTGTAGCTGGTTTGTAGTGGGCTCAATGGAATATCAGGACCCAGTTTAGAGTGTGAGGAGAGGACCTCAAGTTGTGCTATAAAAATCACAGAATCTTAACTCGTTATTTACCATGAGTTAATAATAAATCCTAATTCCTGTTGAAACTAAATTTATCTAAATTAATTTTACAATAGAGTTTTAGGTTATATGTATACATCAGGAAGAGTTTCTTAACAGAAAGGTTGGTTAGTTGTCAGAACAGACTACACAGGGAAGTGTGGAGTTGCCATCTTTGAAGGTATTTAGGAGATGTATGGATGTGGCACTAAGGGACATGTTTTAGTGGTGTAGTGTTAGATTTCTTTATTTTAAAGGTCTTTGCCCAAAGTTGGAGTCATACAGGAGCATAACTAGAGAATTCAACATTTCTGCTCGGTGCTTAGGATGGCTCTGCTCAGTGCAAACCCACACTCAGCTGTCTGCAAAACAGTTGAGTGTAGCGACCAGCAGTACTATACAAAAGAAAGCAGTTTAGATAGGAAACTTTGCTTCTGCTTCTCTTAGGAGGAAAGCCTCTGTGCATTTCTGTGGACTGTCTGTGTTGCGTGAAAGTATTCCGCTTGTGTCCTCACTGTCAGTCTGGTACATTTCCTCCAGCAGCCTCTGAAAATTTGTGCATGTGCTTCTAGCTCACTCGTGTGAGTGACCTGCAGGTTAGTGATGTGGGTTTCTATGATAGGGATTGCTTTTCTGGGTAGCTTTCCCTGCTACTCTCAGAAACATCAATACAGATCAACTGAAATTAAAAGTTAATTGCTGCCCTGCTCTCAAAAAAATGCTGAAATCTGTCTGCTGGGAACCAGTCAACAAGTCTAGTATTTAAAGAGAAATCCTTAAAAGCATCAAATGTCATCACCAGGGAGGTAGCCTGTATTTTGGAGTAAATCTGATCTTTTCCTTCTCTGAAATTTAATAATAAAATATGCAGTACTTGATGCTGTAAATGAAATCAATGACCCCAGGCAATGGCAGTGTCTAATACAATCAAGGAATGATAATAGAGTCCTGCAGAGGCTGCGAATGCTAAGCTGTTGGCACAGAATGAAGCAGACTTGATAAGACTATTGTACTAGGGCAGTGTGTTGCAGTCCAGCCAGCAAATTAATGTGAATATGAAGAACTGCTTGCAGCTAGCATATGCAGACTTGTGCTGCCAGCTGTGTCTATGTTTAAGTTGCTTCTAAATCTAGAAGCATTCCTAGTGAGATATAATAAAGCTGGTGCTGCCAAGGTCTTTTTTGGTAGCAAAATTTTTGCAATACATTTCATCCTTATCATAAAGCTGATTCTAGTGTACTATGGCCAACTGCAGAGGCTGCAAAGCAGGTTTTAATCTGATTCTGATAGGTCTGGGCAACCACCAGACAGTATTGGCTTTCTAGGGAAACAGATCAATAAGAGAAGGTGACAGAGTGGAGACACAGTCAAGTCTCCTTGTCTCACTGGTAAGTACTGTGGAGAGAGATGGCTACTCTTTGAAAGTGCTGTATTTGCTGTGTGCAATCACAGACATCCTGAATTTGTGTGCTCTTGACCCACAGTATAGAATCCTGCTGCAAGTACCTTGCCTTCTTGAGTTTATAACAGAGCCCGTGACGGCACATGAGCTTTTTTTCCCTTTCATCTGTACTATCTGTAAATTGCTCTTTTTCTCTAATTTATCTTTCAAGTTTCTGGCTCTGCAAGGATCTGCAGTGATTTGTTGTGTAACAGGGTCGCCTAAGTACTCTGCATCCATTCCTTTCTTCTTGTTTTCTTTCTCCTTGCTTGAGATATGCTGTGCATTTATGCAAGGCTGTGGTCAGCCCAGTGGAAAAAGATATTTTGTTTGTAAGTTGGTCAGTAAGAAGAATAGAAAAGTGACTCCACATGTGTGATGGGATTTTTTTTATTATCTTGTGAGATGGTGAGAGTATCATCAATGGAGGTGATGGCTAAGTTTCCCATGCAGTGGGCAGAATACATGATTCCAATCATTTTGAGCTGTGTTTAAGCGTTTAATACAAAATATAGGAATACAGCGTTGATCATAGTGCCTCTTTGTGCCTGTGACTTCCCAGACAGTACAGCTAGCTATGGGAGCAGACCAGGTTGTTCATGACTTTATCCAACTGGGCCTTGAAGACTCCAAAAAATGAAGATTGCACAATTCTGAGGAGCTGCTTCAATGAATGTTCTTCTGTGAAAAACGATTTTCCCTAAAGCTGGTATGAAATTTTCACTTCTACTTATGCCCAGAGTCTTCTGTCCTTGCCCAGTGCTGCTGTGAGGAGTCTGGCTCTGCCTCAGTTATTACAGTCGATTTGATTCCTGTTTCAACAGTGTTTTGGGGTGTGTTTATTGTCAGTGTAAGGCAATATATGTGCTGCTGTAGATGAAAGAAGGACTGATGTAATTGTGTAGGGCTGGTTTTCTAATTAAAAATTAGCCTGAGTTATATGTAGCCCCTGGAATCTACTGTTAATGTATTTGCTACTGTACCTGTTCTGTTGGGATTTTGCCCTCCTGTCTTGTAATGACAAGCTATGAATGTAAGCACAGGTCTCTGGCAAAACAAAGCTCTCAGATGAAAAAACTCTATGAATAAGTTTGAATGAATGAGTATTCATTAGTTTGTCTGTTCACCTGTGAGCCAAATAGGATGCCATTTCTCTCAGAAGTGAAGTATAATTTGAACAAGAACCACTGCCATGTCCTGGGGAAATGTTGCTTGAGGTCTCAGAAACAAGTGCTGTATAGTCTGAGTGTTGGAATTGGACAACCTGGTGAGTTGCATATGCTAGAATTTATCTTTTCAAGTCACTCCATTAACTGAAAGTGATGCAGGCTCATCTTTAATCAAAACCTTGTTTTAATAATTTTTGTTAAGTGAAAGTGAGAAGTGTAATTTTTATGCCATCTTGAGAATCCTTTTGAGATTAGGTGCTCTGACTAAAAGGATCCTCTTAAAACATCACCACCAATGCTTATTACTGTACTTTTACTGTACTGGCACAGAAGCAAGCATTTCCTTGGGTTAATGTCAGTCTCTCTGTATTTCCAGCTGGCCTACGCAGATTCATTGGTGATCAGTGGCACATGCAGAACATCCGCAAAGACTCTGTGGAAAGCTCTGATGATGAGTTTTTTGATGCTCGAGGTCAGTGCAAAGTTTTGTTGTAGTATCCCTATTCTTTTGCCAGATTTGCCGCAAGTGAGTAAGCTCATTTTGGAATGGACTAACAACATTGTTTTCACCAGATTGAGGTATGGTTTTTTAACAGGCCTGAGTATCAGAGATGGGTGAAGCACTGGTGTGGATGAATAAGCAGCCAGGAACTGGATCTGGCATCAGAGCAATGTGGAGCATATTCTGCTGCATCTTTCACTTCAGGCCTGTCTGGAGTAGGACTACTTTTAATTACTTGTTAAAATTGTGGTATATAAAAAACTTAAAAATGCTTATAATTATAGGACACAGCTCCATTTTCAGGCTGAAATGAATGTAGAACTACCAATATATGTGTAAGTTTTACTATGTTGACCAAAGTTTCCCTTACATCTGGAGAAAAATTCTTACTCGTGTTCTGAGAAGCTCATATAGTTTGACTGTTGTGGACTATAGTATAGCTCATTTCATTTCTTGAATGAATGTGAGAGTATACTCTGTATGGCTGTTTCATATGAAAAACAATCACAAGTTGATAGTTTAGTGCTGTAAGTATTTTCAATTTTTAGAAACTGAGGAAGGAGAATTTTGAGTTGGGTTGGGCTGTAGGTTCTGTGAAATTTCTGCAAGCTGTTAGGAAAAAACAAAGATGTCAGTTTTAGGGTTGTTTTGATCTTCAGTGCTTTCCTGGAGTGGGGAAAGGGGAAGGAATTCTAACTAGTAAGTTGATAGTAAACACTTGAGTGATTTATTCCCAACTTTGTTTTTAAGTGACCTGCTTGAGATAAGAGCAAATACTCAAACAACTCTCTCCTCTCTGGTTTTCCTGCACAAAATTTGTGTAGTGCATAGGTATACTTCAGGATATGTCAAGCAGGAAGCTTCTTTGGAGAGTCTTGCCTGTGCTAACTTAGGCTGCTTATTTCTCTCACAGTTACTAGTTTTAGTCCTTTGTGGTGTTTTCGTATTCATCACTGCCATTTATTTTTTTATTTTTCCTTTTTCCTCATACAGAAGAGGTGGTGGAAGGAAAAAGTGCTATTCTCATCGGCATGAGCCAGTGGAACTCAAATGACCTTGTTGAGCAGATAGAAACAATTGGGAAGCTGGAAGAAAATCAAGGTACTGTTTAGCTTGCCTTACATATCTATTTAAAGTTAAGCAATTAGGTGCTGGACATGTAAATACTCAACAGAAATAAAATTCATTATATCACATAGTTTAAAGATCTAAATAAACATGTAAGTAATGTTTTAGTGATGGGAAGTGAATTAGTTTATCTATTCCAGGAAGAAACTTCGCTGATAGGCTAAATAGCATCATAAATGTATTGACACAGTGGGACTGTTTTAGATTGAAAGCTCAAAAACTACAAGATGGTTTACAAGACTGCAGCCTGCATTTTCTGTATTTCCTGTGATCAATCTATATTAAGGATTTTTTGGTCATTATTATTAGTTTATTTTCTACATAGAGTAAGTCTTTACTTACTCTATTTTAATAGAGTAAGTAACTCTAATTACTTAAACACTCTGAAGTCTTCTTTCAATGTCAACAAATCATTATCTTAAAATTTCAAGGAGACACACTAAGAATATTTTCAGACAGCTTTAGCTTAACATTTAGGTAATAGTGGACCACTGCTATGAGTGAGAAGTGAATGCTGATACACCAATAGGAATCTAGGCCCTAAGACAGAAGCCTAAGCAACTCCTTTTAATTGTTTCTTTGTCTCCTAAATTATCTTGTCATTTAAAAATGAAAATTACCTCACTGAATTTACAGAGAATCATAGAACCGTAGAATGATTTGGGTTGGAGAATGGTGGACCTATCTTACTTGCCCATCTGTGATAAGAGAATTTGTGTAGAATAGTGCTTGTTATTAATCTAAATTTTTTAAGAATGTGGTGGATTTGTGCATCTGAAGATCCTTTTTTGGAGGCTTTTCTGTACTGATTTGTTACATGTAATCAATCCTGTAAATATGAGCCTGTGTATTTCAGTATAAGGATTGATTAAAAGTAATATTTATCTGATTCAGAAACTTTTTGATTATCTACCATTGGAATGTTTTATTGCTAGCACTTGAATGACAAGTAGATGCCAATCCAGACATTATGTTTACAATTGTTAAATAGGTAATTCGGGAAGACTTCTTTTTTACATTTATTCTTAACAATGATACCAAGTTTTCTCTAATGTTACTTGGTAACTTACTTCATTGTGTCTCTGACTCCAAATGGCAGTTTGGAAGAGTTGCTAGATGTGGTATAGTATACCATTTTATCTGCAAGACAAAAAAGAGTAGTAAGAAAAATCAATATGGTATTGTATCAAATATGGCTTAGTTTTCTAAATGGCTCACCATGAACCATCTTGCATGCCTGCTAAATATGTGAGACTTTGTAGCAGATGAAGCAGTTACATGCATTTCCTTCTTTTCCTTGCCATGTTAAGCTTTCAAATTCAGCCCCACTGATTTGTTATTTACTGATTTCCTTTACATCTGCTGTGTCTGTCTTCATGGAATTATCTGCCAAATACTTACCACAGTGTTTTTAATACAGATAATTAGACAGTGCTTTTGTTATAGCTTAATAAGGCTGAGTGGAATTACTGATTCAGCAGTTTCAGAGATATCTGTGATCAATAATCTTCAGATAGAGTAGGAAGTATTTCAGCCTTAGCTCAAGTGTTTATAGTCAAAAATTATGTGTCCAGGTAAAGCTGGGTTTTTTCTTTAAAATACTGTGTAGAAAAGAGAGGGAGGTCCTGTGTTGTCTTTGATGTGGTACTTCACTTTTTCAGTGGAAAAGTGTAAGAAGTATGATCTGCTTATCCAATGAATTCTTTTTTTTTTTTTTTTTTTTATATTTTATTTTTATTTACTGGGAGCAGCATTTAAATCTAATAAGTTTCTGTTACAGAAGGTAAGACAAACAGCATTTTCACACATCATAGTTATGCAGTTAAATTCACTACTGGTGTAAAGTATCTGTATATTGCTTTATAGAAAATTGTGTGCTCTGAGAACTAGGAGCAAAGTCAGACTGTTGTTTTCAGTGCTTTGCATTTAGTCTAGCCACCTGACCCCATATCTTTAAGTAAACATTGTTAACATTTGTGAGGTTAAAGTCATTGTTCCTAGAATTGTGGAAATTAGAACAGACGTCTGGAGGTGCTCCAGTCCAACTCCTTGCAAGTTCCATAGAGCAGGTTATGCAGGAAAGCATCTGAGTGGGTTTGGATATTTCCAGATAAGGAGACTTCATCACCAACCTTGGCAATTTGTTCCAGGACTCTGTCACACTCAAAGTAAAGCATTTTTTTCCTCAAGTTCAGATGGAACTTCCTATGTTCTAGCTTGTGACCATTCCTCCTTGTTCTGTTTGGGCGCCACTGGAAAGAGCCTGGCCCTATCCTCTTATTCTTGCCCTTTAGATTTCAGCAAGCATTGGTCCCCTCTCAGCCTTCTCTTCTCCAGGCTGAACAGCCACAGGACTTTTGTCGTAAGGGAGATGCTCCAAGTCTTAGATCATCTTTGTGACCTTCCACTCGCCAGTTCCCTGTCTGCCTTCAGCTGGGAGCACAGCACTCCAAATGTGGCCTTCACAGAACAGACGGGAGGAGAAACCACCCTTACCCTGCTGGCCATGCTCTGTGCAACGCACCTGAGGGTGCCATTGGCCTTCTTGGCCACAAGGGCTCACTGCTGGCTCATGGTCAGCCTGTTGGCCACCAAGACACCTCAGTCCTCTACAGCGCTCCTTTCCAGCAGCTCAGCCCCTAACCTGTACTGATGCATACGGTTATTCCTCCCCAGGTGTAAGGGGAGGACGTTTGCCCTTGTTGAACTTCATCAGGTTCCTCTCTGCCCCACTCTCAACTTGTCCAGTTCTCACTGAACGACAGCACAGCCTTGTACTGTTGACACAGTACAGTTAAAGTGAGGTGAATTCTCAGCAAATACAGCAGACTTTTTGTATACTTTGAATTCAGCATGTGTTATGTTTCATTACTGGAGTTTCTTTATAGTCAGAAATGAGATCATGAAACATTTTAATTAGCAAACCAGGCAAGTATTTGTTACAGAAAAGGTGTGCCATTCAATCCAAGTTAGTAGTTCATAGGTCAATTTATGCTTGTACTGGCATTTCAGCAGGTGAAATTGTAGGGGAAAATTCCATTGATGTGGTTGGTATTAACTATGAGGTCAAAGCTTACACATTTGAGACTAAACCTGAGCATGATTTAAATTACAAAAAATAAATAAAGTCACATGAATTGTGAATAGTGGGGTTGCTCTCTCTCCCCTGGTTGCCTATCTGTTGGTCTACTTGGCCTTTCTAGACTGGAAACTCTTTGACAGGGAGACTGTGTTTGTGAAATGCTTTACACAAGTTCACACCAGCAAGAACTTTGTAAGAAATCTTACAAAGGCTATTTTTGTTGCTGTGAGCATAGATGTTGCTCTCCCGAGTCACAAAAATCTTACTGGCCAACCCTGTTGCCTGCTTTGAGGCAGATGAAAGCTAATTCTCACTAAATGGAAGCTTACTTTTTGCTCTCGGTTTTTCTCACAAACAGTGTTTGTAAAAATTGCCAGCTCACAGGAGAAGTGTGAGTTGACAGGGATGTGGTAAGCTACCTGTTAAGAAAGAGAGGGCCAAGCACTGAATTTGCTGCAGGAATGGAAGAACTGCTAGCGACAGAGATCTGCTGTCATTCCTTTTACATTGTTTTCCTTCCTGATGGCCAGGTCTGGTTATTGGCAGGTATTTTCTAATACTCTATGCTTCCCTTCATGTTAGTTTAATCTCATTAACTGTAATTATACTTCCGTGCATCATACTAGGTAATGTGACTCTGTCCTTGCTGCCAGCATTTTAAATCTTAGCTTTCCTATCGTTACTTTTGCAATTGTGATAGAGGGCATGACAAAAGATTATGCAACCAGTTGTGCTTGTCAGAGTATTTAAATGATGTTTGTTTTAATGACAACCTTTTGCTTTTCTTCAGAAATGACCTGTCTGCTTCTCTTCTTTCTTTATGTGATCTGGCTTTGTTGACGGAAGTGGTCATATTCCTCTTAGCTTTGATGAGAGCACTGTTCTTGCTAAATCGTGGTAAACCCTTACATACCACTTTTTTAGTTTACTAGGCTGCTTCTTCTCTAAGAAAAAGAAAATGTAGCGATGCTGCAGCTGCAATTAATCATTAATTTTATTTTCTAATGTTTTACTATGTATTTTCTAATTTATTGGGGTTTTTTTACTTTTATTATGATAGTTGTTAATTTTTAATTTATATTAATACTCAGCAGTCTGACTAATTAAAACTAAAACTTATTGGACTAGTGTTTTCTGAAAGACAGAATTATGCTTAGGCCAGAATAAGCAAGAGCTATGTTAATTGTTTAACTTCTCAAGTTTTAAAGGTCAGCTCTGCCAAATTTCTAGCAAGGACTTGAGCATGCTGCCTTTCTTTCTTTTTTTTTTTTTTCCTTTTTCTTTCTTTTTTTTTTTTTTTTTTGTTTTCTGCAATATGGAAATCTTATGCAGGGGCAGGTGTGGAAGGGAGAGGGAAGGAGAAGAAGAAGTTGCCATTAGTGATAGTTTTTGTAGAATATAACATAAGCAAGCAAAGGAATTATTTCTGCAATACAGCTTTGATGGGGTAACTTGATTTAATAAGCCCTACTTACATTTTAAAAGCCTTTAGTCAATTCTGTCATATGCTACTGTTATGCACTGTAAATCCAGATAATTCAATTAAAATGTCATAGATTATGATGAATTCTCAGGTAGGCAACTTAGAAAATAATTTTTTTAGTTGATTAAAACCTGATTTTAGTTGATTAAAACGTAATTAGCCATAGAATTCCCGTGAAATTCTTTTTTCCCATGCTTCATGTGTTGCATGTACAGACTGATGGGATTGTCTTACTGGTAACCAGTAAAGTAGATGGACACAGTCAGCTTACACAACTGGGAATTTTAATACCTGATATATTAAAGCTCTGTCCTGGTATCACCACCCAAGACCAGGTTACTGAGATCTTTCCATCTTTTAATGCACTGATTATCTGCAAAAAAAAATGCTGATAGTAATATTGCTCTCTTTTTAGGACTTATTTGAATTGTTGACTTAGACTAAACATTAATTCTCCCACCCAGTGTAGTTGTGAGGTAGTGCTTTGGAGCTGGGAGGTGCTACTGTTGGACAAGTTATGTTACGTCTGTACTCCTGTCCTTTCTGCACCACCTAGAATTGAGCCATGCAATTCCTACTGGTTTTTTTTTTTGTTGTTGTTTGTTTTTTAATAACAAATGCTGTACTTCTCTCCTTAAAACTTACTATGAATTGTTCTCCAAAGACTGTAGTGTGCACTGTGGCTCCATACCACTACAGCTGTTCTGTGTAACTCTATGTCATAGTTTTATGATTTTTGTTATCAGTTTTCCACATTATAACATCATTTAATGCACTGGGAGTTAATGTTAAGAGCTAATGTTCCAGTTCTGTGGACTGCTGATATTTCTGGGTACCTGGTTCTCAGAGGAAGAGAAGAACTCCATCTCCCAGAAGACTTTCACTGTTCTGTTTCCATTTTCCATTTAGAGGGAAAAGATAAACTGTTCCCATGTCACGAGGCTGCCCCTTTCTTTTTGTTGGTCGTCTGTGTGCTGTGTTCTCCCCAGCCACCTGCCTTCAGCATTAGAGTAAGGCCTTCAGTTTTGGACACTCACTCTCTCATTTATTTTGTTTAGTAGCTTCAATCCCAATTAACTTGTATTTCTGCTATTATGATTAGTAAATTAACTTTCCTCCTCAGATCATTGCCACTGTTGTTTGGTTGTTTTTGTTTTTTTTTTTATATTCTTTCTCTCTTTGTTCCCTTCCCCTCCCCTTTTTCCCTTTTTGGGCCTGTGGGCCTGCTGTCCCCCTGTTGCGGAGGCAGATAGATCTAGAGGTAACTCCATGACACTCTGCATTTAAAAAGAAGCCTTGCAGAGTGATGATTTTATGGCCTCTCATATATCTTTTGGATCTTACCTTTTTCCATCTAATGTAAGACAAAAAACAACCATAATTTGTGTGTGAAACAGCACATTTCTGACTGATGAGGGGGGCAGTTGCCAGTCTGTGCAATTTGCCACAGTTTCTGCAAGACACTGAACAGAACTGTAGTAGTCTAATAATACTACTGTATTATCTTGGCTGTGAATTAACATTTTCCGCTTAGTTAAGGTGGAAAGGTTGTTTGTTAGTTTGTTTTCCTTAAATGGTCTAGACTTAAAAAGATGCTTGTAAATTTGCTTGTAAATTTGTGGGATGAATACTAAACAGGTTACTGGTACTTGTGAGGAGAAGGAGGAAATGAGACCAGAACCGAACTTCAGGAACTGATACCTGAAAGCTAAAAGAACATACTTCTCTGGATCTACCTTCTTATGAACAACATTTTGTGAATGTTTGTGAGAATAGATAACATCAAATTTTAGTTATGTACTTGAAAGAACTTTGTGTCAAGCATTTGGGGGGCATACTTAATGAGATGTCTAACTGTGGCATCTGAAAATTTAAAAATGTCACAGTTCAGAATTAAAATATAGTATCAGGTGGTTTTGAGATCTGTTAATTTCTTTGGAAATCTAGAATTTCTAGCTGTCTTTGCTTACATTATTTTGCCTATGGATTGTATATGTGTACTTGCTGTGTGAAATAATGGGCTGTGAAGAATTGGCTGTATTTTGCATCTCATTATTTAAAGTGTTTTTGGAATGTTAAGCAAATACACCATGTTACACAGCCAAGATTCGTATTCACTAGGGAGTAATTCTCCAGTGTGTCTTTTGCTAAGCTCTTTCCAAAGAAGCCATTGGATGTTTTAAAAATCAGCATAGTGGTCATGTGCAAACTGTTCACTGTAATATATTAGAAAAAGGAAGGAACTTGATGTTCATGTAAATCAGTCCTGTTTCATTCCCTTCTTTTTTCCCTCTTACAGGTGAAGAATCTGTGTTTTGTTCATCTGGCTTTCTACAGGAAAAGCAACGTGAGTCTAACATTATTTTCATTTTTCGTTGTATTCAGTGCTGCTTAACAGCTAGAGATAGTAATAAATTTTGATCAGCAAAAGTGTGTTACTGTGCTTTCGTCAAATGTTATTTTTTGGAGTATGAAAGGGCAAAGGCTGTGTTTGCGTAATTTCTTTATTGTTACTGAGGTTTATGAAAATGTACCCCAAAAGTGCCTGTAAGACTTAGTGCATTAAATATGCATTACGCTTTACAGACTGTATGCTTTTTTTAAAATTTTTAATTTTTTTTTTAATAAGAAGTGCAAAACAGCCTAGTAATGTAGTATGTTGCTAGGTGAAGCAGGAAGTGTTCTCTAGGAGGGCGTTTTGAGCAGCATGAAGCATTACTGTAAAATACTAAATGGAGTTCCCACAGGGAAAACACATGACCGGGTTTTTTGTTCATATTTTTTCTTTTCTGCATTAAGCTTGTTCTTGTGCTAATCCTGCAAATCCAGAAATTCACTGATAGATTACCTGCATAACCTTGTAATACAGCCATTTTCTAGAATCCACCTGCATAGCTAAAGAAAGGGCATAGAGAAGTGTGATAATATATGATATAGAAGAAGCACACACTAAGGCGCAAATTTGAACTGAGCTTTATATCCTAGCCGGCAGATCATTATTTAATTGTTTCATTAGTTTGTCCTAAAGTGGCTTATCTTTAGGAGTATAGTAATGTGCTCTAGCTTAAATTTCTCATATGCAGTCCATTCATTTTTCTTTTTGTCCCCTGTGGAGTTCTATGTGCAAGGTAGTTTTGTGATTCAGCAGTTTTGTTTCTCAATCTTTGTTGTTTCGTTTTGTTCCGTTTTGTTTAAATTGCTGCTGCTGTACCTTCAAGTCTGTTCCCTCACAGGCAGAGTGTTTTGCAGTGGGAGTGGAAGGTATTAAGGTTTGTGCTAAGTGAATTAATCTCAGATTACCTCCGAAAAAGATACTCATGTCTGTAGAGATGAGAGTAAGATAATCTGTAAAGATTATTTGAACTTCTAGAGAAATGTCTTTGTATACTAGCAGGGTAATTGATTGTGACCTTACAACCTGGCATGCTGGCTGGGTCAAGTAAGTGTTTAGAAAAAGACAATGACTTTTCATTCCTACTTGTAGCCTGCAGGAAACCAGTGGAGTGCTATTAGGACACATTCACTCAGGAGCATGAAGAATTCTTCAGTATTCCCCAGAAGAATCTTCTCAGTAATATGAGCTAGAGCTGTGTAGGATGGCTCAGCAGCTGTGTCTAGATCTGGGTTTTCAAGAGTTCTGTTCCCAGAAAGACACAATAGAAAGGCTGGATTTTTCCAAGTTCTCAATATGTTTGGGGCTTGGTTAGTTTTAAAAACTTAAACGTAAGGATAGCAGTGGGGACTAGCCATTACTACTGACTGCTCACTGTTGATTAGTTTATTTAGATGCCTGTATGAGAGCTGACTGTCCTGAGGAATCAGGTTTCAGATGGTTCTCCTGTTCCTGTATCTTCTTGTGCCAGATTTTGAGAAGCCATAGTGTCTTTCTAGTTGGTGAATTTGCAAGTTAAATAACTACTTTTCAAATGTTTTTTTTCTTATTTCATCCTGAACTTTCCTGACTATATTACTAGGTATTAGAATGTAATCTGTTACAACCACTGTTTTTTTACTATAGGATTTGAATACTGTTTTTTTTTCCCTACTGTAATTTACATAATGACACAATTAGCATAATTTGGTCTAATGACAGTATGAATCAAGACTACTGGAAAAATTTGTAAAATGTTGGTAACATCATCAGAGAGGTTTGGTCAGACAAGCCTTATTAGTATTTTACCTCATTAAAGCCCTTCCAATAAATAATAAAATATGCAATCTCTTGATCAGTTTGTTTTGCTGTCTAATGAAATTTCAGCGTTCTTCTGCAGTACGTCATGATGCATGTTCTTGGACAGAGCTTCAGCTGTTGAGTAGTCTGATTCATTATATTATCTTCATTATGGAGGAGGTCCCCATTACTTCAGTGTCTGGTATTTAACCAAAACAGTAAAGCTGAATCTAGTCCCCAAATCTGGTTATCTTCCAAACATACAATTAGCAAAACTGAAATGTGAAATGGAGGCACATATTGATCCCCTGACACACAGACACACACACAAACACACACACACACGCGTGCTTCTTTGAAAAGAAGCCCAGTATATCACAATTCCTGGTTTTTAAAATCCAGTTATCTATGACTTTTTTTTTTTTTTTTTCCCACGCATGTGAGGCCAGGAGCGAATTATCATTCAACCTGGCATCCAGTGCATTAAGAAAAAAGCAGACCACTCTCTTTGCTTTCTAAAGATGTATTTTTAGAATGGGATTTTCAAAGGAACAGGGTATAAGTAATTCCAGAAAGCATTTTGCCTAGTGTGGTGCGCTGTGGAGAAAGGTAGCAGTGAAGGTTTCTGAGCATTTGGTGAGTCCTGGATTTCTTGAGTACTCTGTTGAGGATAAATATTATAGTTCACTGTAAGATGTTTCCTCGTAGTCTAGAATAACCCTTCTTCAGGACCCAGAATTCATGTTTGTATGGTATTGGTTCTGTTGTGAGCTAAGTTGCTAGAAAACTGACGTTCTTCCTGTATGCAACTAAAAGAAAAGTGGGTCTGCTGGCCAAGCTTTTGGAAACGCCACTTTCAGTTAGAAGCATCTTTAAACTGCAGAGACCAGTTTTCAGAGAGTTCAATAGTGTGATTGCATTTGGTTGAAAGTTAAGGCTTTATGGGTTTGTGTTTTTGCTGTTTGTTGTGGGTGTTTCTTGTGTGGGTGTTGTTTAGTGATGGTGTTATGTTTTGTTTTACACAAATATTAAATGACTAATCCTTTAAATCTTTGCCTGCCAGAAAGGCAAGAATAATCAATTTGTTTTTAAATATGGAGAAACGTGGCCATATTGTTTGATGGATATAAGGAATGATATTTGTAAGACTGGCTATGGAATTAGCTCTCAATTCTAATGCAGAAGTTAAGAGTATTTGAAGTTTGTTTTGGACTAAGTTCAGTGCTTTTAGGATAGCCTGACCAGACCCTGCTTAACTAGTCTATTCTTCTAGAGTCTGGCAGACTGTCTATAAACGTGTCTCAAATGGAGTAACAAACATGGTATGAGTTCAGTACTCCAAAAGAAAATGTAAGCCGAGTTGTCTGTAGCATTATATGATGCATTTTGTTTTCTTCAGACATGCTGCAGGAAATAGAGAAAAAAGTCTGTTTCAATTCAGGAAGCTGTCAGCGTGCACTCATAGCCTCCTTCCCACTTGTAAGGGAGAAGGTGTTAACAGAGATGGGAAGATTCTCATCTCATTTGGGATTTCATCACTGTCTGTAGAAGGGTTAACCTCTCAAAGAACTAATCTTCCAGACTTCAGTTGAAGTAATTGCCCTTTAGTGAAATAGTGCAATATTTAATTACTGTGTAAATTCCACTGACATACAGGAACAACAGGTATAATCTTAAGACAACTTAGCACTTCTAGTTTGTAATTGTTTACTTTTAAGCAAAAAAAAACCCTATAGTTTTTACCATGTCATACTTCTTATAATGAACTTATTCTAGTTTCTGCTCCTTCTCATTACCTGACAGTATTTATGTTTAGACAAAGTAATACTGCAGAGTCCATCATTTCAGCCTGTTCCAGAAAGGCACAGATGACTAACAGTACCTGTGCTGATACAGTATACCTTTGCATAACAACTTGAATCTTGTTACAGAGAATCTTGTTACAGATGTTGCTGTTAGGAATAGAGGACTCTGTATTACACAGGACTGCAAAGAACTTTGTTGTTCTGTTTGTCCACAGAATGTGAATCTTTCTGTCTTGAAACCATAACTGTATCTTAACTCCACAGATGTCTGTGAAAGATGAGGCACCCAAATATTTATATACTCAGTTATGTCTCTCTTCCTTTCAGGTGAATTATATCATGCCTCATTAAGAAAACAAAGGTTACCTGCACAAGGCAGTATTGAAATACATGAGGACAGTGAGGTGAGTGTTTCCCAAAACAAACTGTGCTGATTTCCAGGGTGCAGACATGTGGAAATACTGTCATATTGCATTATGGAATTATAAGCTTCTTTGGTGGCTTAATGTTCTTTTTGTTCAAGTAAGTGCACATGCAATCACAAAAAAATCAAGCCAAGTTTTTAAAATATTGCATAATTAATTTGGGTGAAAATATGACCCTATGTCTCTTGAGAAATTGTTATGTATCCATAGTGTTCCAGTGCAAATGCATATTTTGAGAAGGTTCAGCAGCAGTCTGAAATTGATAGTAACAGAGTTACTTCTTTAGAAGATGCAAAGAATCGAAACTAGTTCTAGTCCTTCCAGTTGACTGTTTAAGGTCATCCGTTCCCATGTAAACAGAAAACAGAAATGCCTACTTTTTTGTTTTTGAGGAATCCCAGTCCTAAAGCTCCCTGGAAATTATGATAGTCTTTCACTTCAGATGCCCTTTGAGTTGGTCCTTGAGCCCCTTTCCTTAGACATGCCTGGGCTGTTCCTTAGAGGCAAATTATTTTCACTCCCTTTGATTCCTTCTGTAAAGGATACCTGTTAAATGCAGTTAGCTGAGGCACTTCTAGTAACAGCGACTTGAGCAGTACTGACTTACCTGAGTTTTTCTCTCTGTTTCGAAGCTTTTGGTTACACCAACCTTTCAGCAGCGCTACTTGTTTACAATCTTGTGTTGGCTTTAGAAAGAACTCTTAGCTTTTTAAAGGGAATTAAATTTCTCTTTGAATGACTGGATTGGGAGTAAATGGAGTCAGAATTTGTAACTTAGAGCAGGAAAAAGTGGAACCTTAAAAATACTCATTCTACTTACATGCATATCCAAAGCTTAAAAGGCAGAAAACACGCCTTCAGGAGATGACTATGAGACTTAAAATGAGTAAATGTTGTTGGAGACTAAAAAATGTAGGCTAAACAGAGATAATGGCTGTGTGGAACAGCTTATGATTCTCTCTTTCAACCATTTCTCTGTCACTATTCTGTATGCTGAACTACATCTTTTTTCCTTATCTGTGTCAGTGTTTCCACCCCAACATGTGCCTCTTCTTCCTCTCCTCCCACCTCGCATATCCTCCTAAACTACGGGCTGAACTGTGTGTTTGTGCAGTTACTTTGTTAGTTTCTCCCTTCTGACCCCTGCCCTTTTGATTTTGATAAACACTGATCAGATCCCCTCTCAGCCTTCCCGTTTCTAGGCTGAACAGCCGCAGGGCTCTCAGCCTTTCCTGTTAAGAAAGGTGCTTCAGGCCCCAACCATCTCTGCTGCCCTCTGCTGGATTCTCACTAGCAGTTCCATGTCTTTCTTGAGCTGGAGAGCCCAGAAATGGACACAGTTGTCATAATATTGGTCAGTTTCCTCACAAAAACATAATACCGTGCTGAGAGTTGCATTCCTGAGGGATATATATATGAATTGTGGCATGTTTGAATGCCTGTTTTTAGAAGGCGCTGTGATATGAATCAAACTGACTTTTGCCTTAAATGTCTTGCAGTTTAGATAAACTGGTAAAGGAATGAAAAAGAGAAGAGACATCATCTGAGCACAGCAGATAAAGATACAGACGTATTAGATTATGATCAGGTTGTAGTAGAATATAAAATAATATAAATTAATTTAAAAGACCTTGCTGGAAATAAATGGAGTTTATTTCACAGTATAACGTCTTGTTATATTTCAACTGCTTTCTCAGTAAATCACCTAATTTTCCTGATCTTTTAATGTATTTAGTAAGTTGTCCTTTGAGTGAATGTGTTGAGTCTACAGAAGGGGAAAATAGAAGTGCATCTGTGAAACTTGCAAAACGTTGTTCCAGTTTCAAGTAGATAACATCTTGTTTTTTCTGCAGACCACATCACTTCACCTTCCATGGTAGATTGTTGTCTGTGTATGCATGCATTCACGTGCTCATAAATTTATTTATGAGATTTATGGCTGTCAGCTCCAGTACAATTTTTACTCTTTCAGTAAATGTCTGGGTAAGTTAACCCCACTTTTTCATTTTAATATTTTGTCAATTTCAAGAGGCTGCTGTTGTCAAAACTCTATCACCTTCTTTTGCTTGATGCTTTTATTGGCAGAAATGAAAATAACCAGAAATGTTCTCATTTGTTTTTCTTTTCAGATCCCATGATTATTTGAGATAAACCTTTCCAAATTTGCAGCATCCCAGTTCACAATACCTAGAGACTTAGGCTGTCTGTGAATGTTTGACGTCTTCTCCAGTGTGGATATATTTCCAATAGCTTTTGACGTGTACAAAGTTGTTTATAATTTTTGTTAGTCCAACACCTAAATCTGAGCTGCAAGGGCTTTACGGCAGAGCTTAGTGTGCTCTACCTGATTCAGATATACTTGAATTAAATGCCATCCCCCACCCCCTCCCAAAGTCAGGTAACACAAATGATCGCAGTGGGAATGGGAAAAAAAGAAATCAGTGCTTGTGAACATTTACCCTAAATATACCAACGCTTTTTGTAAAAAGGCTCCCTACTTTCTTATTTCCTGTTTTTCTCATAGGAAGTAGTTCAACACCAGAAATGCAAAACTCGTGTGCTAATTCTGATCCTACATGGAGGGAATATCTTAGACAATGGGGGAGAGGATCAAAGCAGCAAGCTGGCAGACATCAACACCTTCTGTTCTGTCTTTGAGAAGGTGACACAAGACCATTTCCCTGCTGCTTTGGGCCACATCTTAATCAGACTTGTTCCCTGCCCAGCAATCTGTTCAGCAGCCTTCTCTCTTGTTTCCAAGTAAGCTGATTTTGCTTTATATTATTTGGCTTTGCAGTGTGGTTTTGAAAGGCTTTTGACATGTTCATTTCCAATAGGAGCTACCACTCTTTGAAGTCCTGTAGTTCTGTGGTATTCATTTGTTGCCATTAAGAATGCAGTATGTGAGTGCAGTATACTCTTGAATGAGTTACAGAGAATGCATCTGTAAGAAACAATACCTTTGGCTATTGAAGGCTTCAGTTCACAGTACATTTGAGATTTAGTTATATCTGAGAGCAGTATCTGCATGCTCCTAAAGTTCTGGCAGCTTGGGGCCACATCCGCGGCCCTGGGGAGCCTGTTCCATACCCAACACCCTCTAGTGCAGAACCCTTTTCCTAACCCCCGCCTGGCAGAACTCCATTCTGTTCCCTTTGGCCCTTTTGCTGTCACCAGAGGGCAATGCCTGCTTCTTTGCTCTCCTGTGAGAAGCTGCAGGCTGCTATGAGAGCCCCCCTTAGCCTCCTCTTCTCTGGGCTGAACAAACCAAAGAGGTTGTTCATCAGATCACATTTCTTGCAGCAAGTCAGCTCTGTAGTTGATAATTATTGCTGTGTAGTATGCTGTGATAATATTTCAATGCAAAAACAAGTCAGTAGGAAATTCTGAATGTAATTTCAGAGAAAGGGTAATTAGCAGCTTAGAGACCTACTTAGTTTGGTATTTACTGTGCCCAGAGCAAGAACATAACTCTTAACTGTGCATCAGTAGTATGTTTTGAAGTTCCTTTGCATGCTTGTATGAAAGGTACCCTCACAGTGAAAAACTGTTGTTATTACTAATTTTAACAATCATTATATATACGACAGTAAAAATTTCAGATATGCACTCGTAATGACGTTGCTGTGAGAATTGAAAAATGACATGTAGCAGCAGCTCCTGGAGAGGAGGTATGACTTTTTAGATATAATCTTAACATGGAAGTCAGGAAATAAGAGTAGTATTCCTTAGTCTGCAGTAGATTTCCTGCATGACCTTGAATGAGTAAATTGGTCCGTCAGTGCCTCACTTCTTGAAGTTGGAAGAGATACAAGGTTAAAATAATACAAAGAGATATTTTTTTTCAGTCATTAACCAAAAGCCTAGCACAAAGCCTGAGGAAGAAATAGGAATATTTATGCTGTCTTTGAATTGTACCTGTAGCCTAGAATATATGTGGAAAATTTAAGGAATATGGGTATAAGAGAGTACCATGGTTAAGATGTTTCTCTTTGTCAGGTTGTTAACATGGGACAGCAGCTGATCTTAGCCTGTATGTTCAGAGGATGTTACATTTATAAGATTCATGTAGAAAGGAGAGCTATAGCAGCAGCAGAGTAACCAGCTTAATTTTACATTTTTTCCCCATAGTAAAAAATTTTCCGTGCAGCATTACTGGCACACTTAGTTCCTGAGCAGGTTTTCCTCCGAGTGCTGTTATAACTGGCTTCTACATCCTCATAATGGTAACCAATAATATTTTATCAACTTGGGTAGCAGTAGTTCTGATTGTGCTGTGGTGCTGGTACTAGTCCAACCGGTATTTTAACTGAGCTCATGCAGAATATTCTGTAACATGACAATTAAAATATTAAAAATCTCTTCACTGTTTTTATTTATTTCTGTGGTCTTGGTGAGCTGAATTTAAAATACAAAATTGAATTTTCTAGTGGGCTGGTTGTCTGTGCCCTCTTTTCTTCTTTTCAGTCCTGAAATTCACCCCTTAAATGAGAGAACCTTTTCAGGTAACGTGTATTTCCTTGGTGACATTTTCCTTGATATAAATATTTTAAAGAGATGTGTACTCATCTTTTCTGCATGATAGAGAAAGGAGAAAGAAATGTGTTCTTGGGCCTGATTCAAGTCTTCTGTGACTGTAAACCAAGAGCAACTCTGGTGATGGGGAGGAGAGATTCGGACTTGCTTGATTTTTTTTTTTTTTTTTTTTTTTTTCCCCTAAGCGGAGAGAAACTTCTATTGTTTTGGGGTTTTTTTTTTTTCTTTTTTTTTTTTCCCTGAGACTTCCTTTAAATGATGGTCTGTTTTATGGCCTCTGTTGCAGTATAACACCTGAGCTTACATTTGAACTTTTTGTGGAGCAGAAAACCTCACAGAAGAGGATATGAGTTTTTTAAAATCACATTTGGGACCTTTAGATGTGAGAACAGTGATGCCTGCTATCTAGGTGACAGCAGTGGAATGGAGGGATTAGAGTATACATTAAAGTTCCGAAATACTGGTTGGACTCAAAGCTGTGACGGGCTTATAGTAGGAAGGGATGACTAAGGGCAAACCAGACTGCTGGAAGTTGCAACAGTGTTCACATCAAGAGGGAATACACTGAAACAGCCAGGAAAGAAGTATAAGTGTGTGTCCAAGTAGCTACCCTGTAAAGAAAGCGAACCAGCAGAAGAAGGAGAGTTGAAGCATCGAAAGGCTTTTGAAGGATCCCACTTTAAATGGGCTATTTATGGAGCCAGATCAGTAGCATCTCCTAGGTGTCTCATAAAGCATAGCCCACGGGGCTTGATTGACTGCAAGAAGAGCTGGTAGAGTAGAAGGAAGGAAGAGTGTGCTGGCACCCCAAATGAAAAGACTCCCTCCTGCTTTTTCTTTGTTTTTTTGATTCTCTCTTGTTGCATTATACAGTACTCAGCCCAATTGAAAATAGCTAAGCTGAATATTTGAATGTCCAGTGGAATCATTCCTGGTGCTGACATGTGATTGGTACTGCCTTGATATGTTCTTGCACAGAGCTGCTTTTGTGGTTTATCTGTTTGGAGCTGACAAAAGGAGAAGTGATTCCCTGCTCTCACATTGCTGTAGCTTCACACCAGCAGCTTTTACAGTCAGAACTCCAGGAAGCAGTTGTGGAATGTAAAGTTGTGGTAAACATCCCACTTAGCAAACTGTGGAGAAGGAAGTGTGTTTTAAATTACTGAAATATTTTATCAAGTGTGAGCCAGATTAAGCAGCAGTATAAAATTTCATGTTTGATTTGAGTGTATACTCAATTTTATGAATGTGTCAGCATAGCGCATGCCAACGTAGAGCAACCATCTGTTTGCCTTGGCACAAGTTATGTGACCTGCACCTTTGGTTCTCTGAATTGTTTTCTCCATTCATCTATCAGTCAAGATATGAATGGAATTTACTGAAAAATTTGCAGAGCACACATCCAAACTAGAATGCCATGCTGTCAAATTTAAGCTTACATTTTTAGCTGTTAAACCTCCTTTTTGAAACGTTTTTCTGAGAAAACAATTGCATATAATTTTGGAGGCAGTGCAACTTTGTTCCATCTTTTTGAAGGGATGGAACATTTGGAAAAATGTTTTTATATGCTTTTGAATAATGTTTCTATTTGCTGTTCTAGGAAATAACATTCTGTTGTAGTTTCTGAATCCCACTCTTTAATATAGTAAGTTAGTATATGGGAGGGAAAAAGGCTGAAAGGGAATAATCAGTTTATTCTCTTAAGTTATGTCCACTTGTATGGGTAAAAATAAGGTGGAAAAAATTCACCTTGTGTATTTAATTTCAGGAATGTGTTCTAGGGTTGTCTTAGTCTCATAAAGCTGTAACTCCTTGATTTTTAACTGTTGAGTGTTGTGATCAAATGGTCCTTTTTGTGCTTTCATAGTGAATTGCAAGAGCTCAGCCTATTTCTGTTAGTAACTATTCATTTGCTAATGCTATGTGCTGCTTTTTGCGTTTTTCTTGACGATAGCATGTTCTACTTTAGCCTAAATCCTTACAGCTATGATGAAAGCTGTCTCAGCAGCAGTGAAGACCACATTCCGCTGGCTGCTTTGCCCTTGCTGGCTGTTTCATCCCCTCAGTACCAGGACGCAGTTGCCATGGTGATCAGTAGAGCAAACCAAGTTTACAATGACTTTCTCAAATCTACAGATGGAGTTGGGTTTAACGGGCAGGTAGGACTATTATTTTCTTACATAAAAGAAAAATTCGTTTGGAGCAAGTATATTTCTTGTTAAGTTGTTTCTAGTATGCGTTCATGGTTTTAAGTTATGAGTGTGAGAGAACAATACTGTAAATTTGGTGCATGAACATTAGCTTGGGATTATTTATACAAAATGCTCTCTCAGTACTCAGCATGAGGAAGACCCTTCTGGAATCCTGTGCTGAATCTAACCTGGATTTATTCAGTCGGTAGAAAATACTATACCTTCTCCCACAAGCCTTTTGACACCTAAGCTCTTAGTAATTATTGCTATGAACTCTGATAGTATACAGGAGCCTTAGTTGTGTCTTAAGAGCGTATTATACTAATATAATAACTATAATAACTATACAATGGACAAGTCTGCGAGCCCAAAACAACTGCTGCTAATCTGTGTTTCTGAGTTTGTCACACACCTTCCATAGCTGAAGAGTTGGGTCATCAGCACATCCCTGACAGCAAAAAGAATCCAAAATTTATTGCTTCTTTTTTGCCTCCATCACAGTAGTAATAAAGCATTTGACAGCAGAGAAACTCAAAAGATAAATACTCAGTTGCTGACTCTTTTGCAGATTTCCCATGTAGCTCTGGTATACTCATTTGATTTTTCTGGTATGGTCCACTCCTCAGGGAAGTCACCTGTTGAATTCTTCCAGCTGACATGTCACAGTTATTATTATTATTCCTGCTTCTCCATCTCTAGACTAGAAAGAAATAGTACTTACCTACTTCAGAGTAAATATGTTACTGCTACTCTGTGTGAGTTATTGATGTTTTATTATAGGGCCCTTTAGATAGCTGGAAACATTCATTTCCCTAAAGTACCATGACTTCCTGTTTTCACAAGGGGGAAGAAAAAATTGCATTTGGTGTACAGTGTAGTGAAGAATTCTGTGGTCCATTTACAGCAATTCTATGATTATCAAAACAGTCACTGGGATGGATATTCGTGGCATGGGGCATATGTCTGTAAATAAGAGGAAGTGGAAAAAAGTGACTGCACACTTCAACTGCAGTAGGAAGCAAGGTATTAAAAAGAAAAAAAGAACAAGGGTTTAAAATGACTAGGGTATGTTTCTGCAGGTCTGTGACGGTTTTTGTTTCTTCTAAAATACTTGCTACATTTCACTAATTCACTATTTTTTTACTCCTTCAGGTGTGTCTCATTGGTGACTGCATTGGAGGCATTTTGGGGTTTGATGCCATTTGCTATAATACTAACAGAACTGATGAGAGTCAGAACAGTAGCAGGAGAGGAAGCATCAGCAGCATCCAGGTGAAGAGAAAAAAATCTACTCAGCTGAAGTTCATTCCCTATATATAGATTCATTCCCTAGAGGGAAACTAAGAAATTCAGGTCCATATTAAACCACAAAAAATTTAAGGATTTGATAAATAATAATGATGGCATGGGATTTTGCTCATATCTCAAAAAATTGCTGTCTGAAAATTAAGTCTGCAGCTTCAGTTTTATGATACATCATCAGTAGTGAAGGCTTTATTAGTAAATCTTTAAAGTAGGATTACTGGGTGTCATCTTAACTGTAGGTGTAGATGTATCCTCCCAGTAATCTCAGGGTTCTGTTTCTGCCAGTCTTTTTTTTTTCCAGACACTATAGGATCAATTATACTACTGCCTAGGGGTATTCTAACATTAAATGTGCTCATAAATAAGTTCTGCTAACTGGTGAGAGATGTGCCTACTTTCTGGTGAAGAATGTAAGTCACCCGAGGTTGAATGAACAGGGCAGTGAGAGTAACAAAGTCTCTAAATGAGTGCTACATTTGGAAATAGGAGAAATTCATTCTCACTGTGATCCAGAAGATATTTTTTTGGTAGTAGAAGCACTTTTTTTTTCTTTCTTTTTTTTTTTTTGGTAAACATTTCTGTCATATAAGCTGCATTGTGTGTTCTTCACTTAAGAAGGAATGCTTGAGTTCAACTAATTTTATGTACTTTAGACTTAAGTGGATATGGAAGAGTGATGTTGATACTGAATGAGGTGCCTGTAATGTATTATTTGATGGTTTTATGATGCTAGCTAAATTTTTTCATCTTTTGACTCTTTAGTTACATTTCTCACCAAAAACGGGGGAATGGGGATCAGAATGTAGGACAGGTTCTTTGACTGCATTGCTCTTGCTTATTGTTCCAGTTTTCCTACATTCTTTTTTTCCTACTTTTCTCCTTTTCCACAACATTGTAGAGCTTCCTTCCCAGTTTTTGTCTCCATCTTTCCCCTCTTCCATTTCATTTCTAATGTAAGTTCTAATTTGAAAAGAACTAAGCATTGCATTTTAGAAGAGGAAGATGGTTCTCTCTCGCTGCAACAGCTAAAACACATTATTTTGAAGCAGACAACTGTCATTAGAAGAGATAGAGAAAATTGATGATTTTTACCACATGGATATATAATACATAAAACTCACCTGTGGATGACTGATTCAGAGCCTAATTATTGATACCATTTCACTGCAGATGATTTTTTTTTTTTTTTTTTTTTTTTAATTGTGGCATTTGGGGGCACTGAGAGAGTTTCTATCAATAGAAAAAAAGATTTTAAATTGTTTGAAATGCAGTGAATAGTCTTTATACTGATCATTTCAGCCTTCTTCTAATGTACTACCTGGTGTATTTTTAAGTGGTTTAGTGTGTTTTTCAGAAGTGTTTCTCACTCCCTGCTAGGGCTAAAACAGGTGCTGAATTGGCCTAGTTTCTAACCCTTTCAACCACTGCTTTGATAAAATGAGGTCAAATGTATAAATGCATCCCGTTTGTATAAGCTCTGTTGAATTTCGATCCCTGTCTAAGTCTTCTTTTTGCTCTGTTCATTCTCTGAAGGATAATCCCCTTTTAACAGAGGACTCCAGTCTGGGTGGCAGAAAACACCTGAGCAAAAGCAATATTGACATCTCAGAAATCATGGAGGATGAAGAGCCAAGACAGCTGTTGCCTAGGAAACAGAGTGACTCATCCACCTACAACTGTGATACTATAACAAATCATCATGCTTTCCTGTCTAGGTAACTAGTGTGTGATAACTGAGTAAAAGAAATAGGATTGGCACTCAATTCAGCTTGTCAGCACTGGAGGGGCAGAATCATTTCTATTGGTTCTATTGTGATTCTAGAGGTTTGCTTAAAGTTCTTGCAAACATCCTCCAAAGACATAGATTTAGTGGGTTTGGTATGAATTTTCTCACAAGTTTTTTATTTATTTTTTATTCAGCTGTGAAAGTTTTGAATATGCAAAACTAAATGCAAGTTTCATTTCTTCAGAAGAACCCACAGAAGTCAAGATGGATGAATTTGTTACTTTTTTTTTTTCTAAACCTTGGATTCCCCTCACAGGCTTTCCTTTATTCTCTAAAGAGTAAGATGATTGTTTTTGCTGTTCAATTGGTCAGCAAGCTCCAGACTATCTTTAAAGCAAAACAACAACTAAAACTGAGTAAATGTCTTGCCTAGATGGAAGAAAGCTGGGAGCAAGATTTAACATAATTAACTTATTTGTGTCCTAACAAATATATAGCCATTTCTATGCATGTATGGCATAGAAACTAAATCAGTGTTTTAATCATTTACAAAATGAAAAGCTATGCGCAAGGCATCACTGTAACTTTTTAATACCATTGTCCTCATACAAGTTGAGGAGGCTCAAATTCATATTAAAAGTTTCAGAATAAGCTTAAACGTATCTATACAGCTAACAAGAAGAAGAGGTAATTTTTCAGTTTTTAGAGTTCTTGCATAACTTGCTGATAAGTATTTCAACAGTACAAAGCTTGTGCGTGTTAAAGGTAATACATTTAATATCCACACTGGAAATCATGATAAGTGGCTGCTATACTGTAATTATTTTTCTACAATTTAAGGCATGTTTCTTGAATCTATATGTGGATGCTAGAGCTTTTTAAGCTACCTGTTTGGGGAATGCATTTCTTCTCTGGGTTCATTATAGTTAAATGAGTGTATTTTCTTTACTCAGCATCTGCTCAAGTGTGTTGAAAGATGACGCAGACTTTCTTCCTGCGAATTCCAGTCTCTCAGATGTAAACCTGGGCCGGTTTGATTTTGAGGTGTCTGATTTCTTCCTCTTTGGATCACCGCTTGGTTTGGTGCTGGCCATGAGGAGTACTGTTCTGCCAGGTCTGAATGGTAAGCTCTTTCTAACATTAGAATGCAGGATGCTTAATGACTTTGTAAACAAAGAGGTTATTTTAAAAGCAGGTAAACAAAGGCGTCTACTGGAAGTCTGGGGAATGATTTCCTACTTGAAGGGTTCCTTCTTCTGAAAGATGGGAATGTCAGTGCAAGCTAGTACTAAGACATGAGATGATGGAGTTTAATTCCAGCGGTGTCACTGCTCACCTATTCATAGTAGTGTGTCATTTGCTGCTGATCATATATATTCCTCGCAGGGTAATGTGAAAGTTTTTACTTCACCAAGGAGTAATCCTTGAAAATGATACGAAAAGTAGCATCTGTGTTTGGTTTAGTATGTCATCTTTTTCATTTCTGGCCTCATGACTAAACTTTGTCCCTGGATGTGTTGGCTGTGAGCTGTTTTTAACAACACAGCAGGAAAGTTTGCTCAGAAGTTATATATTTTGTGTGCAGTCTGATTACATTCTCTTGAATACTGTACTGTGTGTGAAAACTTTTATATGTTCGAAAGTGCCACAGTCACTTTTATAAGTTATTATTGGCTATATATAAACATATCCTTTAAAAGTAACTTTGGAATCTGCTTTCCTGAAATTTTAAATTGTGTCGTAGGATCACTGGAAGACTGAGATTGCAGGAGTCCGTATTAACCATCTTTATGCATAGACTCCTTGAAAATCTTAAAGTGGCAATACCAAACTCTCTTTCTCTCTTTCATTCTCATTGAAGTTTGTCAGGTTCGCCCAGCCTGCAGCCAGGTGTACAGTTTCTTTCACTCCGCTGACCCATCTGCCTGCAGACTTGAACCATTGCTGGAGAAAAGATTTCATCTCCTGCCTCCATTCAGTGTTCCACGATACCAGAGATACCCACTGGGGGATGGAAGATCTCATCAGTTAGGTATAGTACCTATTTTCATAGCTCTGTTTATTTAATGTTCTCTTGACGTTTCTCTCCTTACACAGCTCAAGAGGATTTGAACAACAAATGTGCTAGCATGATAAAAGTAAGTAATCTGGGTCAGAATGGCACAAATATATTTAGCAAGTACTGAAAGAAGACAGAGGAAAATTCATTCATATATATATGTATGAATATATATATATATATGTGTGTATGAATATGTATATATGTGAATGAATATATGTTTCTTTATTTTATTTTGCTTTATTCTATTTCTGTTATCTGCAGGTGATGCTATCCAGAACTACAGTGCTCTGTTCCTTGAGAGCAGCTCTTTGAACATAACTCACTCTCAGGAGAGTTCTGAATCTATGAACACATCTCAGAAACAAGAGAGAAGGTTGAGCTTGGCCAGCACAAACAGTGAAAACTCAGGATCAGCAGAGAGCTTGTCATCAGCATGCCTCACCAACAGTGAGTGAAGCTTGTTGCAGTGTGCATAGCAAATGCCATTTTGTGAAAATGTGGGAGTTCCTAATCATTCTGATTATTAGGAAAATTAATTTTTTGGAAATTTGAGGAGAACGAGAACAGCTTAAGTTGTTGTGTTTTTTAAATAACACAATTTAGCTTGCTCTACTGTCCATAGTAATGTAGGTGAAGTAATAGAAATGAAGTTCTTTATATAGTCCCTTATATTAAGGTGACAGTCAAAGCTATTAAGAGTTTCAGACAAACTTGGGTTTAGAGCCATAGTCCAAGCATGAAGAAAGATACATAGATAAGAATCGTTTCTCTTAAGTGCTATAGATCATTATATTCTTCTTTTACAGACTGTAATGCTACGTTAGTACTATCACCACTATTTGGAAAGTATTTACGATTCTTGCTATATAATATGATCATAAAGTTAACTAGTCTTTTCCTGTACACTTTTTGTGGGCCAGGAAGCAAAGGGCATCATGCTGTGGTAACCTCTGCTTCCCAAAACTTGCAATGCAGTTTAGACAGCAGAACTTCAAGGGATTATGCAGTGAGTGAAAACAGAACTTCTGTGTTAGATTGATGCTTTCAACAGGCTCCAGATGTCAATATTAAAAAAACAGAAGGCATCATTCTGTTATCTAGTTTATACATTTATACAGCAGATTTGTTATGAAGACATCTTTTAGAAGTGTTATGCTTTTTTTTTTTTTTTTTTTTTTTTTGTAGTTACTGCTAAGTGGTGGGGAACAAAGCGAATTGATTATGCCTTGTATTGTCCAGATGTCCTGACAGCATTTCCAACTGTGGCCCTGCCACATCTTTTCCATGCCAGCTACTGGGAATCAACAGACGTCGTGGCATTCATTTTAAGACAGGTTGTTGATGTTTCTTTCTCTCTCCACAATGAAAGAGTTTCTCTAATTTAGAGGGAATAAGGAAAAATGAGGAGACTGAAGTGTATTAGAAAAGACTGTTCATTACCAGTCTTTCCTGTAATTGTACTAGTATGTTTATAGGCATTGTGTGCACTGTCTCCTTAGAATTCATTTCTAAGGTATGTGATGTCTCTCTTATTCCTGTTGTTCCAGTTTTTAGATCACAGCTGTCAGTGACTTGGAAATGATTCGTGCTGTGACCTCTAGAGAAAGTGGTGAGGTTGAGAAATCTCACCTGGGTTGAAAATAATTTAGTGATATTTGAGTGTGACCTGCAGTAAAAATATCTCTCCAAGAAGTCAAGATGACCCTCCTTGTAGAATCCAGTGATAAACATTTTAATTTGGATTAATCCAGAAATCAGTGTATCTTTTATCCAGTGAATGATGAAACAGCTGCTGCTTCAGAGGAAAATGGTCAAGAGAATAGTGCAGAAAACTACACAGTTATATTTCTTGATTAAATCAGTTGGGACAATGTCAGTGTGTTTGCTGCTCTCACATCTCCTTTTGGCTGGTCTCCGAGTGTGAAGTCCTGCTCTCTGCACTGGTGTCAGTGGCTTAAATTCTTAATATGACATCATGGCCTGTATCTTTCTGTTTTGCTTGTGCTGTTTGCTCTGCAATGTCACTCAGCTGGGACAGCAGTATAACTCCTTTCCTTGTCAAGTGCAGGGCTCCCCAGGCAGCACACAGTTTTTTAGAATGTTATTATCATTTCAGGTGATGAGATATGAAAATGTAAATTTCAAAGAAAATGATAGCCTGGATCCCGCAACACTAAGCCCATCCAATCCACGAGAAAAATGGCTACGCAAAAGGACACATGTCAAATTGAGAGTAAGTATGTCTCTGAATATCCAGGGTAGCTATGGACATTGAGTTGGGCAGCACTTTAAGTGGAGCCTAATCTCCCAAAGCATGGAATTGTACTTAACTGCAAACTACAGAGGTGATCTAGCAGTTAAGAAATAAAAGCAATTAATACTTGGTTTACCATTAGAAATTTTTTTTTCCCCAAATGCATGTGTTTAAATAACAGAAGGACCTGTTAAGCACAGGTTATTCTTCTGTTTTCTTACATGCTGGATGAATTCAAGACCCAAGAAAAAATATTTTCTTCTTTCTTTAGATGCCATGAGTTTAAATAATAAATGAAAAAAATTCACATATTGTGAAATTTCATTTGGAAGTCACAGAGCTTCTGACTATTCTTTTGCTGTAGAAAAATGAGCCCACTACGTTTCAGATACATTTTTAACAAGTACTGAGTAATACTGTAAGTGTTAGTATGCACTTCAGAGTGCAGCATGTTGAAGCATGATCATCAGCAAATGCTTGTGTCCTGTATATGCTAAAAAGTATACTCAGTTTGAAAGTATTGCCAAGTTGTAGATATTCTTCCAGCATTAGCATCAGTTAAAGCATTCTTGTGGGAGATTTGCTTTTATGCATTAATTTTATGAAAAATTCTGGTTACTAAAAATATGGGAAAGTGCCTCACAGGATGAATGCCTTGCATGTGATAATATTACTCTATGGCACCGCTTGTACTGAAGGATAATTGACATTCCCTTAAGCGTACTCTCCTATATAGTTGGAGTGTCTATAAAGGTACTCTCTTACCTTGTCATCTTGGATGTTCTCAGTGGTGTCTTTATTCAGTAACACCCCCATTAATGGGATCCTGGCTCTTGCTGAAAGTTCCTCAAACTCACTGGGACTGTGTTTCTTTATCACTGTGCTTACCAACATAACAGAGACAGTAACCTTACATAAAAACTAACACTTCCCATTTTTTGGTCTCGTTTCAGAATGTGACTGCTAATCATCGGGCAAATGATGTAATTGCTGCAGAAGATGGTCCTCAGGTACTTGTTGGGCGCTTTATGTATGGACCTCTGGACATGGTAGCTTTAACAGGTGAAAAGGTAAAGATCAAGTATTCTATTTCCTTATTTGTTGTCAACTGACATACAGATAGTTGTTGAATATAATGCACATGTAGTTCATAATACCAGAGAGAGCCTTACAGAGAGGGGGAGTACATAACTAGCATCCCACCATGCTGTAAGCACGTTTTTCGGTAGATTGCATTTTTTCTAGCTAAAATCCTTTTTATATGATGCTGGACATCTCCTCTGGTGAAAGAAGAATATGCTATGCAGTGATTTCTGAACCTGTCATCTGTTTGCATCATCTGCTGGAGATGATTAACTTGAGTAAGGATAAAAAATAGTTGAATAGCAGTTGGCAAGTCACTTAAAGGAAAGTGTATATACACCTTTCAAGGTAAGAGAACTGGATAAAGGAATTGGGATTCTAAAGATTGGGTAGCTGCTGTTTCTCATATACATGGAAGAGTAAAGAGTAGTTTTAGAATTTCAGTAATGTGACGTAGCTGGATCAGTCGGTGCTCTTAAAGCTGACTGCAGTAGCGAAGTTTAAAAATAACAAAGCCAAATAAATATTGAGTGAACTCATTTGGTCACATTCAGTGAGACTAAGAATTTTTAATGGAAATTAATGTAGCAGTGTTGCTAAGCTGCAAATAAAACAGAAGCACGGAGACTTCACTTTGCCTGTTCTGAAAGTTTAGAATTCCTGAGCTCTGTGTTTTCTTGATACCTTCAGTACTGAGTGTTTTAATTGATCAAGACAATAATGAACTCTTGTGCTGTGTGTTAGGAACCATTTTCTGGTTGTGAGGACCATCTGAGAAGTTTCTGAGTTTCAAAGTTCCTTGAAACTTGCAACCTTTGGTTACAAAACACGAATTAAGATAATAATATGATGAAGACTTGGCATGCCATGTTCCTAAGGTGGTAATAAAATTGCCCACTATCACACCAGATGACTTTGTGTTGGTTTTGCAGGTTGATATCTTCATAATGACTGAACCATCTTCTGGTAGGTGGGTCTATTTTGACACAGAGATATCCAACAACAGTGGCCGGATATCCTACAGCATACCCAAACAGAAGAGACTGAGAGTTGGTGTATATCCCATCAGAATGATTGTCAGGTAACAGTTCCAAGCTGATACTACAGCTTTTATGGGCTCTTGTGATCAGGAAGATATTGATATGTAGGATAGAAGGGGGCATGGAGGGGGATTTTGGTCAGTTCTAGATTATACTGCAGACTTCTGTGTGGCCTTAGGCAAATGATTTAATTTCTTTGCACCTCAAGTCTCCAGTGACAGTTCTGTTTATCTTTTTTTGGTCTATTTCCTGTATTATCAGCTTAGATTTGAAGCAGCGACCGTGTGCATACTGGCCAGCTTAAAGGTGTTCAGTCCAGTGGGTTTTATCCCTCCTGCAACATAAATCCTCAACATAACTCAATTTAGTGACATTTGGACCTGCAAAATTAGGGAGACTGAATGACTGTAATCAGTCTTGTTATGGCAAGAGTGTGTGACTTGGATTATTTCAGAGCTTCTTCACTGAGGAAAAGATTACTGATGGGTATGGCCGTGCGTTCTTCAATAAGAAGCTTTTCCTGTTGACATGAACAGTAGAGCATGTACTGCCTTATTCTCAGCCAGCTATTTATATGTTGATGGCAGGCTGATTATAAGAGTCATTTTAATTCTGTACTTCAGAATTATATACTATAATTCTTGTAAGACCATATTCATTCTAAAATTGAGGGAAGAAAACAGCACTTAAAAGTAACAGTTCATTGAGATCAGTTCTTCTGGCTTTCCAGCACTTAAAAAAACAAAGAAACAAAAAAACAAACAACACAAACAAACTCTGTGGTAAGTCAAGCATGAAGAGGGAAAAGGTGTGAAATAAAATTTGTTGGCGCAGGTGCAGGACTAGTGGGGTAAGCTGTGCTTTTAAAAATTCTTCTGTTTAATAAAATTCTAGTAGAGATAAGTTGATGTTTATAAGCAGGTGGATGCCAATAAATGATGCATATCAGTTTTTCCACTGTAATTTCTAATAATTTGCCAGTAGTTATAGACTGTTTGGGAAAAGAAGATACAGCTAATTTCTGTGCAAAATGCACGTATGTACTCAGAGCATTAGTGTATTATCTGTATGTGTATGTATGTATATATATACATATATATATATATACATACATATAGACAACATTAAAAGTTTAAGTTCTTCAATGTTGTTTGTTTGAAATAAATCATGTATTTGTATGAATGTGATGTCTTATTAAAGTCAGCTTCCAAATTTCTTGTTTGGAAAGTTATTTCCTAAAAGTGTAGGCTTTAATTTTCCCATACAGGACTGAAATGAAAAGTCCAGTTTAACACAGATTTTTGAAGCTGCAGATCCAGTCAGATCTAGTACAAGTTCTTAACTAGAACATGCAGAAAATATTCTCATTTTTAAAAAAGATATATTGCTTTCAATCTCCAGAGGGGACCAGAGCAGCGCCACAAGCTACCTGACTGTGCTTCCCCGAGGAATGGAATGTGTTGTGTTCAGCATTGATGGTTCATTTGCAGCAAGTGTTTCAATAATGGGAAGTGACCCCAAAGTCCGAGCTGGGGCTGTCGATGTTGTAAGGTGAGTATAGCTTGCATGCTTCGCTTTGTAAATTTCTAATTTTTCTGTTAGAGCACAATAGGACAGAGGAGGGTAGAATAGATTTTTTTTTTACTAACTATACAAAAATTCTTTAACGGGTAGAATGTTTTGCAGATATGTTTATGTATTTACCTTGACAACAATTGTTCTTGGTTTTCAGAGGAATCTTAGAGTACTGTGGTTTACTTTATAATTTGTACGTTAAGTTGCATAAAGATTGCTTTTGGAGAATATGATGTTAAAGTGAGCATAATGAATTTATAATGATTTCATTTGTTACTGTGATTAGCAAAGAGTGTATTTTATATTTTGTCAGCTTCAAATAAGGACAGAATTCTGCTCTTGAATGACAAAGTGCCATGAGTGCAAGAGCACTGGAGGAAAAGTTAAAAGACTTAATTCAGTCTTGCAATTCTTGCAGTGCTGCAGTGGGCAAAAAAAACAGCGCTCGTTTTGGAGCTTGCATGGGAAAGGAGGGATGCCAATTCTCAAGAGTTTTCCATTTCCTACAGCTGAAATCACAGGGAATCTCATTATGAATTTCAAAGGTAGTAGAACTTGAGATATAGCTCGAGTTCATAGAATCATGGAATTGCTTAGGTTGGAAAAGTCAAGATCATTAAGTCCAATCACAACCTAACCATACTACCCTAACTCTAACAACTCATCACTAAGTCATGTCTCTGAGCCCTACATCCAAACAGTTTTTAAACACATTCAGGGATGGTGGCTCAACCACCTTCCCTGGAGAGCCTATTCCAGTGCTTATCTACCCTTTCTGTAAAGAAATTTTTCCTGATATCCAACCTAGACCTCCCCTGTCGCAACTTGAGGCCATTTCCCCTCATCCTATCACCTGTCACTGGTGAGAAGAGACCAGCCCTGCTCTCACTGCAATCATCTTTCAGGTATCTGAAGAGAGCAATAAGGTCTCCCTCAGCCTCCTCTTCCCCAGACTAAACAGCCCCAGTTCCTCTCACTCCTCATAGGCCATATTCTCCAAGCCCTTCACCAGTCTTGTTGCCCTCCGTTTGACCTGCACCTCCATGTCCTTTCTGTATAGAGGTGCCCAAAACTGAACGCAGTACTTGAGGTGAGGCCTTACCAGTGCCGAGTACAGGGGCAGGATTACTGCCCTAGTCCTGCTCACCACACCATTCCCGATACAAGCCAGGATGCTGCTGGCATTCTTTGCATACTGCTGGCTCATTCAGCTGACTGTCCATCAGTACACCAAGGTCCCTTTTCATCCAGCAGCTTTCCAGCCACTCCTCCCAAGCCTGTAGAGTTGCCTGGGTTTGTTGTGAGTTTTTAAGTTTTTTATAAGTCTCATACTGTATGAGACTGGACTGTTGCTTGCTTTCCTCCATCTCTCCCAAGATGAAGATTTTATTACATCATTTCTCTGTAGGTGCAGATGCTTAGGCATGTTGATTCACACCTGTTGAAAGATCTTGTATGACTGGGTCTGTGCCAGGCAAAGAAATACTGATGTGACCTGTGGGCATTAATTTATTTTTCTTCACCTATATAATTTATTTGTTGCTTGTGACAGACATTGGCAGGACCTAGGATATCTGATTATCTATATTACTGGCCGTCCAGATATGCAAAAGCAGCGTGTGGTTTCATGGTTATCTCAACACAACTTCCCTCAAGGAATGATCTTCTTCTCTGATGGACTTGTTCATGACCCACTGCGACAAAAGACTATTTTTCTAAGGAATCTCATGCAAGAGGTACGTACTAGAAACACGTTGATATCCTTGAAACCTTTTTCTAGAAATTGTCATTGTTTGAAGTAAAAGCTCTCTTCCTTTGGAACAGTAAATCCTACTGTTGTTATATTTTTGCTATTCCTCGT
The DNA here is from genome assembly GCF_951394365.1 of Tetrao urogallus. Taxonomy (NCBI): domain Eukaryota; kingdom Metazoa; phylum Chordata; class Aves; order Galliformes; family Phasianidae; genus Tetrao; species Tetrao urogallus. The sequence goes on from NC_136833.1 coordinate 10,093,890, forward strand.
GTCTTTTCTTACTTTTCAAAGAGCAAAGATGGCTAACAAAACATCCAAATGCACCTCTTGGCATATGGTATTGCAAATAAATAAATGACTTGTTCTTTTCTGTCTACCTATTCATAATTTTGCTGTCATTGAGATAGACAGATTTAGCTGTGTGTGCTTTACAGAAATGTTAAGTGAGTTTATCTGCTGCTTCAGTGCAGAATAAGTTCCATTCCTGTAATGCATGCTGTTCGGTAGTCAGAATATTCACTCTGGAAGTAATATTTGTTTCAGTGCCACATCAAAATCTGTGCTGCATATGGTTCGACAAAGGATATTTCCGTTTACAATGTCTTAGCTCTGTCGCCATCCCAGATCTACATAGTTGGACGATCGACAAAGAAATACCAGGCACAATGTCAAGTAAGTAACTCTTGCTACTTAACTAGGAAGTCTTCAGGGTAGCAGGGAAATGCGTCTGTGCTAATGTGTGCGTGCACACACATGCATGCACAGACTCACCAAATAAAGAGCAGAGAATATGTCAGAGGAAAAAAAGCAGTTTTGGTCTCGGAGGAGGCATTTTATGGCAGAGTGAACGATAAAGAAAATTGAATGGTCACAAGTTGTACCTGCAAGTGCATGCATAGCATATTCTTGAACAACAAAATTGAAGAATTCATTGAAAATAAGAGCAAGAGGAGTCTAATATTATTCTTTCATATATCTCTAACTAGGCTGCCAAAGATATAAACTTAACTCCTCATAGAGTCTATAGGTTGAGGCAGCAGTAATTTGTCACTCCCTTTCTTTCCTTCATATTTCAGTTCCTCAGTGAGGGTTATGCAGCCCATTTGGCCTCACTGGAGTTCAGTCTTCATTCACGACCTAAAAAGAACAACTCTCGGATGATCTTGAGAAAAGGCAGCTTTGGCCTCCACTCTCAACCTGAATTTTTGCGCAAGAGAAACCATCTCCGCAGGACTATGTCTGTACAGCAACCTGATCCACCTTCTTCCAACCCCAAACCAGAGCGTGCCCAGAGCCAGCCCGAGTCAGACAAAGATCATGATAGGCATTTGCCTTCCATTGCTTGGGTTAGGGGTGGAGTCCACAAATTTGAATCTGTTCCCTAGGAAGCCTGAGGCTGTAGATTTTGGGTGTCCTTCATTTAACTTGTAATCATGCCTCAAAAGGTAGTATTTAGGCAGCTTCAAACTAGGAGGTGTAGAGGGGAAACTGTACCTCAGAGTCTTCCCTGCTCTGAAAAATGCCTTCTTACACCAACCAGAGAACTTCCAGTTTGTTCTCTTGACGTATTGGGAAATTTTAAAACAATCTAAAACTATCCCAAGTGCTTAAGCATTAAAGCAACAGGAAAAAAAAAGTCTTCAGTAACTTTTTACAACAGATACAATGAAATGTGCAATAAGAGAAAAAGCTGCTACAGGCTTTTTACGCAAAAGGATTGTAGTATTAGCTAACTAGCTGCACCCAAAACAATATAAACAGTAGACCCCTTAGGTTACAGAGAAAGTTTACACTTAAAACATTAAATAGTTTCATCTGTTGCCAATTCACTTTTGATGAAGCGATATATTTGTAAGGGAAGCAGAGGTGATGGTACAAAAATGGGTCATCAGGATTTGTACAGCAAGATGATTTTTGGGTGCCTTGAGTCCAAGATTTCCTTTCAGCTTATACTCTTGGTCAACAGATGCTAATATAGACACTCATCCTGTATAAGGTGCTGGACATCAAATAAATAGAACTCTGCCTGTGAACCAAATCGTAAATGCTTAATGTTAGAAATAAACATCTCTGCCACAGTTGGAAGTAGTTAGTGTTGCTGTATGCAAAGTGATGTGCAAGTGTACAAAACTGTGACTTTTGTGAAACTTGATGACTGTGTAAAATGTGTGAACTGTGTGTAAGGAGGTGTCTTTGACCATTTCAGACTGAGATAGATTCTAAGACAGACGCCTTAAGGGAGCCTTTTCACTAAGGGGTCTGCAATCTGCAGAGTAGTCACTTTTTTCATTATTCTAACTAAAATCTTTAATCTGCAGGATGAAAGAGTAATAAATGCTAATGGAGTAAGTTATTTACCTTCTCATGCTTGACAGCAAGTGCTCTGCTAAGACAATCTATAGCAATCAAACTTGCAACAGTTGAGCTTCAAAGAATGGAGGTGCCAAATGTGTGTTCTCCTGGTTTCTCTTAGATCTTTTACTTATTAGAGGTAAAATGTGTGAAATTTTCCCTAAGTGATAATATTTCTATACTAAATGTTGTAGTTAGTTTAATGCAGTTGCAGTTTTCTAGTTCATTATGCATCTATTTCCACTATGCCAAATTCACCAATATAACTTTTGTGATAGAACTAATGTATGTTTCAAAACCTGTAGTGAAATTGCTAGAGCAAAAAAACAGTTTTCTTTTAAAGTTAAGATCAGACTGTTGACCCTGAGAAAGCTTGAAGTCAACAGGTGATTTCTTGAGCTGTTTCTAGATTTGGTTTCTTTGACTTCCCTCCCTCAGTTTTTTGGCACCAGGGGGAGGATGTCGTCATCCCCACCCTCCCTTTTAGGTTTTCCTAATATATAGCCAGAACAGAAACAAGCCTGTTGGTTAATGAGTTCAAAATTGGTATGTAAAACAAAGAAGGAATGCAGTGGAAAACTATGATGACAATGCAGAAGTAAGTCCGATAACTCCTTCTGTTCACACAAAAGTTTCAGTGTGCTTTTTGAAGGACAGCTTTGTGGCTTTTGTCTTAAAAGGCGACCAGCAAACTAGTATATAAATGGTGGTGATTGCTGTTGGGTTTTTTTTTTCAGCTTGTCACTTAGCAAATTTCTGAGTTACCTATTTCAAACATCCTGAAAGATCTCTGGCACATCAGTAGTTTTTCTTCTTGTAATGCTTCCTGTAAGGGAACAGGTAATTTTTTGCTGAAAATTTAGGAAGGATGTTAAGATTTTAGTAGCTCACGGTTAACTTATGTTACTGGAGCCTGGGGTTTTTAATCTCTGCTGACAAGGTAGCCAGCTGCAAAAGCTAAATGAACTACACTGAAGCAGTCTTCAGGCTTACAGTTTTCCCACTAGTTTCATAGTTGTTTAAGACGTAAATTTAAAGTAGTTTTCAATTTTCAAAAAAATTTTATCGTGGTCCACTGTGTTTTTATTCTGATTGTGTCCATTTCTTTTCTTAGCCTCTGCAGCTAGGAAGAGATTGCACAAGGTATACCAGAGAGCATACTCCATCTTCCTCCAGTCAGTTCGCTCCTTGCACAGGTACCAGAGATGATGTTAGAGCAGGGAAGGCTTCTTTATTGTACTGATGAGGTTTTCTTTCCTGCTGCTAATCTAGGAAAGAAAAAAAGCTGGTAGCAAAAATGCACATCTGATGTTTATATCTGTGCTCCTTTTCTGTTAAATATATCTTGCCTCAACAGGTAGCGAAGAAAAAAAAAAAAAAAAAAAAAAAAAAAAAAAAAAATGATGCCCAGAGTACATCCTCTGAAAAGACTAGCCATGGTAGCCCGGTGTCTGACCAATACGTAACTGATATTACAGAGCAGTTTTGGCAGCCTCCTAGGAAAACAAACATTCTGTTTTCTCGTGTTTTAATGACTGGCAGTTTTGACTCTTGCCAGAGCAAGCCCAATGGAACATAAGTATTTTGAGCATGCTCTTGGTTGTTGGTTTTAAATAGGTGAATGAATTGAAGAGTGGAGGAATGCAAAGAGCAGACTTGACATTTGCTTAGAGGACATAAAGTCAACACTGACTGCAGAATTTGAACTTACTTTCTTAAGCACTGGGTGCTGGGTAGCATGTCTCCTCATAGTAATCACTACACCTACTAGTATTAGCAAAATTAATTCTGCTTTAGCTGTCTACCTCTACAAGCCAGGAGATGCCAAAATCCATTTTCTGATTTAAGTTGCTAACAAAAAAAGACCTATTTCTTTTCAAAAGAGAGATCTGTATGTGATTCTGTGACTGTTGTTAAAAGACTTCATATGAACACAAGGTCAGATGACTCTCACAGGTTTTGGGTTTTTTTTTTAGCCACTGTGTTGGTTCTATATATGTATATACAGTATATTATGAGCTAAAAGTAGTAAAAGTGCTACTCTTCATGCTTGATTTAGAGTGGTAACAATTCAGTCTCTAAACATAGTACTGGAATTCAGCTGGAAATATTTTCCCTAACTTTGTTTCCTATGAGAACTCACATGGTCATTTCATCATGCCAGCACTACTAATGCTCAGGGATAGAATGGTTCATCGCCTGATAGCATGCCTCCATCTGAGCATTTCGACAAACAGTGATGCAGACATCAGTTTGGAGGTTAAGGCCTCATGCTTATTTGGAGCTTATCTTCACAAACATGAGATGCATTTCTTTTGAAAGCTCTAGCCAGCTGACACTAAAATGACACAGATTTTATGTTGGAGATAAGAGTATGAAAGAGGTGGTAGTGATTTAGGCATCTCACAGCTAAGTTGGCAGTTCAGTACTCTGTGGACATGATTAAGGACTTCAATTACTTGGGATTTTTTTGGCCTTTTTTTCCCCTGTTATGTTTGGGACAATCCCTGATGAATTGCTAGTTTTTTACAGCATATTTTCTTCAATCCCATTTTCTGCTGGAACATTTGTTTCTAGTCAGTGCTTTAGTTTCATACTTTGTCTACATAAAACCACGTGGCTGTTCACAGGCATTCATTTTCTATTGAGATTACAGTTTCACTTCTGTTATCATGGAGGCATAATCAGGCCTCCTGAGCAGGCCATTCACTGAGGTCGAGCATGATCTTATAGTCTTTCAGTTTTCTACTGTTCCTCACTGCTGCATTCTCTGTACAGTCAGCACTTTCTTTAACCTTACAGTCTGTGGAAGTTTTGAAGCCTCTCCACAGAAGAGAAACAGACAGAGAAGCTGTATATTACAGAGAAGCACTTACACTTGATCTGCCAAACAGAAGAAGCAGAAGTGAAACTGTGAAACACAAAGCTGTTATTTCAGTGAATGCTGAAGTGGTAGTACAAGTCAGTACAAAGTGGGCCACACCTGAAAGCGCGCACTTCTTTGAATTGTTGATGTATATCCAGTTTTAAATTACTGTATTAAACAAAAACTAAAAACAACTGTAATCAGTGGCCATTTTAGACTTATCAAGATTTGAGATATTGTGAAAACACACATTTACACTGTGGCATCTTTGTGTAACTACTGAAAGCAACCTTAAGTGATGTTTTGTTTCTGCTTTCACAGCACAATTGTAATTTTTTTTTTAAACAATGGCTGTGTTTATCAATTAAAAAAAATACTTGTATTCGCTAGTGCACTTGGAACAGGTTCTTGTTTGACAAATTACACCTATTTAGTTTTGTGGCATGATTTATATCTATTCTGCATAAAAATTTTGTCAAGTGTAAAATTGACATGGTATTGATCATTCCTCTCATTCCTTAGGGATTCGTGAGAATTGCTATTTTGATTTGTTTGGATGAAAATAGCCTTTCATTCTTACATATCACTTCTCTACTACGTAGGGAAATAATTTCTTAACAAAATTAAAACTTTTTACTCGGTATGTAGAAGTGCAGCTATCAGGAAACCACAGAGAAATAAACTTCATACTTTCATCTACAATTAAAATAAGAACAGTGACATTTATCTTGAAGCTCCACCATTTTGCAAAATAGCCTCTGTTTGCTTTTGTTAGTGAACACGTGTATTTTACACATTGCAATATCATGGCACTGTTAATATGTGTATTTAAGTTAATCCCCAATAGTTAAGGCTGTAGAATTATCATGTATTTCACAGTATAAATTCAGAAGGGAAAAATGAAATTCATCCTCCTTTTATATTGCTTCCTGTCCTAAATGTGTTAAAAACTTCATTTGAAAGCATTCTTAATTATACCAGAAAACCAAAGGTATTTTCAGCTTTTATAATTTGTAACTGCTGCAGTAATTGTTACTGAACAGATAGGATTTCCCACATTTTTCCTCCTTTTGCCTGTAAGCTACAGATAGTGAGTATGTTATAAAAGTACTAGACAATTCCAGTGTGGACCCTTTCTTAATAAGCTTGTTGGCTTAATAGCGGAAAGAGGAAGAGATTATATGGTGCAGTTTCATAATTTGTTCTGGTTTCAGCTTGAAATACAAAAACTTAAGTCAAGATATCTGCATTGAACTGTTCATTTCAGTCATGCAGGGGAGAAAGTGGCACTTCTCATTTACATCTGGAGTTGGGTACAAGATAGAATTCCCTAAGCGCAAACATTTCCAGCTTTCTTCCTCAGCTTCTGTGAGAGCAGTGATTCTTTATGATCTATGTTCATAGCTTCAGTAGAAATTGTGATTTTAACAAGGTAATTTGATTTCAATACTATTTAATCATTCAGTTGTAACTTTAAGTTTCTATTTATGATCCTAAATTCCTTTTTTTAAAAAAAAAAAAAAGAAAAATAGGTAATCACACACCTTTCTGGATGAAGAGAGCCCTTTTTCTTCAAAAAGAGGAAATGTCCTGGAGCAGATAGAATGCTGTGCCATGGACTCTGGAATCAAAGTAAGGTGTTGTATTCCCTCTCTCCCTCCTTTCAGATTAAGCCCAAGGTAAGGGGATAAAAATTTTTCTATTTTTATTTAACCCAATAAGCTACCTTTAAAATTGGATAGCATTGTTCAGAGGATAGAGGAGCATGAGAAAAATTTTGGCAGATCATTAATTAATAAGGTTGTATAGAACTCAAGCAGAGGAAGAGAGGGGGAAAGAGAAAAAGAAACAGGTTTACTGATGAGATATGAGTTAATAGAGATTACTATGTAACTTAAAAATTGGAGCCTCTAAGGGTTAGCAATTCTGGGACCTCTGGGGTAGAGGCCAAAATGGCAGTTCTCTCACAGAACCCCAAGCTGTCTCCCTAATATATTTTTCTATTTGCTGGGGAGGGGAAAGGGCAGTCCACTTAGAACTTAATTCCTATAAGTAAACTTGAAATTGTACATGTTCTTTCAGTCTATAGTTTTATTGAGTGTAAACTTTTAAATGTTGTTGGTCAGTGAGAAGGTTCTATCTGGTAACAAATGTTTATATTTCTTATGGCTGCCTTGTAAAGATTCAAAAATGTACAATAATGCATTTCTTAATATGAAATAAGGGGTAAGATTTCTACAACTCGTATAGATTTTGATGTGAGCTGGTTTTTAAAATCTTATATTAATCACTTAAATAAAACCTTCCTTGCCTTTAAGCAAGCAGTGTTCCAGACTCTTCTTATCAATGGTATTGGAAGTCTTAGATCATCGTTTGCATGTTGTAGTAACAAGTAGAAACAGTATACAAGCTGTTTAATATGGGTGACCATCTGGCGTAAAACTTCAATTTGTGAATAGAAATCCACCTGTGAACTCCAACCCTCCTCATTTTTCAAAAGTAATATGAGAAGATACTTCAATAATGAGACACCATCCTTTTTTATAAAATTTTATAGAAGCAGTCTCAGTACATACAAAGAGTAATTTAAACTACTGTTCCATATACAAAGGCAGTGGGTTTTTTGTTTAGTTGGTTGTTTAAAAAAAAAAAAAAGAAAAATAGCATTCTCACCAGTCATCTGAAGGCTGGGTTGTCTTTGTGCTTCCAGAGCTTGCTAATTATTTCATTATTTAATAAATTAGTTTAACAGGTAAAAAGGAAATCAGAAACAAGTTTAAAAATCAGTACTTTAATCAGAATCGAACATGAATGTTTCCTACATTTATACTTAATATCATTAACATTCTAGCTGTTCCAGTTTTACCAAATTACGTGTGCATCTTAAAAGTCACTGTACAGAAAAGTTCTCTGAATCTGTCTTTTGTTTGAAGGTTCAGCTTAGAGTAGAAAGTAAATTCCAAAACTTGCACAAAACTGCTACTGTAGAAATAGCTGTTGAATTCTAGAAGCTTAAGAAATCTTTGCTTAAGTTTGAAAGACATGTGTCAAATGCCTAGTATACTTCATTGAGCAGAATGCTTGCATTGTATCAGCAAATAACAGTAGTTATAATAAGAGCGTTGCTCCAAAATGAATGCCTCTCATTTTATGATGTTGGCCTGCAACATCAGAAACATATGTTGGTAGCATGTCAATACAGGTTGAATCTTAGTGATTTAAAACAATTATTCTGTTACATTTTCTTGTCATGCAACAGAGAGTGGCAGTCTGACAAAATAGGATCTGTATGAAGCAAAGGTGAGGAACTGAATTCCTCTGTGTGGGGAAAAAAAATGGCACCCACTGACATTCATCAGCACTTGCTGAATATTTATGGAAATAAATATAAGGCATTACTTTCAGAGCAACTTATGTATATTAACTGATAAGCAATTTCTGCATATAACTAAATGACAAATGGTGTTGTACAAAAGCAATGTTTAACTCTGCTGCCATTATGGTATTTAAAATAGGAGCAAAAAATTAAGTTGCTATGATTTAGGGTAGAACTACTTGGGCTCACTTACTTAACAGCAATCCTTGGGCTGTGAGTTGGAGTCCTAACATGGCTCCACTGTTGTGACTTTGAAATGAGTACAGAAACCTGCTGACTTGGAATGGCAGTTGTGGTCAAAACTCAAATAGCAATCATTGTTTCTTTAAGCATTATAGTTAACATTTTAAACTTTAAAACATTTTTTAACATGTAAAGTTAGCTTTTGATTTGTTAGTGTTAAAAAAATAAGATAAATTGTTAAGCTTTGAAAATAACAGATCAGTGCTTTCATAATACATAGGAGGATCTGAATATTACTCTTTCCTATGATCATCATTTGTAGATCTCTGCCCTTGCTTTGACCATTCCTACTTAGTGCTTTATGGAAGTTGTGAAAGCCCCATTGAAGATAGTCCATTGTCTCAGCAGAAGATAGGTAGTACACTGTGGTTCAGATTTATTTCTCTAGTTGACTTGAACAGCAAAAGCAAGGGAAGAGTAGTTTTAGGCTGCTCTGCCAAAAATATTATAAAATGTAATTGTTTTTTAAAGCACACAGTTCTATGCAGACTATAAGGTATAGTCTCATATCTCAAATGAAGTTTTCCTTTATATATATATTCATAAACTAACGGTATTTATAGCCATCTCTGTCCAGGCACCAGTTGCTGAACGGAGTTTCTTTCCTTGCCTTCTGACAGCCTGAGGAAGTTCCCAAGATTGATGCACAGGCTGCAAACTTCATGCCATTAGAATAGCAGTAGTTTGATATTGCATGGTGCCTGCAGAAGAACAAGACTGCTATTAGCAGCATAAAGTCATCAAGGTTATATAATTGGTTATTCACATGCATTGCTGGAAAAATCGGTTAATGGGACCTGTGTATTTCACTTAAAACTTGTAAAAAGAAACAAGAAAGCTTTTCTTAAACCTTCATTGAGCATAAACAGCAGTATACTGATTAAGTATGGCAACATTTTAACTACCAACAGGAGCATTTTTTGCAATATAAACTAATTATTTAAAACAGATACATTTGAATGCATGGAGATAGCAACCATTGACAGTTTGAGATCAAATCTTGATTCATCATGGTAAAGGTAAGCAGGAGCTACGATGCTAAAATTCTTGCAAATTATATACCAGAACAGAAAGCAAAATTTATTCTACAGGTATTCCAAATGCAGAACCTACAAACCAGCCAGTGACAGTGCACTGTATGCATCTATCTATGCAGGAGGACTGGAATGAATTGCTCAGTGAAAGCAGCACACATCACTGTTTAAAGCTTCAATCCAGCACAGGTAGGGGAGAGCTTTTTTTTTTTTTTTTTTAAAAAAAAAAAAACTGTTACAGAAATGATGTTCCTACAACTTGTTACAAGAATATTAACTGTTATACACAGTATAGTTTCCCCTTTAAACAAAAGGAATACTTCAAATGCTAATAGATGATGGTATTAATCATATAATGGCTTGGGCTGAAAGAGACCTCAAAGACAATGCAGTTCCAACTCCCACACCATGGCAGGGTTGCCAGCTACAAAATCAGGCACTAGATTAGGTTGCCCAGAGCTCCATCCAACCTGGCCTTTTATACCTTGTGGAACATCCACACCTTTTCTGGGCAACCTGTTCCAATGTCTCATCACCTTCTGTGTGAAAACTTCCCCCAAATATCTAAACCTCTCCTCTTTTAGTTTAAAATTGTTCCCCCCTTGTCCTGTCACTATCAGACCATGTTAGAAGTCTTTCTCCCTCCTGATTATAACCTCCTTTTAGTATTGGACATTGTGTTAATATCACAGTGCAGATCACAGAGAAGGTAGATGAGGCCTTTGTGACATTCTCATAGCAAACCTAGTAATGGTTCAATAAGTTGACACTAAAAGTGATGTTCAGAAACATAGAACAAAGAATTACTGCTCCGCATTCACTGAAGTACAATTATTGTGTTTAAAAATGCTAACGATGCATGCATCAACTACAGTTTTTGTCATTGTATTAACTGCCAAGACAATGCTAGAGATAAAAAGACTAAAATTAGACTGGGACAATAGTTTTTTCTGCTGTGCTTCATAATTTTAGTAATCAGTAAGAACTAAGGTCAAGTGACAAAGACAATAGTACCAGTCATTTTCTCATATGGGATGAGAAAAATTGTTTGCATAGAAGCCTAACTTATGGCTCATTGCAAAGTCACAAAATTTAACTAATCCACAATATAAAGCTTAAGCTTCATAACTGTGCAACAGTGTGCTATAGAAGCCACACTGAATATGAGGGAAGAACCATTTGGTTCCACACACTGAAGTTTTAAATAAGTTAGAATTAATGTATCTTTCGCTCTCCAAACAGCAGATTTTCTCATAGATACATGCAGGTCTAGTCAAGGTAATTGAACAACTACTTCACCTGTTTGACATTATCTTCAGTTACAAATGAGAGAGTTGAGATGAAGGATACTTAACAGTATTTACATCTCCCTTATACAATATCATTATCAGGGGCCCAGAAGAGATGCTTCAGTTGGTGAATCCCTGAAGAGACCAGTTCCAACTCACTATCAAACTCCTCTCTGGAGGCAGAATTGTCATTACTAAAGATTAAAATGAACAGATTGAACAGGTGACAATACCCAAGCCTATTCAGTGGATAAGGAATTGGTTGGATGGTCACAGTGAGTTGAGGTCATTGGCTCTAAATCCAGGTGGATGTCAGTGACAAGCGGCAACCCCAAGGATTCCATTTTAGTATCAGTGGTCTTCAACATTTTTATCAGTTATCTGAATTGTGGGATTGAGTGTACCTTCAGCAAATTGGCTAATAACATGAAATTGAGCGATGAAACTGATACATCAGAAGGAAGAGCCCAGAAGGGCCTGCATGATCTTAAGATGTGAGCCCACATAGGATTCAATAAAGCTACACGCAAGGTGCTGCACTTGAATTAGGGATGTGTATAGACTGAGAAAAGAACTCATTGAGAGCACTCCTGAAGAGAAGTAATCTGGTACTTTCATGGGTAAAAAGCTCAACATGAACCAACAGCATGCGCTAGCAGCCCAGAAGGTCAACTGTTTCCTAGGGTGCAGCAAAAGAGGGATGGCCAGGATGGCAAGGGAGGTGATTGTTCCCCTCTACACTGCCCTTGTAAGACCCCAGCTGGAGTACAGCATCCTGGCTTGGAGCCCTCAACACAAAAAGTATGTTGAGTTGTTGGAACAGGTCCAGAGGAGGCCACAAAGATACTCAGAGGGCTAAAACACCTCACCAATGAAGAAAAGCGAAGGATCTGGGCTTGTTCAGTCTGGAGATGTGAAGGCTCTGAGGACACCTCATTTCAGTACTGGAGTATTTCAGGGAAGCTTAAAGACAGGAGGGAGGCAGGCTTTTTACATGGGCAGACAGTGATAAAAGAAGGGGGAATGGTTTTAATCTAAGTGTTCCCTCTCTTAGTAGGAAATTTTTTACTCAAAAGGTGATGAGGCACTGGAACAGGTTGTCTGGAGTAGTTGTGGATACCCCACCCCCTACAGGGGCTCAAGGCCAGGTTATATGGGGCACTGGGCAGTCTGATTATGCGTGTGACAACCCTGCCCACAGCGCAGGGCAGGGGGTTGGAATTAAACGATCTTAAAAATCACCTGTGCCATTCTATGATTTCTTCTGTGATTTTGAATCAGATGCTGTTTGTTACGGTCTATTTCTGACTGTGGGACATGTAAATAATAATTTAAATCTTCTAGTAGTATGTTGTCTCAGTGGAATAGGTTAACAACTTTCATCTTGCCTTTAATCTTAAGAAATACTTTAGTCATAGCAACAATAACTAAAAAAAGAACAATAAGGTTTACAAAAGAATGCAGCTTACATTCTTCTGCTGGCAGGAGTAGGTGATGAACAGAGGCTCTTCAGTGCTGTTGATGCTCTCCTTGATCTCGAGTGGGACAGCATCTTCACCACACCAAGATGGGAAACCTGTCAATTTTGTATGTTCTGACAACCTTGTTGGCCAAAGCAAGCCTCTTCTGCTGGACCTTGGAGTGCATGTAGAACTAGCTGCTGAAGTAACACTGTTTATGCTAAGGCAAGGTGTTTGTACTGTTCTTCTTTTCTTGGAAAAACTGGTTGCGGAGCTGCTGCCGGTGTCTTCAGCTGGAAAGGTCACAGTCGAATGTATTGGCCTTTGGCAAGTCTTCCGTATTTTCTGAAATATGCATTAGACAGACATATTAAGCTAAATGAGTCCATCAGTCTATTGTTTGGAACCAGAAAGATGAGGAAGCCTCTCTGAACTGAATCCCTAGCTCTCTTTCTCGTATTAGGTTTAGTCTAGCATGAATGCTTTTTTTGTGTACCCATTTGGGTTGAATGATTTGCTCCCCGAATCCTTGAAACTTGCCAAGGATTTCTGTATGCTTTAGAAGAAAAGCATCTGCTGATTTTGTGCAAGAAAGAGCCAGGCTCCTTAATATATGCTGATTAACTTAAAGTCTGCCACCAATGGTTAGAATAATACAAACTTCAAACTTTGCTAACATACTACTGACTGAATTTTATGAGTCCAAATTGTGTTGACAATTTGGAAGAACATCCTAATAAACAGTGCGGTTACAAGAATGATTAAATATATATAATATATAAAGCTACACCTTTCTCAGAAACAATTATTTGCAAGCAGTGGCAGTCTACCCACATTCTTCCTTGTGTGGGCTGCTCTGTCCTACATTATGAAATGCAGTAAGGGAAAAGGTTTTGCTTGAACTACTTCCCATATTCCTACTTTTCACTTTCTTGTTGTCATAGCCATAATTTATCCAGATAATAAAAAGGCAAGAGTAACCTAGCAGGGATAATAAAAATCAACTAGTTCATATACTTATAAGCTATCCTGAGCTGAGAGGGACCCATAAGGATAGTCAGGTCAAACCCCTGTCTACAAACAGGGCCACCCAAAACTGAAATCCTATGTCTGAGAGCACTGTGCAAATGCTTCTTGAGCTCCAGCAGTAAGGGGCTGAGACCACTCCCTGGGGATCCTCTTCCATTCCCATCACCCTCTGGTGCAGAATCTTTCCCCAGTCCCCACTTGACCATCCCCAATGCAGCTCCATGACGTTCCCTCAGGTCCTGTCATCAGAAATCATCAGAGAGCGGAACTCAGCAGAGACCCTCTGCTCTTTGGTGAGGGAGCTGTAGGCTGCCATGAGGCCTCCCCTCCTCTATGCTGAACAAACTTAAGTGACCTCATATGTCTTCCTTTCTAGACCCTTCACCATCCTTACAGCCTTCCTTTGGACACCCTCCAATAGCTTTTATGTTCTAGAGCCAACCACTACGTTGTGCAGTACAGAGGATAAATCTAAGGAGGACATGAAAGCCCAACAATCTCACTACTGAAATTGAAGCAAAAAGACATTACCTACATGTTGCTGCAAAGACAAGTACCTGTGACACTGTTCCAAAAGCATTTCTTGCTGTTTTTGTAATACTTTGGAGCACTTGGCTTTTCTTTCTTGCTTCCATGTTTTCCCAAAGTGGTGTCTCATGGAAATTCAGCTCTACTTGCTTTAACGGTATTCGCTTTCTTAGAGACATGCCGATAGTATTAAGAGAACTGAAAGAAGTTTTTCTCCTGTATTTGTCTGGTACAGGGCTCTCATTCTCAAAGTCAGCTAAAAGCAGGTGTCTCTGCCAGTCCATTGTTGCCCTGACATTTTGAAGCATAGATGCCATCTTGTTCCTGTTCTTCATCAACCTTATTTTTAAAATAATGAGAATAAGAAAAATTAGAGCAAAGTGCACCAGTGTGGAAAAGGAGAAATGAAACTGTTCTATAATATGTTTAGCTACATTTACCTAAAACAACAAAAGTAGAGCCAAGCAAGCATTTACTTCTGAGCTTGAAGGGAAGAAAACATGAATTTTTACAGCTATTTATGTATATCTGTGAGCAAGTCTTATTTGTTTGGTTTTCAGGACATCAGTCCTGGTAAACTGTGAAACTCAATCTTGTAAAGTAGAATAGACTTTAACTGCAAGTTAAACCACGGTCTAACATAAAATTTGTGGCTTCATTAAATCACCTTTCTACTCCCAGGCAAGTTTGCTCCTGCCTGAAAGCTTACACTTTAGTCACTGTTATAACTGCACATAGACAAGTCCAAAAGTGAACATGCCTGCTAGTGACAAAAGAAAAGCGAGAAGGGCTAAAATGCTCATTGCTTATAACAATCTATAAAAATGTTAAGTATGTATTCTGAATTCTTAATTTTCACTAGTTCATTTGCAAAATATACTGCTATTACTTCTGAAAAGCAACTGAACTGCAAATGTATTTTAGCAGCCTGAATTAAGAGTGAATTTTACCAATAATTAATTATGAATTAGACATACAGTGGATAAAAAACAAACAAACAACAACAACAACAAAAAACCCAGGAGATTTCTGCCATCGTTACATATTACAAAACCCTCCATATATCCCTTATTAAATTTCATTTCTTAAATAGACCCCACCTCTCAGAAGTGTTCTAATTTATCTCAAAATGCAAGAAATCTTTTAATGAAATCTTCTAAGTCAAAAAACGTTCAGGGTATTAATGCCTTCAGTGCATTTTTGCACGTAGCAGCAAGGAAAGGCTTGTAATTGAGAAGTTAACCAACTACCCGAGACGTATCAATACGGCGAGAGCACCGAGACATCACAGAAATGTAGGGGTTGGAAGGGACCTCCAGAGATCGAGTCCAACGCCCTGATCCCGCTTCTTTGTGATAAGATGACGTCTACTGTTGGTTAATCGATGCTGTCAAGCACTGTTTATCCCCGCTGGTCGCTCTCTGCCATGATCGCACCCGCAGAGCCACTCCCGCCCCGCGAGCTTCCGTACCGCACGGCTGAAACCGCAACAAGAAGGGTAGTAAAGGCGATAGATACTAAGACTGGAGGAGACAAAGTCTCCTCTTACGGCAGGAAGCACGGGCCGCAACCGGACAGCTCTGCCCATCGCTTGCGTTGGGTTTGTACTTACGCAGGCAGGAGACCGAGAGGGGACAGACTGCTGCCGGCCGACAACCGTCTCGGCCGCCGCGTTCAAATCCAGCCCCGCCTGCTCTCTGATTGGCGGCGGTGCTTCCCGCTCTCCCCATTGGCTGCCGCCTCTCGCTCGCGCAGCGGCCGTTAGGCTGTGAGGTGACCGCGCCCGGTGGGGTCGGGGCGGTGGTGCTGCGCGGCGGTGTCGCCTACCGCGACGAGCGCGGGTAGATGCGGGAACGGAGAATGATGTGAAAAGGGCATAAGCGATGATACGTCCCAGCAAGCAACGGGAACATCTCTGCAACGAAGCTGCAGGTGCTGTGCAGTGGTCGGTGGCCACATAACAATTCTTGTTTCTGATAACCCGTTAGGTGCCAGAGGCCTAGGAAAGCTTTTTAATTACTGCTTTCCGCTGATACATTGATGATTCCAGACTTCAGATGACACCACCCACTGTCTTCTGCAGCTGGAGGAGATAGAGATGTAGATAGATGGCACAATGCTGGACCAGAAACCATCTGGACTGTCCTTCAACAAATCAGGCAGATAAAAAAACCGAAGTGCTGAGAAAGTGGTCTGCATTCCTTACAATCCTACCCTAAAGGAAAACAAGACAGCTTGGATATTAAGAGAAATGTCTTCTCAGAAAGAGTGGCCAGGTGTTGAAACAGCCTTCCTGGGAAGTGGTGGAGTCATCATCTTTCGAGGCATTCCAGAACTGTGGAGATGTGGCACCAAAAGATGGGGTTAGTGGGAAGGGGGGGGTTGTGCTTTATGATATTTGAGGTCTTTTTTCATCTTAACAAAGATATGATTGTGTGTAGAGCGTTTATAAAGAGTGTTAGTAAAAACACTTTTACCTGAAAAATTGCTCTTAGTGAGTACTTTACCTGAAGCCTGAAGAAGTGCTCTTGGCAGCTTCTGTTCCCTCTTTCCACCCCAGAATGTTTTTCTCCCTTCAAGCTCAGCAGCTGACTGCTACACACAAACACAGTTTACCCTTATCCTAGAGCTGTCTGCCAATTGACAGTGCTTTGTGAGTCCCACCATTGATTTGTAATCATACTTTCCATGACTTCTAAAGCACTACATTTTTTTTGTTGTTGTTGGGTTTTTTTGCTTTTGTTGTTGTTGTTTTGTAAGTTCTACACAATGGCATTTATACCCTTTTGCATTCATGTGCTACCATAGGAGCAAATGCATCTCAGTAAATAATTCCTTATTAATAGAAATGTATTTCTATATATTACAGTCATATATGCTTTTTTTTTTCCCCTGCCAATTCACTTTAAGGATTCCAGATAGGAAGAGGCACAACAAATCTTAACTATGTGCCACTGTACATCCCCTTACCCCCAACCTGCATTTGTGTAGGAAAGGTTTCAAGGTAATTAAAAAAATGCTAAAAACAAAACTCTTTGTGGGGTGAGGGGTGTTGTGAGTCCTAAATAACAATGGAAGCGAGGTAGTAATTACAGCCCCATGACTTATTTAAGGATCATTGCTGACAGCTAGAATTTTTGTACCGAGAGGGAAAGAAACTAGGAATAGACATGGTGCTAACAGAATGGAGGGTGCATAACTAATGCAGAAATAACGTATGACAGAACAGTCCCAATTCAAAAGGGAAGCAGCAAGGCAAAGTTGATTTGGGCAGCCAGCCTTACCTTATAGGCCTGTTAATGAAATGCAGCTATTACAGGAACAAAGGTAAAAAGTTGCATACCTTTGGAGGGCCTCAGGTAGGCAGGGATCTCCAGCAAGATACCCTCACCTCCACTGCCAACCCTTAAATGAAGTCTGAGAAGGGGTGGAATGCTGGCTCCAGCCCTTCTAGTCACTCAGGTACATTGCATGCAGCTGAGCTTCCCTGGGCTGGCCTTGCCTTCACACCAGCTGCTCCATCGCTGCTTCAGTGTTCTACAAACTTGACTTAGCATTTCCACTACAACAAGGAAATTTCTTGTACAAAGGAGCAAAGAGACTGTTTAAAGACTAGCATCACTTAATTTTTAGTTGTTTTGTCTTTTGGTCATGCTAGCAATTAAGCCTTGATTTTGGAGTAGATCATATAGATCAGTATCCCCAGCTGTTATGGTTTTGTTGTTTTTTTTGTTTGTTTGTTTTGGTTTTTTTGTTTGTTTTTTGGTTTTTGGTTTTTTGTTTTTTCTTAATTCTCAAGAGCTAAGCAGTGGTTTGCCAACTGGACATGGTAATATGCGCACTGTAGAGATAGGAAGTACCTGCATTTTGCATTTTTGCCTCACTGCAGAAGTACTAACAAAATACAAGTTTTCCCCGTGTATGGCTGTTGGTAGAGACAACTGATACCCTGATCTGTATAAAAGATCTTATGAAAGCAAGCATCTAGCAGATACATGGAAGGTAATTTGCATTTCACAGCTGAAGTTTGCAAATCATAAGTGAAGAAATAGGAATGCATTGTTTCCCTATTTGGATGTTTACTGGTCAGTTGCTTGATCCAATTTATCCAGGTGGTGAAAAGTGCTAATAACAAACATATAGCTTCCACCTATGTCTGTAGATTATGGCTTGTATTTTTCTGTTCCTGAGATGACCAAGCAAATCTTTCTTTTCCAATGTCTTCTCCTCAGCCCAGCTAACTTGGTTCAAGTCAGTTTTGTTTGCCTAGCATAAATTCAGTTGTGACATCACAAAGAATACCTCTTTGTTTCATAGCAATGACTGAACTTGGGAGAGGAAGGGGCAGGAGGAGGTACAGAAAGTAAATCATGAACACAGGTGGGAAACTATCAAATGTGGAAAGGTGCTCAGGCAGCTGAATACTAAGAGCCTAGCCTTGAGAGTTGAACTGGTAATTTCTTGCAATGTGGTTACTTTCTTCTGTATTTTACTGTTACACCCGATCTCCTGTTCACTCTCCTTCCCATCCACTGGAGGAAAATGGCTGAACATCTTGCAAAGCGATAGAACAGCTTATAGTGCTCATTACTCTCAACAGGGATTGTACCTCCATCTACAGGAGGGTACTACCTCAGGTTTTCTTGGCAAGTACTCTGAAGATCTAAGAATGGTCATTTGCATTGCTTTTGCACAGATCACTGTTCATCTCTGTATAGCCCAGAACGCTAGGTATCAGGCCTGTATAATCAATGAATATACAGATGTTATAATTATGAAATATATCGGAGACTTTGACTAAGCAGGTTATTACACCAAAAGAGAACAGATAGAGTGCTTACCTGTGTCCTGGGCTGTAAAATTCCAAAGGAGGGATTTCCAGAAAGAGATCCTTCCCCACTGGTAGTCAGCTCTTAAATAGGTCTAGGGGAAGTGCAGCCAGGCTCCACCCCCTTCCAGCAGCACAGGTGAATTGCCTTCACCTGTGCTCCCAGGGCTGACTCATTGCTTGCCTCAGGTGATCAATCAGAGGTTCAGACCGTGATTCAGTAGTTCCCATACAAGGCCCCAGGCCATTATCAATTGCAACAACTGCTCTATTATCATACCGTTTCCTTGTTTAGCCAGACTAAAAGCCAAAATGTTCAATGATGTCCTGTGCTCTTATCTTACTGTGGTTGTTTTTTATTCATTGTTGGTTTTTCTCTTTTGATTTAGGTTAGACCATAGTTTAGACATAAGAACTTGGATCCTGACAACTTGAGTACAGAGGCAAAAAAAGGACTATCGCTATTGGATGTAAAAAAGGCAACTTTCAGCTATTTACTTTAAAGGCATATCCTGTGGGGATTACAAGCCATTTAGCTAGCAAACTGATTCATCTAGGTTTTGTTCTGCACTCAGAAGAGTTGTCAAGAAGTGTTTCCACAATGGAGGATGACCTTAAGCAGAGCTCCTGGGCTAATTTACCTGATGTCTGTCTGAGGCATGTCTTCTATTGGTTAGATGACAAGGACAGATCTCAAGCTGCATTGGTCTGTAAAAAATGGAATCAAGCCATGTACTCAGGATCCCTCTGGAGAACCAGAACCATCACATTCAATGGCCAACCATCAAGGGCACATGCATTTGAATATGAAACTGCACTATGGTACGTCAAGAAATTTGGCAAGTATTTGGAACACCTCGAAATCAAGCTATTGCATCCTCACAGTACTGTCTTTACCCGAAAATTTCAAGTGTCTATGAGAAGCCTTTTCTCACAGTTGGGTAAATGTAACTGTCGCCTGGTATCCTTGAGCATCAAGCACCTGGAATTAGATCGCTTGGTCTGGAAAAACATAGTCAGGGCTCAGTTTATCAAGAACTTAGGTACCTTTCTGAAAAGAATGAGCAAACAGCTTAATTATCTCAACTTAAAAGGAGCAAGAGTAACCTTGGAAGAAGGCTGTGAGCTTCTGAATTCTCTGAGCTACCTGACTAATAAAAGCTTTATATCTGAAATAAACATTGAGGATTTCTTCAGTCTCCATCTTCCTGTCTACAGCAGCACCTTGTTCCACCATACTGTGTCCAAGTTCCACAGCCTGGTTATCCTGACTTTCAATTATAACTGTGTTTCTGATGAACTGCTGGACAATCTCTGTAAGAACAGTGCTCATTCCCTGTGCACCTTGAATATCAAATGTCATATCCATGACCCCCATGGGCAAGTGGTCCAGGGAATGTCATGGGCCAACTTGGCCAAAAGAGCCTCAAAATTGAATGTGAACTTCTACTTTGAAAGAGTCATGAAACATGACCATCTAGCCAGGATCCTGCTAGTGGAGATACCAGTTAGGAGCATCAGTTTACGGAGCTGCTATTTCAGAAACCCAGACTGGATGATGAGACCTACTCTCACCAACATCCTCCCAGCCTACTGGCATGCGCTGCAGGTAAGGCAAGCAGTCATGACAACTCGCTGCACAAAGCTAAGCAAAGTAATTGTATAGGCATTCTACATAACCCTAGGAGTTAGCCATTCCAGTGTACCAGCTATACAGTCCCTTTCAAGTGATTGTTCTTGTTACAATGTCCATTATGCTGTTCTTCACAAATGTCACTTATGTCAGGTTGCCAAGCATGTTTTAGCATGATGAAAGTGTTTAGCACAAGATGCTAAAACACTCAAAAAATACTGGTGGTTGTAAAGCCAGCTGTGAGCAAAAGGAACCTTCAGGCAGGAAAACGTTATTTTTGTAGGAAAGCTTTTCAGTCAAAGCATTTGGTGTCACCAAGGATGTATCATGAAAGGTATTCAACACCTGACCCATATAAATGAGCATCAAGTCTGTGTGTGCCTGAGAGAAGCACGTGGCCTTATAACTGATGGTTACTGACAGATTTCTCTAAGGCCTAATGCATTGCAGAGTTTGCAATAGACACCACAGATCGGTAAAGCTTTCTAGAAATTGTTTTTAGATGTACTTTTAATCTTGAATTACTTCTGGTATGCAGAATAGTACCATGGCATGAGTTGTGGGTATAGCACCCACTGGAAGTTGTCTGTCTCTTAGGATGGTATATAACGTACATGGGAAGCTCATCGTTACGGGAGAATGGAAATTACCACTGCATATATTTTTGTCGTAACAAAAAAAATGGTTCTCTGCTAATGTCAAGGTACACAGCTGATCTACTGTCAATCACTTCTGTTGGTAAAATTGGGAAACACTTTGAAGTTTAGCTAGTGCAAGCCTTGTTTCATAGAACTGACTGCGTTCTTTCTTTTTGAAGAAATTAACCCTTGAAGTAAACAATGACAATGAGCTGCTGGATGATGAGCTGCTACAGCTTATCTTATCATGCAGGAGATTGTTTTTTCTGAAAGTCTGGGCATTTCTTAGTGTTACTTTTGTGGAGAGGTTGCTACAGAATCGTGCAGAAAGGAAATGCTTTTTGACTACAATAAAGGTAAGACTCGATGCTTCAAAACTCCCATTATCTACCTTCCTCTCTTCCATATCCAGAGAAATGCTGAGGTCCCTATAATCCCGCAGTAAGGTTAGAGAAGGAAATGTTAGCATAACTACCTTCCCTATATAATGTTTTAGCATTTTAAGAATCCTGAGAACCACTTAGAAATGGGTCTTTCCAACCTACTAATCCATAAGTAGGAATATTACAGAACACTATGTAAATTTAATAACCAGCACCAACCATTCGACAAATATTTGCTAGTCCATGGGATCCCTCTGTCACCTCCTATATTAAGCTAGGGATTGTCTGTTCCACTCAGTCCTGGTACTCATATCTATGCTTAAATTGAAGCATGACAGTTGAATCTCATTAAAAAAAAGATATAAACACATCTCACCAAAAAGGGATGTTGTATTGTATGTGGCCACTCCACAAATGCAGCTGGTGTAAACCATACTGTCATACTATTTTGCTTGCTGAATTGTAAATGTATTAGATCCAGAGCCATGCATATTCCAAGAATGTGTCAATCTTGAGGGTAAAAGGAACTTTCCTCTTCCCAAAAATTCTTTGGCAGAAGATGAGTCGTAATTTTCACTCAGTTCAGAGTGAAAACTGTAAGTAAATTTTAGGATTTTATTCTAAGAATTTGGCTTCTCCATATTCTTCAGTAGCAACAAAGGCTTACTTTTGCCACAAGCTTTAATGGGCTGAGACTGCTGCACATATCTGAGAGACATGACCACCATTCATGCTCACAGGTCAGGATTTACACATCCCGACAGGAGACCAGTGAAGAGAAGCAGCTGTTGCACAATATTTACAAGAAGTTTAAAAATCTGATTGACTCAGAGCTTAACTATTTTGTCATCACCTATCCACTGGAGTAAAGCCACAAGGAGTTACATCTGCAAATGATGAACAAATCCTTTGGAGGGCATTAATAGGAGAACTGAATCTTGTCAGCATCCCTCTGAAAGGGAGATACCATCGTATGCAAAGGACAATTTTACTATGCCCTGGATTAAAGTGTTGGACTTGGCAACCAGCCTCTTATGTCTCCAGTATCACTTATTCTTGCCGTTTTTTTGTTTTCCCTCACCAGAACCAGAAGCAACAGTGAGCTTTTTCCTCAGCCTTCGTTGGCACCTCTAGAAAAAATAAGACCCTCTTCTTCATTCAGCACTTCCCCTTGTAGAGTTTCAAATAGCTTACCAGTGAGGCCCATCTGTTTGTTCCCATTTTACAAATAGGAAAACTGAGACATGGAGTAAGGAAACGATTAGCCCAAAATCAGCCTTGGCTTCATCTTGATTCAGATGCAGTCAGGCACTCCATTCCACCGCATCATCATTCCCTAGTTCCTGTTGAGTTTAATAACACACTCTCTGCCCAGTTCTTAACAGCAGATGTTAAGAAGAAAAAAAACATACCGCAGCTAATCCTGGCAGTCAACACTCCCACTTGACCAGCTTACCAGTGTCTTGTGAGAGAACTGCTCTAGCTTCCACAACTTCTACACCTCTCAATGGCAAAAAATATCATTGCTTGTACCTGAGATAACATGGAAAGCACATTCCCACATTCCCTCTTATTCTGGAACTTTACTGCCCAGTGGGAGATTTCATCAGACATTCAAGAGCACAGTCCTAGCTGTAAGTACTGTCTGTTTTAATTGCCTCACACATCTAGAATGAGGACAGCATTAATTCAAATCAGTAAATTTGGAGTTTGTCAATAAAAATCTCAGCATGAACTGTCCAGTAATATGGCTTTAAAAGTTGTTAATGCAAACAGACTCTCTCATTGGCTTGCAGAGCACTTCATCAATGTATAATGTATCTGCCTTGATCTGGATCTCCTCCTCCAGGGAAAGCTGCCGACGTCTCAGACCTTTCAGCTCTGTTTCAGCCAGTGCCAGTGTGTCCTTTAACCTAACAGGGAAAATACAGCCAGAAGTTAGTTGAGAATACATAGATATTTTGTCATATACAAAAGTAATTCGAAGTGAAAAAACAAGGACGGGGATTCACAATCAGACAGTATCCATGCAGTATGCTTTAAAGTGTGCTACCCTTAAGGAAAAAGCATGTCTCAAAATTTCATGGAGAACAGCTGGGACCCAATGTTACTTGGACTATTTATTTAACCAAATAATCTGTACCACAGATTTCCCCACTCTTTCGTCATTCCCACTTGCCTTTGAATGTTGTTTGTAATCTCTTGAACTTCACCGGTCAACCTATATTGCACTGTGTCATAACATAATTCCACTCCAGGGCGATGATTTCTTGCCTCCAAGCGGGTTTGAGCCACTTTAACAGGTCCTTCTTTATCAGCAATTGCTTTCTTTAAGGCTACAATGTTCATCTCCTGTGAGGCAGCCTCCTTCATCACCTTAACAAATCCAACAGAAGAAAGCACAGCACACTTTCTCCTACAATCAGCAAAATCCTCAACATCTTGTTTAATAGCTATAGTAACAGTAATTACAGTAACACTCATTATGTTAAGGTGTTATTTTATCAACAGATTTTCACAAAGGTTGTCCAGGATTATGACTGGAGAGGCGCCAACATCACTTTAAGTTCAGTGGTTAACTTTTAGAACTCAAGCACAGTTTTCATACATCGAACTTCAATCACACTGGCCCTGATTTTATAAGCCATTAAGCTCTTACAGCACAATCGCAAAAAACCCTTAGCAGCCCCACATATCTAAAAATCACAAGGGAAATCCTGGCTTCAGTGAAATCTACTAGAATACTTCAATCAATTGACTGATTTGAGGAATACACCTTTATAGCAGTGCACATTTGGATAAGTAAATGAAATCTAAGATGACTGTTAAAGGAAACTGAGGCAAGCTTGTGTTGCAGCTGTTGCCAGTATTGCAAAGGTAAAATTCTTAACCACAGTAGCTCAAGTTACCTCAATACACTGGACTGAGCCAACTGGTTGATAACCAAAGCTTGCTGTTTACATCTTTTCACTGATGATCTCCTACAACTTACCACTGCAAGGAGTGTCTCCAGCTTGTGCTTGGCATCTCTGACTTCCTCCACTCTATTTCTAAATGCGATATTCACCGTCTCATATTGCTTGCACATGTCATTCACTGCCTGGGAGAGGATGCTGTCAATCAGCACCCTTAGCGCCACTGAATTGTTTCTCTGCTTGTCAGCCTTTTCAACATTTATGTTTGAGAAATATAACCAGTCTTCAGGGCTAACAAAACTGAAAGAGATTCAAAATAAAAGGTCATCAGCTGGCAGCATCCACTATTTCATAAATCTATAATTACTCCACAAACCAAGCATGAGTGTAAAAGGAAAAAAAAAAATCATTTTGCTACAATCTCAAAACAACTTTGTTATTATTTTCCTTTCCTGATAAGAGACTGAGTTGTAGCAGGAAAAGGGAGAAAAGATATGGACAGATAGGAAGGAAAGACATGGACAAATAGGCAGACACATATAATAACCAGTATTTCTTGGAACATCTTTCATCAATGAAGGTGTAACAAGTAATACAATTCAGCTAGTATTATTAACACCAACTTACTATGCACACGTTAATTGTGCACACAGGACACCCCTACATGCTTACATAGTCACTTCCAGCAATAGTTGGGAAGCCCATCCTCAGAAGGGGAGAGTAGTATCTGTGCACTAGTGGCTGGTAGGCAGGTCTCTGGGAAGTCCCTCAGAGATTTCTTTGTTTCATTTCAATAATCATTATTCGTACATAGCAGCAAACGCTGTTCTGGGTATGGTCTGAGTTAAACAACCTGTTGATGGACACTAACATGGGCTAGTGGTAAGAGCTGGCAGTCCCTTGTATTCCAAGCAAGTCAGCTCGCTACTTAGCCTGTTTCTTCTTGCTAGTCTGTTCTTTTGTGGTAGGTATTTCTTCATCAAAACTACTAATTCACACAAAATCTGCACACTGGACAGATGAATTAACCTCACATACATCATCTGCCTCAGTCCGGCATTTGACCTGCTTGGACACCCTGGGAGAGGAGAGGAAGTTAGAGGAATCTATTCTGGGTTTAACCCATGTGAGAAATTTACGATAGCCATCTGTGAGACTCAAAAACTTCCGGTGAACAGCAATTCACTGGAAATATGATTATTGTGGCTCATTTCAACAATGTATTACACAGATACTAAAGTGATGGACAGAAGTATAAAAAAAATTACACAAGTACAACAGAACAATGATGAATTGTCTTACACACAGCTACTTTAATTTTGCTGCTGCTGCAGTAGTTCATCCTATAATTGATATAATTAACGTATATCCATCAAGTTAAATAACCACTTACTTTCCTTCTATTTCCACTGTTTTATCAGTGTATCTGACATCAGGAGTGTTGTTTGTCAAGCTAGCACAGTAATTGTCAATCATCAAAGCTGTGAACTTGTCTTTCACATCCATTTCCAGGTTGTATTTTGTGGAACGGTTTAGTCTAGAGGAAGAAATGATTGCACTCTAAGCCAAAGTCTAAGCACTTACAGATCTCCCTAATATGCATGTGAGAAATGGTACACCAGGCAATGCAAATGCTGCTCAAAATTCCTCATTCACAAACTGTTATTTGCAATGTCCCAAGACCTAGAGCATGGTTCAAATTCCGTATAAATCAGTGGTATAATTTCAATTGGAATTAAAGCCACAGGATTGGCTGAGAAGGTTGTAGATCATGTGGCAGTACTTTCAGTTCTAACAGAACTTCTTACAATTAATTATCAAATGTTATGGATTAGAACAGGACTTCTATAACTGTGTAGCACTGAAGGTAATCTTGGCCCCGCATTCAGCCTGACATAACTTCTCAAGATTATGACAGCCCTGCTTTTCAGCTAACCCATGTTTGTTATGCTCTTTGTCTCTGCACCTGATTTGCTCATTCGTTTGTTCTAATGTACGTTCAAGCAAAGCAATAACCCCCTGCAGAACTCCAGCTTCCTTGACCAGTTCCTGTTCCACTTCATCATGCACCAAGTCAGTCCCAGCTCGTCTCTGCCTAAATAAAAAGAGAAAAGCATCAGTCACATTATTAAAACGCCTATAGCTAACAGACAGTGGTGAAGCCCAGCATTCTATATCCAAAGCTTCTCCTTGCCTTTATGGGCTTGGCCCTCTAATGTTATAACACAAACCAGACAGTGATTCTGCTGCACAAGCAGGCCCTTAGTTTGCCACTGTTGTATTTGTTAAAGGTCCGTTACATAGATTTTCTTCTCTGCGTGAATGTTTTTCCTCTTAATCTCACCTGTTCAGGAGACACTTCTGGGAAATTACAAGTGGCTCTTTGCAGCTCTCCAAGGCTTTCTCCAGCCTGATCTTGAAAGTAAACAGTACCTCTGTCTCATTAACAAGTTGTTCAAGTTTGTTATCTAATTCTTGCTTCCAGAACTTTATTTCTTCCAGTCTCTGTTCTGCAGAATGAAAATTTCAAACAACTCTTAATAAAAGCCAGAGCATTGTTGATCATATCTTAGATATGGCTAGAAATAGAATGACTTCATTATTGTGTGAATTTCATGCTGGACCTGATGTATGGAGACATAATTTCAAACAAAATAAAGAATCCACTTGAAAATATTTTTGGATGATATCTTGACTTCTCCACAAGATCAGATAACATGCCCTTGACATATATTCTTACTCACAATCATGTAATTTTCTAAGTCCCTCTTAAACACCTAGCTCAAATGACACTTGAAAAGTATACATGGGATTACCTATTTTCTTGTTGACACTGCTTTGGGTTTTCTGAGTTGTCTTTTCTATTTCATCCACCAGTCTTCGACTCTCAGCTACTAAGCGCTCTGAACTGGATTTCTGAGACTCTGTACTGGCACACTGCATCTTGTTTGCAACGTGCCATTCTGAAGAATGCAACTTGGGTGGAGCTTGTAGCATTCTGGCCATTGGTTTTTGAAAGATTCTGCATGTAACACAGGTGAATTTTTGGAATGTGGAGCCTGAAAACAGGAAAAGGATTATATTTGGCTGCAGAAGCAAAAATATATAAGGATGGGTCCAGGAAGGTAAAAAAAATTCTTGTCCCTTTAACCTTCAAAAAAGCATGAAGAAACGAGAATTTGGAAATGGAAGTCAGAAGAAGAGAAAAACAATCATAGCAAATTGGAGAAGAAAAAAAAAAAAAAAAAAGTTAACAAATGTAAGAGTTAAAGAGTGTCCTGCAAGTTGCGGTAGACTGTAAAGAAAAACACCAGCAGCAGCAGCAGTCACTGGAAAAATATGAGACAACAAGACCTGGAAAACTGAAGGAGAAAGTACACCAGATAAAAGTAAATTGAGAAGTCTAGGGAGGGCTAAACAAGAACAAAGAACAAAGGGACACTTCTAAGGCAGTTAAAAGCAGTGTCCCCAAAACACAGTCATAGCATTTTGGTTCAATATCAGTTTTTCTTTTAGAGCACTGTGTTTCTCCAGTGTTTCTGAAATAACTTCTCTTCACAGAGTTCCTCTGCAACACACAGTTTGTCCCTGCTCTAGCACACGCATCCTTAAAACATCTCTTTCTCCCCTTAACTGATACTGCTTCACACTGCTTACTCCCAAGGTCAGACCCCAGCTAAAAGCCCCATCTTCTGTTTCCCTTCACTGTGGGATTTGCTCCCAACTGTTGTGCAGTCTCTATCTCCAGAGCAGCACCACAGTGCATTTTTAAATGTGAGACAAATATTCCAGGAGGGGGCTCTGAACGACACGGGAGGTCAACAAAGTGGTTGCTATGCAACATGGCTTCTAGCAAACCAACCAGCTTTTGCTATATCAGGTGGAAGTACAGGAGTACTTCCTTTCACTCACTGACAGATAAGGTCTGTCTAGAAATAAAAACTTATTGTATGTTAATTGAAATGGTTTCCACAGTAATTTTTAACGGATATATTGCAGAAATGCATTTTAAAAATCTGAAATCAAATGAAAGGTGTGCTGTGCACCTATCTGAAGTTTCAGTTTTACAATATTTTTTAAGCAGTATTCTTTATCTACTCCATTTTCATGGGAACTGTGTTCTTGACCTACCTGGGACAAAAGACTAGGAGCCTGAGAGAAGAAATGGAGGAGACAGAAAAACACTACATTAGATGCTAAAGTTAAAGTCTAAATTAACACTCCATGTACAACTTGTCCCTTAATACAAATTCTAAAACAGAAGAAAATTTTATTTTTACCTCAGGTGGTTTTCAGGGCTTAAGTCATAGTAGATTTCCTGAGCGTGCAGTTCATCAAACGATCGGTAAAATCAACTCTGCGATAATTTATAAAGAAATTAGAGTGGTTTGTTAATTCCGGAATAGCCCCATCACTCCTCAAAGGAGAACACAAAGCTCGCCCCTACCCGCCGCACCTGCCCGCTCCGCACAAAGCAACCCTTCCCGCTGGTAGCGCAACGCCTCCACTCACCCAAACATCCGCCAGCCAATCGCAGGCGCCACTTGACTTGCCGTGGCCAATCGGTTTGTCTCCACAGCCTGGCCCGCCCCCCAACGCGCTTCTTACCAACGGTCGCGGTTTCAGGCTTGTATGCGTGCGCTGCTGCGGCCGCAGTTCGGGTTTTGGTAGCTTCTGGCGGTCCGCGCGGCTCTGTGGCGCACCGGCCGCGCTCGTTCCCCGGTACTTGCCAATCTCTCGCAGCGGGAAGGGCGTGGAACGGGCGCGGAACGGGCGCGAGGTCACGGGATTTCCCGGAAACCGGGCACCCCGGCTCCGCGGCACCAGAGAAACGGCGGAACTGACGCCCAGGTGGTGGTTGTGATGTCATGTACGACCATAATAATCTTGACACTGACATTATGCTAACAAAAACATACACATTTCCAGCTCTAAATTCACAAAGGCATATTTTAATGTTTGTTACAATTTGTATTAAATGCTCCAGCACCACCTGCTCTCTTTACCATCATCCTCTCAGAAAGGTGGTGCGGCACAGCAGCTGCTGTCTGGGTATTTCCTGATGTACAGAGCTTTCCACTGTGAACTGTGTAGATGACACTGCTGGGTATACTGAAAACTATATCCAAATTCCCACGCATGTAAATACAAACCAACAACAACAACAGGAAAAAAAAAGCAGTTGCAAATAAATTTAACAGCACAATCACTAGAAACAGACGTAAGTCAAAACCAATTCCAATGCAGTTGAAAGATCAAACTCTGTGTTTACTGTGCTAACATTTTACAAATCTGATGAGAAGAAGTTTGACTGAAGTCTGTACATTGCCTTGCAGGTCACTGTGTAAAGTTAACCATCCAAGATCACAGTGTCTTGATGTATATAATACATCTAATCCAAAATGTGATGTCAGGTAAACTGAGCTGTCTAGTAGTTATGATTAAAAAGCCCAGATTTATGGGATGAATTTTATAACATTATATGAACATATTATCAGTAACAATAAATGCTTCCTGCATGGTTCTTATTCATTGACCCACGCATGTTAAAGATTACTGTAGGGTGGGGGTTTTTTGCTTTTTCACATTTTACTGGCATTAGGATAAAGCATGAGACTGTAGCTGATTATTAGCTGAAACTAACTTACAGGAATGAGAGGAAAGATGAATGAATGTGGTATTTGGCTACAGAGTTGCATGATGAGTTTGTGTGTTCTACTTCAAACATGCATTTTGCCTCTTACCACAAACACTGTTTAGTATTGTAAATCTGTATTATTATGTGAAAAGTATTATTGTTTAATATTATCTTGATTACTATAGCCTATTCCCTTGCCAAAGGCAAAGTACTACACTTGCTTCACAATATCACAGTATCACCCCGTCACCACTGTTTGCTTTAGAAATGGGAATAAGACTGTGATGACAGCAGTAGTTCTCTGTCATGGTGAATCATGTATGATTTGTATGACTTTTGTATGATTTTTTATAACAAATTTATTATATATTACTGTCTCTATGTAACGTGTTCGTGGACATAAGAAGGCATTTTCTTTGATGGAACTACAGAATGCAGCCTGATTATTGTCCTTTTTAAGCTTTTTTTGAATCATGAACAAATTTGAAATGACATAATCTTCTATAGGTTTACATAGAATATAATGAGGCCTGACAGTTCCTGTTCATAAGGTTCAAACCAGGCCATTGGATTGTTCTGTGATAACTTCTTTAACAGTGTATATTGAGACAAAATCAGCAGTTGGAATGGCAGCTTAAGTATACTTTTAAAAACCAGCTAAGCCTTTAGCTTGAGTGTTCGATTTCCCTCCATAAAAGCATTATTAATGTTTCATCATTGGCAAACGCTGCGGTAACACTAACAAACCAGAGGTGAGGAATAGTTCTAAAAGTGAATGTTGTTTTGTTGTTTTTTTTTTTGTTGTTGTTGTTTTGTTTTTTATTTTCCCTAAAAAGCTTAAGTTCATGGAATATTCTTTCCTAGGGCCCTGTCCCAATCTCTTCCCTACTTCCATCCATGTTTGATCAGGTGATGATCCCAGCAGTGTATTTGGTACTGCTACTACAGTCAGCACTCATGACAGTGCTCCATTGGAGAGCATCAAAACCAGAATGCAGATAAAGTGGAACTGGAATTTTACCAGTATTTCCTCCCTCAGTCCAGAATGTGTAGGCTAATCAGAACTTTCTTGCTGCTTTGCTCAATAAAACAAGAATCTTCTATGTTCATAGAATATTTCCTCCACTTCTATCATTATTTGTCTTATGAGTACTGATTTAATGGCATTCACCATTTATGTCTACAAGTCCTTGTTATAAGCCAGGATTTTTAGAGGCAGAGATGCTGTAGACTCTCAACAAATCGGAAACCTCTGCCAGTGACAGGTTTGGGATAGACCCCTTGGACTTGCTTGGGCTACCATTTTAATCTTACTGTAATAATATCTATTTGTAGCAGATGCAGTGCCTTCAGGATGGGTCAATAGATTTGGTTACTTGAAAGTCACCTATGGAGATACTTTTTCAAAAGTGAAAATCAAATAGACAGCAGCAGTGAACTATGGCCTAAGAAAACGCTTGCACTGCTTAGATTTCAGTGCGCATCTGTAACAGCTATCCTTTTCTCCTTGTTGTTAATTTCATATATGGCTAGTACAATAAGATAGAGAGTCACTTGCATTGCTTTTTAAGAACAGAATTACTCACAGCTTTTGTAGGTTAATCCTCCAGCATGTAGTTTATTTCAGTGCTATGTTCTAAGGCAAAACTGCTCAGAAATGGCTTGTAAACAACAACACTGACTAAAGAGAACAAAATGTGTTTAAAGGCTGAAAGTGTGAGGGTTTTGAAAGTTTTAACAAGGAAAAATATAATCACCTAAACAGTAGGTAATGGCTCTGCTAGGAGTATTTTGAAAATCTGACATAAAAAAATAAATTGATCCAGCCTTTAGAAGTAGGATAAAGATGCCAATAAACTGAGATAGTACTGAATATTGGATACAGTGCAGAAACTGTAAAAAAAAAAAATCCAAGACACTCCATCTGTGTAAAATACAATATGCTGACTTAATATATTGTTCCTTTGTCATTCATGTTAAATACACTTACCATCATATTCATACACACTGTATTACTTTTAACTAGAAACACAAAAAAAATATCAGGGACATACTTTACATACATTATTAAATTTAATCATACAATCTCATCCAGGCTATATATTATAGATCAGGCATTCTCTAATGCATTTTAGTGCACTGTACTTTTCTATAACTATGCGATAATACCATATCTATCATGTCCTTATATACAAACCATCAGGAGTTAAAACCTGTCTTCTACTCCCCAGCTGGCAAGATACCTTTATGATTGTCTCTTTAAAATGGGAGAAATTTTGGAAACTGCACAAATAGCTTTTGGGTAAATGTGAACAAGCTAAACTGTAGCAAAAACCTTAATTCCCCTTAATGAATTGGCAAAACAACTTATGCCTAGAATTTCCTTTTTTATAATTATTTGCTACTAGACCAAAATTGGCCAAGCACTTAACCATGTCCTCAGCACTCAAATCACACAGGACAATCATTCATGACCTGAGACTGTGTACAAATTAAATGTATAAAGCTGCTGCTGCCAGTAATATAGCTGCAGTAGAACTTGGCTCTGCTAGTCAATGAAAAATATTCTGCTATAAGAATGGAAATATGCACATCACATACCTACTGCAGACTCATTTCTCATTGTGCCTAATTTGATCATTTCTCCAAAACACAACTACAGTTTGTTCATCTTTACAGAATGTTTGTTGGAACAATTTATTCATCAGAACTATGATCATTCAAGAAAGTTAGGAACCAAAGACAATGGCAGACACATTACAAACACCTTGCCTGTCCTCTGTCCACTTGCACTAAACCTGTATGAGCAGTGCCTGGGATTACTACTAGTTTAATCACATATCTTTCAGAAACATACTAAGATGCACATTTGCTTTCAAGCTGTTTCCAGCGTGTTGTAGAAACAGGCTAGGCACATTGCGAACAGCTTTTGGTGATCCAGCTCTTCAGCAGTTAGCTTATACTCTACCTTTACATGGTTTTTTCTTTTCAGACTTTGTCTGATAAAGCGGTTGCTTCATTCATGGTTTCTTAAGTAAACTTCACTGGAAAGGAAGGATAGAATAAAATCCTTCTATAAAGAAACAGTAATTCTAAAGAACATTTGATATGTTTTATTACAAACGGTCATCAACACAGAGCCAAAGTCATCTTTGTAACTATCTACAAAGAGCATAAATAAATGCAGGTTAAAAACCCATTCTCTAGCATGAGTTGAGGGCTTGTGGCTGGCTGTTTTTACTTTATATAGACTATTCTTAGAATAGAAATACATTAAAAGGCCCTAGAAAAAAAAAAAATATGCTTATTTAGTGTTTTTGTTTACAGTGTTCAATGGGAAAACAAAGCTATGTTGATTTAGCAAACAGAAAATCAGAAAAGATAAAACATGAACTTTATGTCTAGCAATTCTGGCGCAAACCCACTCTAGTTAATGGAGACACTGTTGATTTAACGGTAATTTAATTGAAACCAGATACTAGCCCAAGGCATTTTAGAGTTCCCACGTATTTCACACTTTTTTTTGGAACACTGCCTGGCCACATTAGAGAGAGAACATGGGGACTGAACAAGCTGTAAAGGCTTCATTCCTGTCCACGCTGGACCTCTGCTCTCCAGAGCTTAGAATAGTGCCTATTTCACATGTGCATGTGTGCATGCACACGTTTGCTGAAGTGGGATGGAGATGGTGGATTTTCAGGATTTTTCTTGTCTATTACTTCTGTGGTATACTGAGCAAAGAAGTGGAAGTGAAGTAGCTGCCTCCTAGAGTTTTACCTGTATTTTTAGGAGGGAACATCTTCATAGCAGAATTACTTGTCAGCGTATAAAACTGTTTCTAGCCCAGTAATGTAGCAACAGGACAAGGAGTTACCCTACCAAAAGAGGGTAGAGATTTGGATTAGATATTAGGCAGAAATTATTTACCATGAAGACAGCAAGGTACTGGAACTGGTTTCCCAGATAAGTTTTGGATGCCCCATTCCCAGAATTATCCAAGGCCAGGGTGGCTGGAGCTTTGAGCGACATGATCTAGCGAGTGGCAACCCTGCCCACAGCAGTGGGATTAGAACTAGATGATCTTTAAGGTCCCTTCCAACCCAAGCCATTCTGTAATTCTAACAGAGACAGGAGCTGAGATTTAGCTTCCTGTAACCTTTGAAAGAATATTAAAAATTAAACCTACTATTAGCACCAAAAGTACATAGGCACTGCTCAGCAACACTTCAGTCAGCAAATACAATTGAATGCTTTTCACTGTCCACATGCTTGCAAGAACTAACAGTGTTCTATTTGCAAAATGTCAGTCTTCCCATTAGCATAATATACTTGATCATTCTGGCTGGATGGGTGGTGATGGCTTTACTCAAAGCGTCGTAGATGATTATACAGAGATTGGACATAAGTGAAGACACACATGGGGTCTGGCCTGTGGCCCATCATCATCATGTCATCCACTTCTATCAGACGATCACAGTGAGCCATTTTCCTGTAGTAATAATAAAACAGATTCAGCAAATCAAGAGTTAAAGCCAAAGCCTGTAACTACTTCCAAGATTCTTTGCTGCTCTGAGTTGAGCATCACTGAGGGATATAAGAAATCCTGAGATTTATCAGGAACAGTGAAATGGTCAGGCTGAGGTAATATTGGAGTCTGTTATTTTAGCGATCACGGAAAATACTTGTTCTTCCCCTCTTTTCCTCTACACTGACCCAATCTTGTATGGCCTTTTTCACTGTCCTATGTTTCTGTGGCACGTAATATAATCTCATTCCTGTGCCCAAGACTTAGTAAACAGGGCAAAATGAGTTTGCAAACTACGAGTTTTTCTACTTATTAAACAGAAAACTTCTAAAGAATAGGAAAACATGAGATCAGATGTGCTCATTAAAAGCCAAAGCGGCCATGGGTTCTTCTTGTTTGCTTTCCCCTGTCCTTACATGAGCAACTCGGATTGTTGTCCAAGATGACCATCATGTTGGAGAGCATAAGCCTGAGATCTGGAGCATTGTGAAGAAAAAGAAAGATCTGCTCAAGCCCAGGATTAAAAATCACAAGGACAGTAAGCATTTGAGCTGTTGAGCTCACATTATGGCTAACAGCAATAACTGAGAGCCTTTTCTGGCAATAAGAGAACAGTTTAGACGCCATCACAGCTAAGGAGAAGTAATTTCTGTAGATATTTCTTACCCAATGTCTCTCTTTGTGTGCACGCTCAAGTTCTTGACTTTTCCTTATACTTATTGCTAGATTGAAATTGAGGTAAAAGCACACTTCAATTTTGAGAGTTGTATATATTTTAAGTTCAGAGAGTAACCACCTGAAAATGCTGTAGTGTCATTTTAACTCACCTGATGTGTAAGAAAATTTGTGTATGCTTATGTGTGTAAAAAACTGTGATTAACAAATTACATAAATAATTTGCCAGGTGCTAGAATAGGGACAAGGGAAGAGCAACTGATGTCATCTACCTCAACTTCTGCAAGGCAGTTGATGCAACAGAAGGAAAGAATGCCATCCAGAAGGACCTGGACAAGCTTGAGACGTGGGCCCACATGAACTAAATGAGGTTGAACAATTCCGAATGCAAAGTGCTGCACTTTCTCTGGGACAATCCCAGACATGAGTACAGACTGGGAGAACAGCTCATTAAGAGCAGCCATGAAGAGAAGGACTTGGAGGTTCTGATGGATGAAAAGCTCAACATGAGCCTGCAGTGTGCATTTGCAGCTCAGAAGGTCAACTATATCCTGAATGCCTCAAAAAAAAGTAGCAGCCAGCAGTGTAAAGGAGGCAATTGTCCCCTTCTACTCTGCCCTTGTGAGGCACCATCTGAGGTACCATGTTCAAGCTTAAGGCTCCCACCACAAGAAATACATGGAGCTGTTGGAGAGGATCCAGAGGAGGCCACCAAGATTATCAGAGAGCTAAAGCACCTCACCTATGAAGAAAAGTTGATGGAGTTGAGGTTGTTTAGCCTGGAGAAGGCTCCAAGGAGACCACATTGCAACCTTCTGGTACTTAAAGGGGGCTTATAAAAAAAAAGCCCAAATATTTTACATGGGCAAATAGTAATAGAAGGAGTTAGAATGGTCTTAAACTAAAATAAGAGAGATTTAAGTAAGATATTAAGAGGAAATTTTTTTAGTTAGAGGTTGGTGAGGCACAGGAACAGGTTGTCCAGAGAAATTGTGGATGCTCCATTCCCTGGAGGCATTCAAGATCAGGTTGGTGGGGCTGTAAGCAGACTGATCTAATGTCTGGCATTCCTTCTTAGAGCAGGGGGAGGTAGAACTAGATGATCTTTAAGGTTCCTTGCAACTGAAGCCATTTTGTGATTCTATGAACCCTCACACAAAACTCAATTCCAAAAGTTAATTTGCTTGCTCTTTCCCCTTTAAGGGTCACAGATTTTCCTGGAGACATTGCATATATTAACATGCCTGAGATTCAAATCGTGTTTTGTGCAAGTGGGATTGGCAAAGAAGCTACAAGTTGAATGTCCAGTCCCAGTGGGCTGCCGGTAAGAGTTGGATGCATTGTGCTCTATGAATTCAAGTTTCCTTTCTTATGATTGACATGGACAAATCCATTGAGACTTCTTAATTACTTGAAAAACAAAATGAAAAAAAAAAAACCAAAAACAAACAAAAAACCTACAAACAACACTTTCTCCCCCAATAATTAAAAAAAAAAAAAAAAAACATAGAAGTAGTATACAGTGGTTGGCTTTTTACTCCTCTAAGGTTAACTCATTAGCCTGTTTTCTCAAGTTTGGCTAAGGCTGACAAAGTAACTACAACTAAATTTTTCCAATTTAAATGACATGTTTGTGGTATAGCAACTGCAATGTTAATTGCACAATTACACGGAAATGCTGAAGATCTGCAATTGTTTGCATAAACAGAGAACCACACAATAGAATTCTTTACATTTCTAGAAATACAAGTTCTACATAAACTATAGCACTGGCTGCCTCTCCCTTATTCTTTATAAATTAGTTTCCCATGCTTACAATTTATCTTTTTTGAACACTGGAAAGAAGTCACTTTATAATGCAATTCAGACCTCTTGACTTTGAATATGTTACAGAACAATAAAGAGATAGGACACAGGGTTTTCACTAGTACTGCGCTTTCTGTTTCTCTCCATTACAACACCCTTATTTCCATTACATGCATACCATATGATGGTGTACATGGTCCCGACAACACTGATAAAGCCAAAGCTTTGTTCCTGTTACTTTCAGAAAGGGAAAGAAGAAATGCCATCTTAACTGGTACATACCAGTCTGTTGCAAAAGAAGCATCTGTGGGAACCTGAGGGATCTATCTTTGTAGTTGAGTACACAGTCAGATCAGTTCTGCCCATAATTAAAAGTTAGTCTCCACTTCATCTGATCAGGAGAGAGCACTGCAGTGCCCCGATCAATAAACCATCAAATACATAACATTGTGATGCTAGTTATCACCAGAATAATTATTTCCCCAAGTAATACATAAAAGAGATGCAGAATAAATCTTTCTGCAGACTGAGGAATAATTTGCATTTATTTGTATTACAGGTATGTAGTACTCAAATACATTCACTAGGCTGAACTGAGTTTGTCTGAGCATCAGTTTCCACAGATGCAAACCCCTGTAATTCTGCATGAGTAGAATTTGTTAATGATAGCTTATGTGAAAGATTAACTGTCATTGATACTAAAATCTATACAAAAATAAAGATGCATGATAAATGAAGTGGCAGGCTGATAACTGAACAACTTTCCTCCCTGTTAATAACCTTTTGCAGACCTAGGCAAACATCAATGTAAGTAGAAGCCAAACATGGCTTCTACTCAGCATTCCTTGGCCGCAGAGAAGCTAACAGAGAAACCAAACTGCTCAATTAAGAAATGCAAGGACACAGAAGTCATACTGCACACCCACTGGCAATGTAAAAATCACAACAGAGACAGTAAATATCTAAAATGTACATTAATCTACAGGTTGCAACTTTCTTTTTCTGGAAACTACTCAGACAGCTAAACATAGATCATTCAAGATAAAAGTATGCAAGTCTCGCTTACCAACACACAGCCATCCAGTAGATTGTTAACAATTACTTCTGTCATGCAATCTGTTCTGTTTATATTGTGTTTCTAATGGGCTGGGCTATATACATTCTGGGTTTTGTCTTGTGTAAGTCCCAGAGAATGCAAATATGTACGGTTTAGGAACTTTCCAGGTAGTCATTTACATGACCTGAGAAATAATATTCTGTCAGTAACAACCTCTATAAAATATATTTGCCAGGGCTATTTTCTTTTAAAAGCAGCATCCCATTGTAATGAAGTTCTTATCAATACACACTACCAAATATTGGAAGGCAAGCATTTACAGCAAATGTTAATAAGGCACCTTGAAGTGTGACAAGTGCAAGCTGTGAATTTCTACATCTATGTAGAGCACAACTGAAATCCAGTGACTGCACATACACTAATACAACATACTGAAAAAGCCAGTAATGCATACAAATGTAAGATCAAAACTACAGTACAGTCTTACAGCATCAGGGAACAATGAGAAGCAACAGAATTAAGGACTCCAGAGATCCTTTGAAGCTAATGGCTTTGTGCAGTAGCAGTCTTGTTAGCAATATCATCTGTGGTAAAATGCAGCGAGTGAAACCTACTGCTAACAGAAGCTGCAGCAGTCACATGTTCTAGCAGTTGCTTCTAGGATCACAAAAGTGAGAAAGCAGAATTGAAGTACCACTCAAAGATAGTTCTGAACATGGGACTCCAGTCAGCTACTCTGTGTCTGGCAAAATCACATTTGATTTTCAGTTGCTGTTCTATGCATTCTTCGTGCAGAGCTTTATTTTTTAGCACAACAACACACTTAAGTTAATGATATAGGATCTACAGAAAGAATGATTAAACTCTTCACTGCTGTCCAGCTTCATGAGATTGGAACGGCAAGCACTTCAGAGAGATTTAAGGTAATACTCACTCAGCCATGGTGAAAGCCAGCTCAAAGTTCTGCTTGCGGTTAGCTGGATCAAGCTTATTATAATCAAAAGTTTCAGGAAAGAAAGAATGTACAAGAGCACAGAATGCCATCCCATCATTCCAGCTTGAGGAGAAGTTCTGGAGATCAATGTGCTGTCACAATGAAAAAAAAACACACATTAATGCAGTTCTGGAGAACATGGAAGAGCAGTTGCTTTCACTCACTGTAGTTTTCTGTCCTGTTCTCCCACTGACTAGAGTAACATAGCACAGGCTTTGTGGTTTTCCTTCCCCTCTGCGCATGTCCAATACATTAATTGTATTCTGAGAAGAAAGGGCCTCTTGCCTGACATGCCCAGATACAAAGCAAACATACACTCAAGGTCCCTGATCCCAAAAGCTAGTAAAATACTGTGAAGAATCTCGTGAAACTCAGTGAGCTCTGGAGCAGGCCCAATGTACCAGCTCAGTGTCGACGTACAATGAGGACATTGCTTATGCCTATGAAGTATTTATAATTGAAAAATGGTTCACCTTGTGATAAATAATACTGGATAAAGACCTGCTTACTTGCTGCTCAGTAAGGCCTAATTCATTGCTTCTTTATTATACAGAGTAGTAGAAATACTGGAAGAGTTAGGTCTACTGCAGACTCTGCTTCTTAGAACTAATGTTTATTGTTACTTTCAACTGCCAGAATGAAACAAAGTATGTTTTGGTTCTCTGCTAGTGTTGCTTTCACATCATATAAAACTTGAAATCCAACTTTCCTCTTTAACAACTAACAGTCACGTTCATTAGCTCTGCTGGAAAATACTGTGATTTAGCACATTTTACAAAATGCTGAAGAACATGCATTACTGGGAAAAAAAAAAAAAAACACAAACAAAACTGGAAAATTTTTCTCTTCCCCCTTGAAACTGCTTTGGGAATTATGGCTTAAGGCCAGGTAAAATTACTGAAGATCTCAGCAACTGAATTCTCTTATCTACTGTGATGTTGCCTTACAGAAATTAATTCACTAACATGTTGTGATTCTCTCTTAAATATTTAATAAAAATTCACTTATCTAAAATCAGAAGAGAATAATTTGGTCTTTTGTGTAGCCAAAATGAGACAGGTTCTATGTACTGGAAAAATACTGTTCAGACTTTATGTGATGAGAATGCAAAAATCACAGTCTGCATCTAAGAAAAATACATGCATATAGTGAAGTCCACATATGTAACCATGGAAATGTCAGCTTTCAGAGCAAACACTGCTGCAATGCTTTGAGAGACATAGAAAAATCTCATTCATGCAATGACGGTCCTGAAGTGTTGCCCATGCAACGTGATGTCAGAACACCGTGAATCCAGGGGAAGTTAACTCACTGTTTAGCATGTTTTACATTCAATTTTTGAGTAGGTTCTTCTGAAAAAGAGAGCTGGAAGTGCTAACGTCTTCACCTTGTATCCTATGGTTTTTGAGCGACACCAGTCTAACAAAATTTGCTTAATGCTGCTAGCGCTGGCAACCCCAAAACTCTGTGATCTCTTCAGTTTAGGTCTGGATTGTCCTTTTCCTCTGGAAAATTAACAGAGACCAGATTAAATTACATTCTAGAATAACTTAAACCTACTTGTCAGCAACATATATGCAACCTTGCCCAGATTCACTCCCTGATCAGATGATATTTGAGAAACACATGGCTAAAATTTCAACATGCCGGTTCCACAAATAAAAAAAATTTTCGTTTCACTGAAGCCAGGATTTTGAGTCTTCTTCTGTTTAAATCATGCCCTTATCGTGATGTATAAAGAGCAGTCCTTGTTCTTCTTCCTTAACAAATGACAACAAAAGATCCTCAGTTTCTTATTTTAAGAAGAGAAGGCAGCTTTCACAACACTCCTAATAAAAGGCATCAGCTTCTTCAGCTAAACAACTTCAAAGATAGAAATTGGTACCTGTAAATTTCCAGGGCTCAATTTGCAATGTCAGCAAATCTGTACGTTACTTTACAGCCCCCTGAGCTCAAAATTCTACACTGTAAGAGTCTTCCCACCAAGTTGTCCTCTGCTAGCAACAATTAACAAATTAGTTTCCCATAAACAAATCCATTCTGGAGATGTAAGAGAGTGACATACTTTCCACTGTCTTGCTCAAATTTCTCAAAAAGTGCTTTCCTGGCCTGTGTTCCTGTAGTTCGTGGAAGCGTCTGAGACCGCACCAGTTCTCGCCTTCTTTCAACTTGACGATGTACAGTAGGAGGAGAGGAGTGAGGCTTGGGTGTCACACCACAGTAATTATCAGTTGCACTAGAAAAGAATTACAGGAAAACTATGTGGTTAAAGAAAAAATAAAAGTAGCACTCTGCAGTGCCAGCAGTCAGCATAAATGCCCAGGGTTGCCTGTCAAAACAGCAACTTCAAGAGGATGTGAATGGGTCAAAAGTAATTTAAGTGAAGGTTAAAGTTCTATTAATAGACAATAGCACTCAAGTACAGAAAGTTCTAAGGTACTTTTAGGCATGAGACATAGTTAGCCAAGCCACAAAGGCTTTACAGCCCAGAGTAGAAGAACAGCAACACCTTTAAGAAAACACATAAATTAAAGCAAAAGTTGTGGAGACACAGAAGGCACTGAATCCCTTTAACTTCCAACTGTTCGTTTCCCAGAAGATTTAATTCACATTTTAAAAATAAACTTGAACAGCAATTCAGGAAGTAATTTTGAAAATTTTAGTTATAGTACACAGAATCCTTAGCACATTGGTGTTGCTTCACTGATTGCAACTTGAAAATATGATTAATATAAAGGATTATATTTTCATTTGTGTTTATTTGAGCAGTAAACCACTTCATCAGAATTAAGGAAGCCAGCCAGGCTTAGCTTTGAAAGTGCTCCCCATGATGCACAAACTGAAGCAAAGAGTGTGACACTGAATTTACTGTTAAGTTCTGATATATCTGGAGGTCATTCTCCTGACAGCAAGATCTGCAAAGTGCTTGGTATATCAAATGTTGGAACAAACTTGGAAGAAACGTTATGTCAAAATCTGTATGATTTTCAAGGCATGAACAAGCTCAACTTAAGAGATTTAAATTGGCTGTTCTCTCTCTTTTCTTGATGCATATTTTGCATGCCAGGATTGCCTGGTTATGGCTGTAGTAATTGCCATACCATATAACACTATACTAAGGAACTGTGACTGTATTAATTAAAAAAAAAAAAAAAAAAAACAAACCTTTTTTTTTTTTTTTTCCAAAAAGACAGCTAGAAGTCTTCTGTATCCTGCAATGCGTTTATCTACAAACCAAACTCTAGTCTAGCCAAACTATGGATGTTCAGTGGCAGTCATTTGCTGGTTTTCAAAATATAAGTTCAAAGCAGAAACTGACACATCTGACTATTTTTAAAAGTATTTTCAAAATGCCTGAGATCTCTCTTCCCCTAACAAAAATCCACCGCAGAGTAGTATAGTGCTAGTAGCACATTTAAAAAAAATGTGAAATCCACAATTAAGTCTGCTTTAAACTGCTCTGCAAAAGGTTGATTGTTGGTTTTGGTTTTTGTTTTCTTTCCCTCTTTCCTTCTCATCTCTGCTCCACAAAGCTCTCATGGAGGCTTACAAACTTTAATGTGTTTAAATTACAGCATCCGGGACTCACCTGTTCTATAAATCAGCAAGATACTTCATCAAGAATATACAGAACACAATGGCCTAACAAAACATCAAGATAAATGCTTACCTTTCACCAGTTTTGTTTCCACTACTTGCTTCATAGCTTGCAGTAGAGACAGGCTTAGTGACAGACGTGGCATTCACTGTACAAAAAAAAAAAAAAAAAAAAAAGTAGTATTAACGTTGAAACATTTTTCTCTCCTTCCCTCATGATTTTTCAAATCATTTCCTGGTAAGACAGTCATGCACGGCTTTTCACCCACTGCGGTAAGAAGTAGCAGGCCTCTGTCTAGGTCCTATTATAAATTAAAAAACCGGGGAAAGATTTTGCCCAGGGATTCATTCCCACAGCAACACTGTTGAACTACAGCAAAGATTGTGTTAACAGGCCAGAAAAGACTATGAGAAAATGCCTTTGGTGAAATTGCGTTGGGAACACTGGGTCCTTCTAGGCCCTTGTGCAGACCTTAGAGGAGGGCATACAGCTATGGATATCTCACTGAAAGGAGAGAAGTGTGCTATAACTTAGCTCACCAAAGTCATTTTGGCATATCTAAGCAGTATTGGGATGTCTACCACAATTGACAGCATAATTTAAATTACCCAGTCTTAACTTACACTAGGAACTTCTCTAATTTTAAAGTAGAACGTACTCCAAAGGTAGCTCAAAATCAACCTTGCATCTTCCTCTTCTCGCTTTTGAGGTTACATCTTTTGTGCTTTCCATCTTAGAGCCCAATACTAGAGTCTAGGCACCACAAGTGTGGAGAATGGAGTGACTTGTCCAGATTTAACACTAACTAAAGCAAAAACGTTTTGTACAAGGCTTCTTCATTTATGGAAGGCTTCTCACATAGACAAAGATGAAAGACTGACATCTTGGAAGCAATTCAACCTAATTGCTGTCCAAATCACTCTATGAAGGCACTGAACTGCTGGCCTATTAAAGGACTTAGATCAACTAGACACCTCATTTATAACACTCCATTAAATGCCAGCATACAGAAGCAAATCTGGAACCACAAACAACTGCCAAACAGCTGTACAAATCTCACAGGTTTTAAGCTGGGGAGGAGTGCGATTTGAGATCACTGTGAAATGCCAGTACATTGTGTAATGGTAACAGCTTGGTGATATAAATCAGAAGCAGTTTTAGATAAAGCTCAAGTCATCTATTCCTACTGGAATAAAAAGTCCTAAAGGCATTTTGTCCTTTTACGCATTTACACATGCAGACTACTTATTCTTCTTCTGCTCAGATAGATTTGCTTTAAAATCCAGAGTGGGCCCACTACTTTCCAGCTGTCATTAGCTTGCATTCAGTCACATTTTTCCGATTATCTGAGACATTCACCAATGAAACTGCATTCTGACCTTCTTCTCTGGCACCTGTTGTTTTCCACTGTAGAGAATGCCTAACACTACACATGCGTACCACTATGCAAATATACATAGGTGCCCACTTGCTTTGAACTGATGGAGAGCCCAATAAACTAAAACAAGGATCCATGATACCCAGAAAATTGAATCTGCACGCAATCTTGTTAGCGATTTTAATACTGTCACATACCTATTAAATGGAACTAGATGTTCAGATCTGAATCTCCCAGATATGGAACACGGAATCCCTCTCAAAATGCTTTGCATAAGGATACACTGGTGAGAATACTCACCTCCATTGGCAGATGAAGTCACTGTTCTCACTGAAATTGGGAGGGAGGGAGGGGAAGCAACAGAGGAATGCTTTCCTACATTCTTAGCTTGAATATGATAAAAATTTGAAAGATGAAACTGCAAATACTCTGTTTCTCATTGGCAATTCCATCTGATCTATCTCTACTGTTTCTGATCAATAAAGCATCACCAACACTAAACACACACAAAATACAGCCCAAAAACAAATTATCTGACTATAAATCAAATGACATGAGCTTTTTTATTTTAAAAAATTTAACTTACAGATAAAATTCTGCAGTAACTTTGTCTACTTGTCA
The DNA here is from genome assembly GCF_951394365.1 of Tetrao urogallus. Classification (NCBI taxonomy): domain Eukaryota; kingdom Metazoa; phylum Chordata; class Aves; order Galliformes; family Phasianidae; genus Tetrao; species Tetrao urogallus. The sequence goes on from NC_136833.1 coordinate 10,138,486, forward strand.
GTCTGCTGTCAGTCATTCCTCCCTCCAAACAATTTTTAAACCTGTTAGCAAATACTCCCTTAACTTCTCAAGATACTTCTTCAGTAACTGTACTAGAATATTAGGTTGCACTGTGAACTCAATTATATTAGGCAACAAAAATTCTCAGAATATGTGACATTATAAACTCAACCTCCAACTAGGACCCACAATATTACAAATCAGAGCATCCCATTATGAAAGGGAAGCCATAGAAGCAAGGTTACATAATTACTTCCAGGTTACAGGACAATCTCCACGTCCCTAGTTTCTTGAAGTAATGAAATGAAACAGAGCTTCAGAAAACATACTGCTTTTTTTTTTTTTTTTTTTTTTTTTAATCCCCGTATTGTACCTGACTGGTTAGAAGTTTTCAACGCCATCTCATTTTTGCTCTGGTTTTGTCCAAGCAGGCCAGTGGATGCACTAGTTGTTCCTGCTGAATGAACAGTTTCTCCTGAAAACTTCTCTGATGTTCTGGTTACTGCAGTAACAGGAAGGTGGGGCATCTGTAAGGTCATTGCAGGAGCATGGGCCTCAGGGGAAGAGTCTGACATATAAGAAGAGGTCAGCTCATGGGAGGCTTTTGCCTGACCTGGTGAATAAGAGAAAAGCAGAAAGGAAATAAATCTACTTAATACTTGTAATAAAATTACAAACAAATTTCCATGCAACAACTTTGTTTTACAAGTCAATCAAAGTATTCTACCCAGTTCTCCCTCTGAGACATTATACCATTTACAGCACTCTGCAGAAATTGAAGTACAATCCTGGTACCTGTCCTGCATGACATTCAGCAAAAACAGCCTTTTCAGATTATTAATTCATTAGCACCTACATTTGGTAAGCTCCTCCTCTTCCTCTGTGCAACCCAGCCACGTGATGCAGATTAGAAATCAGCATCCTTGTTCTTTTCTAGTTTCACAAAATGCTGGGCACCTAAGTTTTCTCTAAAATATAGATCAGAAGCAAATGCCCCCAGTGAAGGATGATTTAAATAGATTGGTAATTTGCAAGATGTTTTGAGATGTAAGGCTATAATGGAACCCAGAATAGCTGATCTTATTATCAGGGGGGCACTGAGATTATAGTCTCCAGTTTATGAAACAACACAGTGCATGCTTAACATTGAAGTTGAACATTAAAAGTTAGACTCCTAATTAGGAAATAAACAGCCGCAGCACAAAATCCATCCAAAAACCATTTCAGATTTTAATGGTTCCAACATCCAAAAGCTGCTCTATGACTGCCAGAATCAGGTATTTTTTAAAGTAATCCTTCAGTTCTTGCCCTGTTCCTACCTGATGAAGACTGATGCCCATTTTCAATGATGGAAGAACTACAAACTCTTCTAAACTCAGGTTTGTGGTGGTCATCCAGGTCTACACTCTGTCAGAACAGAAAATGGACACAACTAAATTTTAAACAGCATCAAAAGTTAAATTATCCAGAAACCCCAGCCAAGAACAGGCCTTCCTTTACTAGTGATCATGATACAGGAGGGGAGGAATTATTTAATTCCAAAGGCCAGAACTTGAAAATGGAACACTGGAATGTACAACTCACATCAATCCTCACATACTTGTCCCAGCAGGCCCCATACAACTAGCAGGGATCGTCCACTTTTGTTAGATAAAGCTATCAGTATCCACTGTGACTGTGATAAACTGAAGACCCTGTCTAATAGTTGAGAGACGAGAGAAATGTGAGATGTGTAACTCCAGATCAAATCTTCCTGTTCTACTTCTTTTATTTTATCAAAAAGTCTGAAAGACTGGTGTTAAAGTAAGGGTGTCCACCATACTAGGAGCACATGGAAATCTGAGATGCTTCAGAGGACATAAATTTCCATCTATATATGAGAAAAGATGGGTGAATGTATCTGGTATTTACTTAACCATTTATTTGGAAACAAAACCTTGATTTACTCAGTATTTTTCAGACAATAGGTTTAGTTTACTTCTCCTGACTGTTTCTGAGTCAGTGATCTTGCTGGAGTTACATACGCACTTCTGTGCTCTGCTAGATAAAGGTCTGGAGGCTACATAACAAGGCAAGTTTGGTCTGTTTACTGTTAAAATGTGTAAAAGATGCTGCTTTGTAAAAAACAAGCCAAAACCAAACACAACCACAAGTTTTAACACAACGTGCCTTATAGCTCTATTAGGACAATTGAACTTTCTTTAATGCCCCAGTATGGTTTCATATACACCTAAAATAGCAGTGGTCCAAAAATCTAAAACTCTCTTACAAGCAAAAGCACTATTAGCTCCACTGTTTTTTGTGGGATATCTTTCATTTAGAGACCTCTTGAAAGAGGAATTTTCATAAAAGCAAGCTCCTCAGTTGCCTCTATGTGCTTTGCATACAGAGATTACTGATACATCAGAAATGGGAAAAAGTGAGATGTGTAAGGGAGGACAATCAAGGCTGCTAGACATTAATGAGAACTGCACCACACTTATTCCTCAGTTCTACTAGAGCACAGAGAAACTGTCAGATTACAGGAGTATTCTGTAACCGACCACTCAGCTTGAAGCAGCAGCCTTGAACAGCATTAGAAAGCTTTTGCACATGGAGCAACCTCTGAAGAAAAACCGTAGAGGCATTTTTCACAAAACCTTATTTTGATGCAAACCTGGATTAAAAAATTGACAAGAGAGAAAACAACTCTACATTTATAGCTTCAGCAGTTGTTCACACTATATCACAATAAAACAACAACAAAACAGGCAAACAAATCACCTAAATGAAGATTCAGGTAACTTTGGAATTATTCCTACAAGACACTTACAGGAATTGCAAGAAAATAAGAAGAAATAAACAGAACGATCAAACTTCCTGGTCAAATAGACGAGCAGAGATGGCTTCATGGTATACAATGCAAGTTGACTTCTGGAGCATTTAATCTGTCTGCTTGTATACTGCAGGTCTTTGTGTCTCATGCAGTTACTCCAGCACTGTTGAGTGCCATCAGGCCCCCAGATACCAATGAATAATGTTTGTTTAGATCTTCGTAAGTGATCATAGCCAGCTAGGCAATCACTCTGTTGCTTTCCCCATAGCAGGCTGGTTCTCTGCAGATGTCCTTTCAGCAGTCTGTCAACACTAAAGAGAGACTTTTCTGACAGTGTCAAAATAGAACATCCTTGTTATAATTTTAGTCCTCCTTGTTCACAAAGACATCGTGCTGAACCACAAACAGTGCAGAAAGATTCTTGATGATTGTGCTCCTGCAAACATGTGAGATTTTCTCATCAAAAAAGGTCAGAACTCATCCTTTCTAATAATCACTGGCAGGTAGAAGGAGGCTTGCAAGAGGAGGTTGTGGAGTCTCCTTCTCTTGAGATGTTCAAGACCCGCCTGGATGCCGACCTGTGTGACCTGGTGTAGGGAACCTGCTTTGGCAGGGGGGGTTGGACTCGATGATCTCTGGAGGTCCCTTCCAACCCCTACAATTCTGTGAAATCCTTCAACAAAGGATGCATACTCAGTCACACAGCTACAGCTCTGCAATTCTGCTTTAAAATTCATCCTTCAAACATAACTTCACTCAGAGGGTGGTGACACACCAGAACAGGTTGCCCAGGGAGATTGTGGATGCCCCTGGAGGTATTCAAGGCCAGGCTGGATGTGGCTCTGGGCAGCTTGGTCTAGTGGCTGGCAACCCTGCCCATGCCATGGGGCGGGGGGGGTTGAAACTAGATGATCTTTGAGGTCCTTTTCAACCCAAGCCATTCTATGACTCTATGATTACCTATCTGTAACTGATAGCTTTACAAAAGCAAATCTCAGTATTGGGCCTGGTTAGAGAACCAAATTGAAGTCTGGCATCAAAATACCAGAAAGATCGACTGTTGTTAACAACTGTGATTAACAACTAACACATAAATGCACACTTCTCTTTTTTTATTTGGCTTTAGCAGCACAGTCATCTGGTAGACTGGAATACCGAGCACCATACTTGTAAGCAGTTTCATACAGCGCTGTGTTCTCCATCTGCTTACCTGTCATATTCCTTTTATGTCACAACCAGAAGATGCATCAAACAGAGCTTTGCTAGTTTATGTGATTATTCTGTCATTCTCTTATTGCAGATAAATCTTCAGGCATTTCCTCATGACATATGTGGGGCTATAAGCTAGATCTCACCTGTTTTCATCACACTTACATTAAAAAAAAAAAACCACACATGGAAAAGCCATAATGTGGTTGATGAAAAATTCTAGGGAGAAAAGTATAAAATTCTGGAAGGAACATCGTGAGGGCAGAAAGCAGCCTGTTTTCTTCTCTTCAGGGAGAAGCAGAGAAGAGCTTTCTATTGAAACCAATACGGCCTCTGCCCACTGTAACAGCCAAGCTGAGGCAGAAACCTAGACTAGCCACACCTTTCCCAAGCAGACCTCCCAAGGAGCATTAGAGGTGCCCTTATCTTTGACCGTGGAGAACTGTAGACTCTGGAAGTCCCTCTAGGGGCTGAGGGCATTGACTGAAGGAAAGAGAAAAAGAAGGGAAAGAATTCACAGAATGAATTGCCTGGGTTGGAAGGGACCTCAAGGATCATGACTCTCCAATCCCCCTGCCACACGCAGGGCCACCAACCTCCACATTTAATGCTAAACCAGGCTGCCCAGGGCCCCATCCAATCTGGCCTTGAACACTTCCAGGGATGGACAGGGCATCCACAGCCTCTTTGGGCAGCCTGTTTCAGCACCTCACCATTCTCAATGTAAAGAGCTTTCCCTTGACATCCAACTTAAATCTTTCCTCCCTCAACTTATAACCATTTCCCCTTGTCCTGCTGTTATCAACTCTTTCAAAGAGTTGATTCCCCTCCTGTTTGTAGGCTCTCTTTAGGTACTGAAAAGCTGCAATTAGGTCACCCCACAGCCTTCTCCAGGCTGAACAAGCCCAGCTCCCTCAGCCTGTCTTTGTAGAGGAGGTGCTCCAGTCCCCTGATCATCTTCATAGCTCTCCTCTGGACCCTCTCCAACAGCTCTATCTTTCTTGTACTGGGGGTTCCAGACCTCAACAGAGTACTCCAGATGGGGCCTCACAAGAGCAGAGTAGAGGGGAACAATCATCTCCCTGTCCCTGCTGGCCACCCCTCTTCTAATGGAGCCCAGGATACCATTTGCTTTCTGAGCTGCAAGAGCACACTGCTGGGCTGAGTCAAGGACAATCTACAAACAATGTGTTTTTGAAGAGAAAACACATAGTTTTCCTAGTTTTTATGCTCTCAATTAAATGATATTTTCCTCAGCTTTGAGGGAAGTTGCCAACTAAAGACTCTTAACAGGCACTTCAATCCCTGGAAATCAGCAGACTGTTTACATGACAGACTCATCATAGTTAAGGAATGCGTCTGGGTTACCACCTTTAATCTCAAACTTCTCCAGACTTTGGAGCTGACAGAAATAAGTCCTATAATCTACATATACAGCTTCTCCAGAGGTCACACCAAGAAAAATAGGCAAGGCAGGGTGAGCAGACTTTTCTATTCAAGGAAGAACTGACTAATACTTACTGATTCATCATGACAAGTGCAATTTACTAGCCTGATTCAAGGTAAGAGTAAATTTCTGGACAGAGGAAGCTTAAGTTCAGGGTAGCAATACTAGATTGGAAGAAAGTGGAAATGTACTATCTCTTTTTATCCATCTGAAAGCCAAGCTGATCTAGATCCAGCCTGATAAGAATTTGGGCTGACATGTTTGTAGACCTTTTAATCACAGATGTTTATATGACACTAACTCAACAACTTAGTATCTTCAAATGAGCAGGACCTAAGCAAGTGATAATTCTCCTACTGCCTTTATCAGTCAAAATTCTCTGGAGCTGATGGAAACTGAATTTCATAGGTACATCCTCCAAACTTGAGATTTGATCAGAACTTTTCAGCGCTCTACCACAATTTTCACATTTCAAAAAGTGAAAAACTAAGCATCAGGAAGGAAGGAAGGAATAGGGGGACACTCTAATTCACTAAAATCTGTCCTCTACCCTTAGAATTCCACAGCCTTTGTATTCAACAGATACACCCTTCCCAACACCACAAACACTGACTGTAATGGGCAAACTATCTATTTTAGCTGCTAAAGGTACCTCTATGCTGTTCTCCCTGTTTTTCACAGAAGATATGCAAAGCTAGCTGCCAAGAATGACATTATAGGTAACTAGCAGCGAAAGCTTTGACCAAAAATTGTCAGAAACAAAGTACAGAACTAATGACCTGTCAGGAGATGTAATTGAAAAAATGAAACATGATCTTCGCTGTGTTGCAAATTATTGTGCAGTTAGAACAGAGCTCAGAATATTGTGCTTCTACAAACAATGGAAACACAAGAATTCAGTCAAGTTCGTACTGTATTTCCTTGCAGACAGAAAAAGGACAGAACAGAGCAGAACAGTTCAGTAGGAAGGGTCCTACAAAGATCACCGAGTCCAAAAACAAGTCTCATATTGAATAGCTAAAAAGCTATTCTCAAATCTTTTGCCAAAATAAAAACATAAAACCATAGAAGCAGAGAACTTTTTGGAAAGAAACATCTTCAAATAGGAAAAAAGAAAGCAAGGTCCTTTTCTTTCACCTTGACAAAAAAATCACTGGAACAAGTTGGTACTACTTCTAAAGTAATGCTGATTTTATCCTGGATTTTTTTTTTTTTTTTTAATATATATACTACAATTTGCTCAACACCATCCAAACCACACAGAACATATTAACGTAGTGTCCCAGTCTCACGCAAGATTGCCTCTACTATGCTAGTATTATTTGATACATAAATGTATCTCTCTTAAAAATGCAACCATGTTATAATTAGAAATCACATCCAGTTTGCAGAATGATTAACTCAAAATCCTGTTCAATCCATGTAGTTCCAGCTCCAGAATTTATGCTATCCAATAGCCTTGCACCAGCTTCCTGGCTCCAATGATTATAGAAAGAAAAAAAAAAAAGAAAATAAAAAAGAAAAAAGGAAAAGAAAAATCTATGTGCCAAAAGTGCTGCATAAATGCTTTAAGAAAAATTAACTCAGAAGGCAAAAACCAAATTTTTACATATAATAATTTTAAACCAATTCCTACAGTTCTGACATTAGTTTTGTATACTGGCTACTGTCCGTGCTGGATTTGGATGTTCCCTCTCAGCTCAGCAGCTATAATCTAAAGACCTTGGAACATTCCACAGAGCTACTTTTAAACATACTTGGTTATTGTTTATTTGTTTTTAAAGAGATAGGAGATCTCATCTTTATTCAGTTTCAATAGTTCAGACTTTTCAGAAAAATCTACTTAGCTGAAGTTTAAGTCAAAACAAATTTACAGATCTAGCTGTAGCAACTGAACAAGTAGGTTTACTAAAGCACTGCAAATACAAAAAGCAATTCTCCTTTCATTACTAAGATTTCTAATCCATCCATACCCAAGATGGAAAAGGAAAGGTGAGCAATTTTCCGTGTGTAATCTCTTGGAAGAACAGGGCAAATAAAACTGCCAGTGTAACAACCTTGGATACAAATGACCACCTGATACTAGAACTAACAAATTACTTTCTGAACCATCCTGCTCTGCAGAACTGAAATGTTCGCAGAGAGAGAAAAACAAAGAACAAACAAAAAACCTCAGAAAGGGGAGGGGAAAAGACAAAAGACAAGACAAGGAGCAAAAGTACGAAGAACACACTCCCTTCCCCACTCTACGCCCCCAAAACAGCCTTCTCCAGTACCTACAGAGCCCTGTCTTGAGCACAATGTAAATCTCGGACAGATAAACACAAATCCTTTGTAACACTGTCACTGCTATGTTGCATGCAGGAAATGGGGGCTAATAAACTGTTATCTTGTTAGTCTACCCCACTTGATAGACAGAAAGGCAACTGGGTCCATCTAAATGAGCACATAGACTGTCGTATATCAGATTTCAAGGACAGTGTAGCAGAGACTAGCCAAAGATTATATTTAAAAGGATATTTGTGCCCTTACTATTTAATTATGCTCAGAACACCTTGGCCACATTTTCTTCTCAATGAAATCACCTTTAAAAGTAATCTAGCAATGTTAGAAAACAACAGTTCACACAATAAGGATGCTCAGAATCTTCAATACCTAATCTTCACCCTGAGAAAGAAACTCTCATCTGGAGTATTTTGATAGAAGCGTTGAAGGGAACAGAACTCGACTCCTTATTGGGATAAGAGCTACATCAACTACACACTAGAAAGAAACCCAACCAATAAATCTTTTTCAGGAGCAAAAGAGTACTCTTATTCACTGCTATTTCCAGAAATATATTATTTGCTTCTCCTATCTCAGAGTTATATAAGCATTTACTGTGGATGGAAGTCTCATCAGTTTTTATCACAACCACTAATTTACCTGAAAATAAACACAGTTGCATTTATGGTTGTATTTCAATGAATATAAAGATGTTACAATTATGAAATAAACAGGAGAGTTTGGCAAAGCAGATTATAATAACAAAAAGAGAATAGATAGAAAGCTTACCCGCATGCTGGACTCACTGCAAAACTCCAAAGAAGGGATCTCCAGAAGAGATCCTTTCCCCCTGGTAGTCAGCTCTTAAATGGGTTTAGGAGAGGTGCAGCCAGGCTCCACCCCTTCCAGCAGCACAGGTGAATTGCCTTCACCTGTTCTCCCAGGGCTGACTCATTGCTCACCTCAGGTGATCAATCAGAGGTTCAGGCCGTGATTCAGCAGTTCCCATACAACGGTACTCTGTTTCAAGTGCTTCTGTTGCACAAATAGAAATTTCAGACAATTCAGGGAATATTTTCATTACCACAGAGAAACTGGGTGACCAACACAGTGATCAAGGCTTGTTCCTTAGTCATTTGAGCACAGCCACATTACATATTTTTTTGATCAACGCTGTATCTCTGCATGCATTTGGTGTGTGTAGCTCTAGCTGCATCTCCCATGGTTCTTAGTACTGAGATTCCTTTACAGTCAGTTATGCTAATCCTGGAAGCCATCCATCCTTGCGGGGAAAATTGTTGGGAGGACACTGGGGAGCTAACAGTACTTTTGTGATCTTCCCTGAACCCTCAAAGCTAAGTAAGAAGGTTCCAGCCAAAACAAAAGCACATTCTGTGTTTCAGCCTAGACTGTTATCTAAAGCTGGATAATGCTAAAGGTTTGCATTGAGGCTAATCACGGAGCATGGAGTACCCACCACAAATAGGCAGTGGCAATGGAGAAGATGAGCTGTATGAGGCACCACTTCCTCTTATCCCTTCCCTGTCACTGAGCTTAGTTCTGTTTCTTGCAATGTAGTAAGTGTGGCTGGCTCCATGGAGGAAAAAAAAACAAAACAAAACAAACAAACAAACGATCTAGAAGTTGTGTAAGCTGTTCATATTAATCTTTTGGGAGAAAAGGCAGCAATTGCTACAATAGCATTGGAACAGTACTGCATGTGGCTGCTTTGCCTTTTCATTTGGCCAGCTGTTGCCAAATACTTTTGGGTTGGTGGGAAGTAAAAGGGCTGGAATGTTGTACTGACTCTGCTCAATTGCACCCAAACAACTTCAAATTAGCTTAGTTTCCAAGCTTTTACTTTTCATCCCCAAGGCCTGGATAGCCAATCCCACAACTGTCCATGCTCCAAGTCTTTAAGAATCTTGCAAGAGATAGATTAATATTAAATGAAATAGGCTGCCAGTTTTGAAAGGTAGCTCTCTAATACCACATAGTTACATAACAATCATCATGTACTGTCTGGAGGCAATCTCTTGGCATCAAGGATTGTACAGGAACTCTCAGCTCCTTCCACAGAACCAGATGCACTAGAAAAGTATTACACAAAGCTCAGTGCCATATGAGCTTCCCACTAACTGAGCTTTCCATGGACCACATTATAAGGCTTCATCTCACAGAAGCAGTTCTACCACTGGGAAGAACATCTCTGTGCTAGTTTAGGACATGGAGACCATGTCAGCTTGCATGGGGCACACCTCTCTAAAATTGAGCCAAAGTAGTACAGCACAGCACTTGTGCCTCAAAACTGTCACACTTCAGCACACTAAGTCACTATGTTAGGTAAGCACATTATTACCTGCTACATATATGCTGAGTTTTTCTCCTTTGTGAGCTTGGCAACTGACAAACAGCACTGCTGGCACACAGGTCCCCCCTGAATCTTGAAAGGATATACAGACATTCACCTACACATAAATACTGATAGCTGAGACTGCCACAACGTCTCTTCTTACTTCTAACCACACTCAACTGAGAGATTGCTACCACTCTAAGCAAGATCTCAGTTTGGCCAAGTAGCACTATAATCAGAAACATCTCCAGCTGGCATAACAGTCAAGACCATTTCTCTAGACACCTTCCAAAAGCTCATAAATATTCAATGCACAAGATTGTAAACATTCCCCCGTGTTACCTACAGCTCAGTGTAGACGCATCCACTCACATCAAGTGCTCACGCATCCTCATGACCCTCCTACATTGCCCCCCCAGCCACAGCCGGCACTTACTTGGCTCCGACCAGACACTGCTAGCTTCGCAAGGGTGGAGAACCTGTCTGCAGAAAAAGCCGGCACTGGAGAGCTGGGTCCCACAGCTGGAGGGCTCCTCTCTGCCTCGTCCTGCCACTCTTGCGGCAGCCCCGCCGACCGGCTAAGGGCCTCCACCTGCCGAGCAAGACGCTCCAGCTGCACCCTCAGGCGTTGGTTCTCCTGCTGCAGCTCTGAGACGGTGCGAGCCAGGGGGCTAGCGAGGCGCAGCACCTCATCCACCTGCCGACTCACGCCTTGCTTGAACACCTGAATGTCCACATGGATCTCCCGAACAGCGCCTCGCAACGTGTCTTCATAGCGCCCCAACGCCTCGCATACCGTCTTTGCTTCGTGGCTGTTCAGGTTGTCGATCTCGCTGGCCATGGTGTTCACGGCCCGCAGTTTCTGTGGTGCGGCCAAATAGGCTCGGGGGGAAACTCGGGAGCCGACGGCTCAGTAGTCCGAACAGATCTTCTCTCCCTGCTGCCACCGCCTTCTCGTCCCCTCGGAGCGCGCACAAAACCTCCCTCTACCCGCTCTTAAGCCCAACCCCCGCATCGGCCTGCCCCCACGGCTGCCGGAGCCCGGTTCGCTCCCGCAGTGTGGACACAAAGCTCCGCAGAGCCTGCAGAGCGCCCGGCGGCGTCACTGCAGCAGTGTCGCGCCGTAGCGGGGCACCGGGGCAACCAAACCAGGAGCTGAGTGACTGCCCAGGGCCGCCCAACTCAGTGCGTGCTCCTTCAGAGGAGATGTAATTTCACGAGAGAACAAACGAAAGAGGGAGGGAGAAGGGGCGGGGGCATTGGGGGTTCACAGCTGTCGGGGCCCTTGAAGGAAAGGCCGGGCGTGGCAGGCTGCAGGCTGTGTTACGGAACCGGACCTGGAGGAGGTCGATGATTCAGAGCTTGTGTGTGAAGGGAGCGAAGAGGAGATGGTGGTCTGGCAGGAACGAGGAGAGCAAGCGAAGAGGTCATCATCTCGTGTTTCCTCGGTTGCTTGCATGACGATGCCGAAGTAAACAGAACATATTCCTTCCTGAAGGACACAAGACAAAGGGTGATAATTGGCTCTGAGACAACTTCTGAAGAAATGCACATATGTGCACCTTTCCCTATGAGTAGAGAATCAGCTCCCACAACCTGCTGACCATGTTCCTTTATTCATTAGAGCATGAAACAGAAATGTGACATCCTGCATGCTCCTTAATCAGAGAAAGTTTGAAGTGGAGGAACTACCTTGCTGACTTTGTCAGCATACTTTTTACTCTGCTACTTTCAGAACTGCTTTATGCTTTCTAGTGAAGTGTAACAATATAGTATGTTTATGTCTTTTCAGTTCCCACATAACAGCATGCTTTGCAGTACACAAGACATACACATGCCAGTGCTGTACTCATGTACTCAAATCTAGACATACAAATCAAAGCCATGCATGCTCTGAAGATCAGAGGCCTTGCACTTAACTGCACAAAATATGATTGTTAGCAAGTGCACATGTGAATAGATTGCAAGTGCTCTTTATGCAATCTCTCAGAGTGCCATGTTGCAGTCATAATTCCAGAGCCCTTAAAACCAGTTGTGCCCCAGAGCATACGTTAAGTCATTCCCAGAGAGATTTCTGTAGTTGAGATTTGTTTCCACTTGAATCTCATTTCTAAGTTTTAGTTCATTGAGTCTCTTTTCATTCACTTGCACTTAGTGCAGGGACTGGCCACTGGGTTCATCTTCCCTCTGCCCCTGACCTTCCAGCAGTCATTGTACAAGTCACTTAATTTTTCCACCTGCTGAGGTTTTAAGACCCTTTATGCTCTTCTGCCAGAAGATATAACAGGATATCTTCTAACAGGTGGTGGGTGTGATTTCTGTTTGTTGTCAGGCTTTTTTTAAAAAAGGCTAAAGGCTCATATAAAGAAAGAAGGGGGTTCCTACTCCACAGTAGCTAGGACATGTTATGGGGTTCTGTTACCAGATCTCTCTGGAGAGTACTGTTGGTGACTTTTACATTTGATACTACAATTGAGCATTGTAAACCACAAGATGTTGTTCACATTTCCACACTGGAACAATATCTTTTAGGGAAACAATATCTTGTAGGGAAATCTGAGGTCATGTTTATCATTTCCCACTATCCAGTGTCTGAAAATAAAAGCGTGTTTTCTCCCAGCAGTCAGAGGAGCTATCCCTCCAAAGCTTATGGGGCTGTACTTGAATGAGTGTAAGGAAAGCAGGGGAGCACAGCCCAATAGTTGTGGGGTTGTTCTGCCCAGGTGAGGAGGATGAACTCCCTCTCACCATAATCACAGAATCATGGAACTGTAGGGGTTGGAAGGGACCTCTTAGAGATCATAGAGGTCAACCCTCTTGCCAAAGCAGGCTCCCTATAGCAGGTGCACAGGTAGGCATCCAGATAGGCCTTGAATATCTTCAGAGAATGAGAATCCACAGCCTCCCTGGGCAGCCTGATGGTGCTTCATCACCATCACTGTGAAGAAGTTCTGATACTTGCCAGGTGCAAGATTCTACACTTGCTTTTGTTAAACCTTATCTGGTTTCTTATTGCCCCTAATCTGGTAACTTAACTTCAGATGACATTTCTGTTCTTTACCAAGTGTTACCATCCTTGCTCTCCCAAAGATATGGAGAAAGGAACTCACCATTTTTTCCATGGATGTGAATGACTGAGTTGAAGATGAGCTGGAGAATCCTCACAAGCAACACAAATGCTTTCTAGAAGAAATTTGAAGTTGTTCACATTTCAAACCTTGAAAAAAAAAAAAAAATACATTCTACTAACACAGGCTAACCTAAGAACAAAGTAATCCACTGGTATTTATGTACCAAGGATTTATAGAGGTGCCTTAGATGTAGAAAGACTTTGGTTAACCTAAATAACAGAAACAGATCCTAGAACCAGCAAGTTGAAGATTGTTTTCCAATGAGGTTTCATAGCTGAATAGCTGTGAAAATTACAATATTTCAGCAACTAAACAAAGGACTGTAAACATTATTAATATTATACATGATTTATGATCTCAGCAGCTTATCTGAATCGTTAGTTTTGCTCTGAGAAGCTTATTTGAAAATAGTAGAAGATAACAATCACCTTGTGCAGGCTGAGAGCCAAGAGTCTTCAGGTGCTTAGCATAACTGCCAGGCAACTTTTCTGTTCTTGGCACCAGAGATTATCACAACACCACAATAATGATGGTAGAGAAATAACAGAGTGTGAGCACTAAGCACACGTCTGCAGATAAATGGGCAGGTGTAACTTACAGACATCAAAAAGAGCAGCCATTCCCTGTTCCTACAAGGTCTTTCAGCACTTTTTTTTTTTTGCCATGTTCACTCACTACAAAAAGGACTAGCAGAGCTAACAGTCTCTACAACACACTGAGGTGCCAAGCCCTGTCAAGGATAATGTTTGAGACAGCAGTTGCTGCCATGGTTGCAAACTTTGTTTTCTCAATAGTGATCTCAGATAACATTGAGGCCCAGTCATCTTCTTCTCAGCAAATTGCTATCCGATCATGTGTCTGACAGCATTCCATGGGCAGTTCTAATTCTTTCCAGATCAAACTTCTAGCTTTTCATGGCAGTAGGCAACATGATACCCTGGCCCAGCACCAGCTTATACAGGACTGCCAGGCAAGGGAAAGGCCTCAGCAATGGGACATTTTTTGAATGCACCTGTCCCAGAGTGCTCTGTTACAGAAGAGGTGGAAAAAGTCTTCTGTCACTTCACCAAAACCAGTTCCTTAATCACATCTCCTACTTAGCACCTGCTTCATCATGCACTGCATCTTAAAACATGGCTTATTATTAGCTATTATTTTCCACAGCACTCAGCCTACCCAGTCTGGGGCACAGAGGTGAGATATCACTGAAAAATCCAAGACTGGGTACAAGTGAGCAAAAAGTAGAAATAACCAAAAGCCTCGTGGTCCCCATCATACTGTGGAAGTTACCCAGGCTGAGAATCTCACAAGCAAATCCCTGGGAGGAAGGATGAAAAATTACTAGCATAGTCATTGATTGACCTTTGAATTTCACATGTGAAAGGAGCAGAGCCACGCAACACTACAGGAAGCAACAGGTCTGCAGTCAGCACCTTGATATCTTTTAAAGACAGAACACACTTGCACACTCCCATGGCCATAAAGTTGCCAAAAAGTCATGCAAAACTCCCAGATGGCTAGCATTTTTGTTCCCCCAGTCAGCTAATTGTTGTCTGCTTGTCTTTGCTCTAAGAAATACCTCTGCCAAACCTTCAAAGAATTTCAGGAATGTTAAGAGACCAGCAGCATGCTGCTCTTCCTCATGCTTTGGGTGTAATGTGCTGCCAGGTACCCCACTATCTCGCCTTGCATTCCCCAAGCACTTCATAAACTACTCCAACTTTGACTGTGGAATTATCCAGGGCTCTTCAGCCATTTCTCGGGCAAGGGACTTTTAGCAGCTTTCCTGAGTGATAATGCTGGCTCATGAGCTCCTCACGTATCCTTACCAAACTATTCAACATATGCCTGTGTACAACATAAAAATTCCCACCGTTTGATCATGGCCCATCAATATGTATGTTTGTCTATTCTTCTGACTGGAGTTCCCCCCCCCCACACACACACACCCCCTCAGAATTATTTGCTTTTCCAGCTCCATATCCCTCCCAGCTTCCTACAACATGTCCTGTTGTTTTGCATTGTTTTGGAGGGAAATCCTAAGTGTTAAAATATGCTAACAGCCTATTTAACCCTTGCCTGCTGTGCATTTTTGACCTATATGACATAGGTGACATATTTAAACTTTCATTGAACCTGTGACTGTAAGAGCAATTGGCAATAGAGTCAAACATTTACTAAGGGCTGTCACTTTACATTAACCGTATGACTCCTGAAGGATTGGAAAAGACTTCACTGAAGACAGAACCCAGGCCTTGCATATCCACATTAAACATAATGGCAGGAAGGACCTGAGGCTTTTAATAGAGGTAAATACGTATGTGCTGTACCAGTAATTTGAAAATTATGACAGTAAACATTCCAGTTTCAGTTTTAATACCAGAAAATAAATCTGTAGTTATTTAACTAGTTCCTGCAGTATTATGAGATTTATAGCTATGCTGCTAAGATCTGAATGCAGGCTTCAGACTTGATTTTGAAAATTGTATATTGACTGCACAGAACTTTGCTCTGAGAAATGGAAGCTTCTGGCAACCACTTCCCTCTTCCTCACACAACTATGTTAACAATAGTTACCAGGCTTTTGCCGAATATTTGAACATTTCACCAGAGGAAGCAGTTATGCTTTTGCTTTAGTAGGCTAGTGTAACCCATAGGTCAACAACTTAATTTAAACTTGTTACCTTCAGCAAAAGTAATGAGCCTTGCTCAAGGTTGAAAATAGCTGAGTAACAAAGAATTGTGTTACTTATCTAGACTAATTGTGTTATTCTTCTACGCTTATAAGATATTCGCAGAAAGAGGTGGATAAAACCATTCCCTTCTCACTTTTGTTTGGCTTCATCAAAAACCTTTAATCACAGCTGATACTAAGCATTTTTTAAACATTTCCTAAGTGCCAGTATGAGGAACTGAAAGCCACTAGTCTACGAACAATGGACACACTGGACCCAGCTAAGGAACGAACATTAGGATAATTAACACTGATATCTGGAGAGCAGCATTGTGCTTCCCAAAACCTTGCTTCAGTTTGTTTTATATAGAATCAGTTTAGCCCCAATTACTTAAGATAACATATATACCTTCCCACAATTTGATTAGCAACTCCTTTAAGAATAGCAAGATCTTTATCCTCATTTTAGAGACAGCAGAGTAAGCTATGTATCTGCTGGACTGATCTGTCTACAGCACCAGAAACTAAGTTGCTGGGTGAGAATTTCAGCTTTTCATTGCCCTCCTTTAGTCTTCTAGCATCAAAACTGTTGCCTTTGTGCCTCTTCAGCTTTCCCCCCTACTGCTCTGAAAGACAACAGCTAGGAGAGCGTCCCCCCGATGATACAATCCTTAGCAAAGAAATATTTAAAATTTCTCCAATGCAGTTTAGCTAATATGGCTTCATCATCCTTCATTCTGAAAAATGCAGGGAACTTCCATATGCTTCTGGTTTTGAAATTTCCTATCAAATCTTTCGCAGGACTCTTTCTTCCCCACTGTATTTAGAAAGATGGGGTTTTCTTATATGATCTGCAGGACTGTGAAACTGGCAGTTCCTTTACCTTTATCTTGTACTGAAGAAGAAGCTTGAGGTCTTAGCTCTGAACTAGCATGGACAAGTAATACCCAGAATAGTTGAGATGCAGAACAGAATCACAGGTGTTCAGCAACTGTTATCCTGGAGCCAGTGGAATAAGTAATGCCTTTCTTACTTCTCACTATTGCATTCCTAATCAGGACCTTACAGTGCAGACCAGCACTGGGCTACCCCCACCAACAGTACCTCTCAGTGAAGCAGGCTGTGTGTTGGTCAGCAGTATGTCTACATAGAAACATACAGGCAGACGTAAACTTGCTCATCTGTTAAAAGCACACTGTAAGCTACATTGACACAATTCACCATAACCAATTGCTGAAGGAGAAAGAACGGACATTATCTCAGTACTGCTCGGCAAGGTCTGAAGCTCACCTTTCCTTAGAGTATACACTTGATAAACTGAGTACTTATTTGACGTCTCTCATGCTGTCATTACAGGCATGCTAAGATTTGGAGAACTAGCAATCAGATAAGAGTCTGGCTTGCACCCCTAAGAAACACGTAACTTTGTTCTGAATGTTTTCAGCAGTCAACAGAAATAGCACTTGCAAAAGGTCAGCAACTCATTTTTCTGGACCCAGTAACAATTACAAGGCCAGCAAGGTTGTTCTGTGATGATACGCACAGTAAATTATGACTTGCAGGAGCCGCATGACAGCATTAGTAAATTAAATGCAGTAATATGAGTTGCAGCTTAGATGTTGTGCTCTTTATGGTGAAGGGATATTATTTTCCACCAAATAAAAACATACAGAGTATATAGCCGAGGAAAATGATGATGCAGCATGATGATTCTGTGTATTTATGAAGCACCAGGCTTTGTAACAAGATGCCCAGTGTCACTTAGAACCACTATATCACCCACCACGTGTGTTTTCAGCAATGGTAAGTGAACATTGAGATCAGAAGGCCAGTGACTAGGAGGGTTTGTTTTGAATGCATGTGCCTAAGCAAAGAGATTTCAGTAAATATAATAACCACAGAAGTCTCCTATTCAAAACTTCTGAGCTGCACAACACCTCACTAAAATACTGAGATGGATGGCTAAATCCTCAGGATAAAGACAATGCAGAAAAAAGAATAGATAGTTTTGATTCCTGTTCTCTTCTGATTCTGCTGTGGGTTTCCCATGCAATGGAACACAAACACCTGACAGCAGAGCATTTGAGAATAACACAGCAAAATGAATATGACCTTTAGATAACAAAGTGACCAGAGGAAACCGAGGCCTGCAATTTTGGCTACAGTAATTCAGCTACATGCAAGAATGACAATCAAACCAGGTAGTTAAAAAACAGAAAGCAGTCTGTTTCTCAGGAAAGAAAGCTCAATTAACAGTTTGGTTTTTGTGAGTGACATTTTAACTCCAGGATATCAAGCACTTCACAGTATTGCCTAAAAAAGGAAGGCAATGCCTATTACACAATGATTAGCTAAATGAGAAGGAAACTGAACTTTAGGAAATAGATATTTTAAACATCAGATCAGAAAGCAGACAGTCAGGCTGTGATATTCACTTATGGAAAATATTTCTCTTGAGAAAACCCACCTTTCAGGTTTCTTTAAGGAATATGTAAGAGAAGAAAGATCCTGTGGACTATGGTGTCACATCCTTCTTAGGCGTTATGGATGCAGAACTGCTCCTGGACAGCTTAGGCTCTGCCTCTGAGCTGGATATCACTGAAAGGCAAAGATAAGGGAAGCTACATGACAGAAATAAAATCTAGGAAATTAAAAAAAAAAAGAAGAATTACTTACTAAGACACTGGGAGTGACCCTGTATTTCAGAGAGCAGAAGCAAAACTCACATCTTGGGAAGATGAAAATTACTGCCCAGGTGAAGTGATCTTCCTTGGCTTCCTTTTCTCCCCTGTTCCTTATCACGTACAGAGACAACTACAGCCTAAGAGCTAGAAATCTATAAATTCTGTCATGATGAAGAGTGGAAATGATTACTTTCTGAAGGTACCTACTGATCCAATTGGGAGTGTAATCAGAACAACAACAACAAAAAAAGCCAACCTAAAAAAAAAACATCAAACTAAGCTCCATAGCAAGCAGTGATTACTCTGGTATCATGCTCCTCCCTGTGAACAGCCCCGATCAATCTGCTGTACATTTCATTTGAGAAGATTATGCCAACAGAGGCACCACTGTGTGAACAAAACAGAAATGAGGAGCTTGTGCCAATACTTTCAGAATACGGCCACTACCTCTATTTATGCCCACATGCCACTTGGGAGCGCATCTCTTTAACAGTATGAAATTCCCATTACTATCTTTGTACACATTATCCCTTAGAAGTGGCCTTGAATTATTGTAACTGTAGACTCTAATAGTCTGTTAAATATTTGCTGCTCTTCATCTCAGGTACAGCTGTATCTCAATGAGAGGCAGGAATACTTCTCCCCTATTAAAACTTCAAGAACTGTGGGAGAAAATACACATTCTTCAAATATTATCATTCCACATTATTTACTGTATTCTTCTTCAGTAATTGCCAGGCAACAGACATTCTGAAGGCACTTAGAAATAGCCTCTGCACTGCTTAAGTGTGTTAGGACTGACTGAAAATTACAGTGTTGCTATAAGTTTCATTCACTAGATTTTAAGATCAGACGAAACAGTGAGATTGCCTCATTTGCATTCCCAAACACTCTCCATAGCCCATGAGCAGCCAGAAGAGTGCTGGTAAATAATTAATAATGGGTATACAGTTTTAAGTCTAAATTTAAGAGGAACATTGGATGCCTGTCTGAAAGAGAATATGTTCATACATGATCCAGAATACCTAGGAACATCAGTTCCAAACTAACTTCCTGCAGAACATTTGCTAATGAATTAAACCAAGACAGTAAGAGAATTCAATCAAGCATCAAAACTCAAACATACTTACTGTAATGAGAGCATGGGGACAGTCCTCATCCTCAGGAACATTCCAGCTGTATGAAGTGAGAGCTGTGTACACTCAACAAACACAATTAGCAGAGTAGCATAGCTAGGCTAGTATTTCTCAGGTTGTATAACTAGAAAGATCACTGTGGTGGAAAGAGATAATCAAAAATAAATGAAATACTCACCTATATTCTAGGTTTACAGTAAAAACTCCAAAGAGAGCTATCTCCAAACAGAGATGCTTCTCTAGTGGCAGTTAGCCCTTAAATGGGGTCTGGGAGAGGTGCAGCCAGGTGGTGAATTGCCTTCACCTGTGCTCCTGTGGCTGACTCACTGCTTGCCTCAGGTGATCAAACAGTGGTTCAGGCTGTGATTCAATAGTTCCCATACAAGTTGAGAGATGGAAAGTGTAGTGGGCAGGGATCAAGATCAAAAGAGAATTTTACATTTAATAATCTGTGAAATGGGAATAAAAGATGGCATCAGGTTTCATGCTGACAGGGTTGTGAGAACTGCAGTTGGCTGACTCTTAAGAAGTCTGTCCTTCAGCAGAACAACTGGAAGATCCTTTATTAGTAGAGACCTGTGAAAGAACAACAGGAAAAAAATATGAGAGCTCTGTCTGGTCCCCATGCCTACGTTTTTTTTTTACCAAAACTATACAACAAAACAGTGTTAGTAACCTGCTCAAGGAGAAGAGTTGCCTAAAGTTAGTCAATTCTATCCATTTGTGGCAGTCAAGACTTGATCAAAACAGGATCCCAGCTGGGTTGCACATCCCTGTATGCCTAAGAGGGACAGCCTGTACCTGAAGTACACCACAGAGGCAGACTAAGCTTGAAAGGGAGAGGAGCTTTATTACCTTGGAAATACAAGGGGCCCAGATTAACCAAGGCTTCAGAAAAGCAGCAGCAAAAAAGGCCTGGAAATAAAAACTGCTGTAATCCCCAGTGACTTCAGTACTTTGACTTAACTGCTCCCATACTGCTTTCAGTCCTGAGTCAACTTTCTCCACAATTGCACATGCCAAAGAGGGGGTAACAAAACCCACAGCTGAGGAGAAGGTAGGTTATCCAGCTCTTGTCAGGTAATGTTTTTTTGTGACTTTGTCAGGCTTCTTTTCACATAGAAAGCCAGGGAGACATAGCAGTTTATCAAGAACACCGTCAGAAGCCTGGGAAACTCAACTCAGCTTTCACCTGGTACCTGCAATTAAATTTGTGTAGCCTACAGACAGTCCTTTTTCACATGTGTTTCAATGGTTGGGAAGAACAGTTATGAAGACAACAACTACAGTTTTGATACTGAGTAAAATAACTCACGTAGGAAAAATGCAGAGTAGAGCAGAGTGTTGGTTGGACAGCTTTCTAATTCTGTGCTGTAACACAGCTGGACGGTTAGAAACTAATCCTGATAGCTGTACGCAACATAACCATTGCTGGCAGCTCGTCCTGCTAAGCACAGTACTAAAGATTCAATAAGAGTTAAAATTAAGTTGTTGAACTACCACAATCAAATCAGAAGAGGGTGAGCAAAACAAATAAACAATTAAAGCTCAAACTCCTCACATGTCTCTGCTGGGTAGACCTACAAACAGGACCCTATACATGGCTGAAATAACAAGAGAACAAATTCATTCTCAGAACTTAATCAACACAGCTGCAGCACTGACATGCATGAAGATGGAACCAAGGGAAGAACAGAAGCACAGACAACCATGATGATAAAAACATAAACTCACCAGCTGTCATCATCTGTCTTCTTACAATCCAAGTAACTGTCACTGAATCTCTTCTCTGCAGATCACCTTATTAGTCATGCTGTGTTTCAAAGGGTAGGCTCAGCCTTTGATCGCATTACAATTTTTCTAAGAAGGGCAACAACTGGCTCCAAATAAGGTTTATACATAGTCACAAGCCCTACATCTTCTGAGAGGAGGCTGTCCAAGTGTCCTTCTCACAAAGAATTTCCTTCTCACAGAGAACCTCTGTATATAATTTACTTCTCTTTGTTGTTATACGAACAATAAATGCTCCTCAAGCAGAGCCGCAGAGAGTAAAAACAGTGTTTGAGAAAACTTCACCTATCGTTTTATCATCTGATTGTGTGTTTTGGAAATAGGATGATATGAATCACAGAATCACAGAATTGTAGGGGTTGGAAGGGACCTCCAGAGATCATCGAGTCCAACCCCCCTGCCAAAGCAGGTTCCCTACACCAGGTCACACAGGTTGGCATCCAGGCAGGTCTTGAACATCTCAAGAGAAGGAGACTCCACAACCCCCCTGGGCAGCCCGTTCCAGTGCTCCATCACCCTCACTGTAAAGAAGTTCTTGTGCACATTTGTGCGGAACTTCCTATGCTGCAGTTTCTGGCCATTTCCCCTTGTCCTGTCTCCACTCACCACTGAAAAGAGTCCAGCCTTGCCATTCTGCCCCCCACACCTTAGATATTTATAGACCTGGATCAGGTCCCCTCTCAGTCTTCTTTTCTCGAGGCTGAACAGACCCAGTTCACTCAGCCTTTCTTCATAGGAGAGACGCTCCAGGCCCCTCACCATCTTTGTGGCCCTCCGCTGGACTCTTTCCAAGAGATCCCTGTCTTTTTTGTACTGTGGAGCCCAGAACTGGACGCAGTACTCCAGATGAGATCTTATCAGGGCACAGTAGAGGGGGAGGATCACCTCCCTCGACCTGCTGGCCACACTCTTTTTAATGCACCCCGGGATGCCATTGGCCCTCTTGGCCACGAGGGCACACTGCTGGCTCATGGCCAACCTGTCGTCCACCAGGACACCCAGGTCCCTCTCCACAGAGCTCCTCTCCAGCAGGTCATCCCCCAACCTGTACTAGTGCATGCAATTATTCCTCCCCAGATGCAAGACTCTACACTTGCTTTTGTTAAACCTCATCCGGTTTTTTTCTGCCCAGCTCTCCAGCCTATCCAGGTCTTGCTGAATGGCAGCACGGCCTTCAGGCGTGTCAGCCAATCCTCCCAACTTCGTATCATCAGCAAACTTGCTGAGGCTGGCTACTATCCCCTCATCAAGGTCATTGATGAAGATGTTGAACAAGACCGGACCCAGCACCGACCCCTGAGGAACACCACTGGTTACAGGTCTCCAACCAGACTGTGCACCGCCAACAACGACCCTCTGCGCTCTGCCAGTCAGCCAGTTTTCAACCCACCTCACTGTCCACTCATCTATCCCACACTTGCTCAGTTTTGTTATAAGAATGTCATAGTAGACAGTATCAAATGAAGCATGTCATATGTCTTTATGTTAGTAATTTATCATCATGTGGTGTTATCACTGCAGTTTTTCATGAACTGAAGAGAGACAGCATGTCTTCTAGTGTACCTGAGTCTCTTTCTCTTCTCTTTTGTCCAGGGATTCGGAGAGTTGAGGACATGGAACGGATGGTGTGATTATTCAACATAAGGTTGGTCACATTTATAGGAGAGTAATGAAAAGAATCTTTCTCCAGTGTTGCAACTGATACGTTTGCAAGTGAAATACATGCTTTGCACTCTGATACCACTTTATTTGGCCTGTGTATCCATGTTTGTTCCCGCCTCAGTAGCACATGCTCTGCCTGTAACAAAGAAAACAAACAAACAAAAAACCGCGATCACAACACCCAACTCATATAAATAGCACTCTCTGTCATTAAATGTAGTCCAGTTCCTTGTCTAATTTCTGTTCTGAGAATCAGGAGTAGAGAATCCACTCTGAAGGCTTAAAATTTTGCATCCCTCTTCTCTCCAGCAGGAGCATCTGCCACATGACCTTTGTGTATGTGTTTCTGTGCATCTGATTGTTTAGTTACGCATTTGTTCCCTAGCTCTGTTTCTGAAGGCCCACGCTCTTCATGAAGGTAATTTCAAGTCTCACACGATGACAACTGGTGGAATAAATAGTTAACGCTTCACTGTATCTCTCCTACTGTGTATATCTTGTAAGATGAGCATGTTTCCATTACACTTTATTTAGCTGAAGCTGAGCAGCAGAAGGAAGCTTAAAATTGTAATTACTTCTCTTTAATTTGAAAAGTAAACACTTATTTTCTGGTTTTGGTCTCATTGGTGTGGCTATAAACAGAGGAAAGCATATCAAATTCATTTGGATTACCTACGAGCATATAAGGATGAAGTAGTGAAGGCTTCCTGAATTTTTTTTTTAATTTTTTTTTTTTTTTTTTTTTTTAACATTTTGTGTAGCAATATCTGTGGAAAAGTCTTCTATTTGACCTGTTTTGGGATTCTTTCCTGTAGATTCCGTCAATAACCAGGATGTATCAAGCCAGAAAGTGTTATAGAGATCACCTGCAGTATTTCAGAGACCAATGTAAGAGGCTGTTAAGTGAGTTCAATATCTGACTGTTTACTCCTCCCTCAATGAGTTTAAGTGGCTGTTGTTATTGTTGTTCTTCAATCCTAAATAAATGACATAAAAATTGAAGCTTTTCTCTGACCAAACGATGCACAAGAAAATTACAAAACCCTCAGTAAGTATTGCTGAAAGAATAGAACTAGTATGCCTTGAATTTCTGCTTGCAAGAGGTATTCTAGTGTGATGTATGACATCAAGACAGCTATGAAGATCAATTGGCATGACATTGGTAAAGTGGTGCAAAGTAGATATTTGCTGAAGCTGAAGAAAAACTTGATTCCTGATAGTACCTCTGCTGCTGAGAAATAGACCCACAGATTTTGATGTAAATTCAACAATGTGGACTACCCTAGGCTGATACTTTGCTCTTTAATTTCAACTTCTGTCATGATTTATTCCATACAAGAAGTTCCAAAGGAGGCTCCAATTCTTGGGCTGATGCTGGCAGCAAAAAGTGCCGTCATTCTCAGAGCATGTGGACGCAGTGAGGCCTCTACATGTATAAGTAAAAATAAGGGGGTTGGGGCTTTAAGCTCAGTTTAGAAAGAAAGGCATTTTCAAGCATCTTCAGGATGCTACCAGCTCTGATTAGTAATCACTGCTCAGAGCGATTAGTCCTTCTAGAGTTCTGAATGAACTCAGGAATCCGGGGACAAAATGGAGAACTCACTGCTCTAACAAATGACGCTCCCTTCATCAGCCCCAGACATACCTCACCTCTGACTTTTCCACATACAAGAAAGCAGCTTCTCAGTTGCAACTTTTTCCAACATTGTTTGTTTTGGACTATGGAAATGTGGAATCTGTCTGTCTCTGTTCCTTCCAGGATGTCATTTCTTATAGCGAAAAGCTTTCTAAGGAGAACAAGAATCAGTTCTCTGACACGATCATGCTGAACAAGAGAAGAGGAAAATAAAAGCAGGAAGTCTGTTGGTATCTTTTCTACTTCTTTCAGGTATGCAGCTTCTTGTGCTACTCCTAGAGCACTCCTCTCTTGTCATAGAGGCTTCTGTGCATCAGTGCAGTCTTTGTGATGCACTGTAGTGTTTAGGCATCATAGTTCTTTGTGGCGCTAGCCTTTGTGGACAAATGCACTGTAAAACAAACAAAGGCAATGATAGAACCTTTATTTGAGACACAGGCGCACACACAGAACCAGATATCAAGGAAAGAGGACCAACTCACTAGCAACAGCCTGGAAAAATGAATGAGTGAGGAACATAGCCCTCAGCCGTGGTGCCCGTGGTCAGAACGTCTTGAGGCAGATGCTGGTGAAAGTTGCAAATGAAAGAACTGATGACAAATCACTCAATAGCAAAATGTTGCTTGGCTGTTTTACATTGCTCTGTTTGTCATTCCAAACCATCCTTGGCTTCACTGCATGCATCTGTCCAATTGATAACAACTTTGTTCATCATCCCAGACACTGTGAAGGAAAAAAAAAAAAAGCATGACATCAATTTGATGATTATTTATTTATTTACAGATATTCAAAAGTACTTAGGAAAGGTTTGCTGGGTTGGAGAAGTTTTCCTTGCTTTTCTTAGTTTTCTTGTTTTGTTTTTTTCCTATACTTCCCACTGTAACTTAGTGCTTTTACTTAGCAAGAGAACAGATAGCGACAGGAGGTGAGGCGACTAGACGCCGAGCCCAATAAGATCTTTACGCAGTCTCTGCTGCCACCGCGTGGCCAACTTGAAGAACTGTGTCCGTGACAATTTGGAGTAGCAGAAACCAAGACGTATGCGTTCACCGAGACTGACGCACGCTTACTGCTATGCCATAAAAAGCGCATGCGCAGCGCGGAATCCAGGCAAGCGCATGCGCATTGTTGATCTGGGACGGGCGCATGCGTAGTGCAGTGCCGGAATATGCGCATGTGTAGTATAGCGCTGGAATTGTGCGTGCGTAATGTTGTGCAGGAACTGACGCAAGCGTACTATTCTGCCGGATGAAGCGCATGGGTATTGCTCTGCTGGATGTGGTGCGCGCGTAGTGATGAACCAGAAGCAGTACGTGCATAAAGCTGCATCGGAACTAGCGCATGCATACCTACGCGCCACATCTGGCGCAAGCGTAGTTATGTCACAGAGCTGGCACATGCGTGGTGATGCACTGGATGTGGCGCATGCGTAGTGATGTGCCATAGCTTACGCGTGCGTAGTGCACTGCCAGAACTGGCACATGCGTATTGCTGTGCCTGATCCGGCGCATGCTTACCGAGGTGCCCCAGTCGGCGCATGCGTAGTACAGTGCCCCTAATGGCACATGCGTAGTGCACTGCCCCAATTCGCGCATGCGTACTTGCGTATCTCAATTGGTGCGTGCGTAGTTACGTGCCTGAAATGGAGCATGCGTAGTGGTGAGCCTAAACTGGCGCTCTTTATGATCAAGCGCATGCGTAGTACAGTGACAAAATTGGCGCATGAGTAGTGATGATCCCGAACTGGCGCATGCGTAGTGGGGTCCTTCCACTGCCGCATGCGTAGTGTAGGTCCAAACCTGGCGCATGCGTAGTAACGATACAGATCGCCGCATGCGTAGTGCTTTGCCGAAACTGGCGCATGCGTAGTGCAGTGACAACTTGGCGCATGCGTGGTGTGGTGCAGGAACTGGCGCATGCGTACTCATGTTACAGATCAGACGCATGCGTATTGCACTGCCAGAACTGGTGCATGCGTAGTGTACTGGCAACATGGAGAATCACAGAATCACAGAATTGTAGGGGTTGGAAGGGACCTCCAGAGATCATCGAGTCCAACCCCCCTGCCAAAGCAGGTTCCCTACACCAGGTCACACAGGTTGGCATCCAGGCAGGTCTTGAACATCTCCAGAGAAGGAGACTCCACAACCCCCCTGGGCAGCCCGTTCCAGTGCTCCATCACCCTCACTGTAAAGAAGTTCTTGTGCACATTTGTGCGGAACTTCCTATGCTGCAGTTTCTGGCCATTTCCCCTTGTCCTGTCTCCACTCACCACTGAAAAGAGTCCAGCCTTGCCATTCTGCCCCCCACACCTTAGATATTTATAGACCTGGATCAGGTCCCCTCTCAGTCTTCTTTTCTCGAGGCTGAACAGACCCAGTTCACTCAGCCTTTCTTCATAGGAGAGACGCTCCAGGCCCCTCACCATCTTTGTGGCCCTCCGCTGGACTCTTTCCAAGAGATCCCTGTCTTTTTTGTACTGTGGAGCCCAGAACTGGACGCAGTACTCCAGATGAGGTCTTATCAGGGCACAGTAGAGGGGGAGGATCACCTCCCTCGACCTGCTGGCCACACTCTTTTTAATGCACCCCGGGATGCCATTGGCCCTCTTGGCCACGAGGGCACACTGCTGGCTCATGGCCAACCTGTCGTCCACCAGGACACCCAGGTCCCTCTCCACAGAGCTCCTCTCCAGCAGGTCATCCCCCAACCTGTACTAGTGCATGCAATTATTCCTCCCCAGATGCAAGACTCTACACTTGCTTTTGTTAAACCTCATCCGGTTTTTTTCTGCCCAGCTCTCCAGCCTATCCAGGTCTTGCTGAATGGCAGCACGGCCTTCAGGCGTGTCAGCCAATCCTCCCAACTTCGTATCATCAGCAAACTTGCTGAGGCTGGCTACTATCCCCTCATCAAGGTCATTGATGAAGATGTTGAACAAGACCGGACCCAGCACCGACCCCTGAGGAACACCACTGGTTACAGGTCTCCAACCAGACTGTGCACCGCCAACAACGACCCTCTGCGCTCTGCCAGTCAGCCAGTTTTCAACCCACCTCACTGTCCACTCATCTATCCCACACTTCCTCAGCTTAGTTATAAGGATGTCTTAGGGGACAGTATCAAAAGCCTTGCTGAAATCAAGGTAGACTACATCCACTGCTCTCCCCCCATCCGCCCAGCCAGAGACAACATCATAGAAGGCTACCAGGTTGGTCAAGCACGACCTCCCCCTGGTGAACCCATGCTGACTACTCCTGATAACCTCCTTTTCTTGCAGTTGTCTGGAGATGACATCCAGCACCAGCTGTTCCATCACCTTTCCAGGGACAGAGGTGAGGCTGACTGCCCTATAATTGCCTGGATCTTCCTTCTTGCCCTTTTTGAAGACCGTAGTGACATTGGCTATCCTCCAGTCCTCAGGCACCTCCCCAGTCCTCCAAGACCTCTCAAAGATGACAGAAAGCGGTTCAGCAATCACCTCTGCCAGCTCCCTCAGCTCCTGTGGATGCATCCCATCGGGTCCCATGGATTTGTGAACATTGGTGTTGCCTAGGCACTCCCGGACCACCTCTTCCCTGACTGAAGGGAAGTCTTCCATTCCCCAGATCCTCTCACTAACCTCCAGGGTCTCGGATTCCCGAGGGGGAGCTTTTTCACTGAAGACAGAAGCAAAGAAGGCATTCAGTATCTCCGCCTTCTCAGCATCCCCCATTACCAGAACACCCCTGACACTTAGCAGGGGAGCCACATTCTGCCTAGTCTTCCTTTTACTGTTAACATACTTTAAAAAAGTCTTTTTTTATTATCCTTTATCCCCTTCGCCAGCTTTAATTCCAGGTGGGCTTTAGCCTTCCTCGTCGCATCCCTGCAGGCCCTGACAACATTCCTGTATTCTTCCCAAGTGGTCAGACCCTTTTTCCACATTTCATACGCCTTCTTCTTTCCTTTGAGTTTGCGCACAAGCTCCTTGCTCATCCACACAGGTCTCCTGCCACCCTTTCCTGATTTCTTCCTCACAGGGATGCACTGATCCTGAGCTTGGAAGAAGAAGGAAGAGAAGGACGTTGTGGAGACATTGGGGGGACACTGGGAGATGTGGGGACACTGGAAGATGTTGGGGCACTGGGGGGAAGTGGAGGGTGTGGGGCCATCAGGACATGGGAACATGGAAAGGAACATTGTGTGAACATTGGGGCATAGTGGGGACACTAAGGACATTGTGGGATGTGGAGACATAGGGGCATGGGGTCACTGGGAACATTGTGTGGACACAGAGGCAAGTGCCCCCACTGTGGTGGCCTTGGCCCTGCAGAACACCATCCCCAGGGATGCCAGATGGTGATGGTGGCCCTGTGTGTGACATCACCATGGTTGTGCAGCATCAGCACCGTGGTCCCACTAGCCGTGTGGCTGCCCAGGAGCAGCGTGGCACCGGGCGTCACCGTGGCTGCCAGCTCAGGATGGCACTGCTCATCTGCTCTACTGTGCTTCTTGAATGGCACCTGCAGTGATACCGGCATATCCTCACACCACCTGACACCTCCCTGTGTCACATCACCATCACACCCCAGAGTGCACTGAGGAGATGGGAGAGGGCTTGATGATGTCTCTGGGGCTGCCCACTGCACACTCCATAGCTCTGGGACACATCCAAATGCCTCTAGAGCACATCATGGAGCCATGAAAGAGTTCTGGTGCACATAGGGGGCACAGGAGCAAACCAACATGTTTGCTAAGTAGCTGTTAAGTCGGCAGTGTTTGGGACAGCAGCTCCTAGTGGGGCTGTATAACTGTTCAGGCACCGATAATCATTTGTTAATCACCACCTCCCATCTGGTTTCCAAACTGGACAGACAGGCGGGTTATACAGGAAGTGTATTCTGGAAATGCTTTGTCTTTTCTCCAAATCTGTGATAACTTGAGAAATCCCACGTCATGCTGCAGCAGAAATGGGGTACTGCAGTACGTCAGTGATCTCTGATTCCGGGAGCACAGGGGCTGCATGAAGTATGCACACTGCAGCCTCCCTACATCTTTGGGGTTTGGGATTGATACTTGAATCAAAAGGCCACGTGCTGCCATACAGGCAGGTGCCAGGTTCATCCACTGAGGACACCAAATCCTGAAATATTTTCACGATGGTCTTTAATTGCAAAGTCAGCAGGTAACACACATTTCTCACTGGGGAGCCATAAGCTGACCCCGGCAGTTTGGCAAACAGCACTTGCTCCATTCACACCACTAATCTCAGTTCTCTACATCTTGCTGCAATCTGTGCTCCCCTATCTGTTAGAAATGTCACCAATTGTCTTTGAGGACAGATTGGGATCAAAATACATGGGGTATCATAGCTCATTCACTGATATACTTCTCTTTCCTGGACAGGCAGACCCCATTGCCTGATAGTCCTTGGGTTTTTTTTTTTTTTTTTTTTTTTTTTTTTTTTTTTTTTTGCTGTGAGGTCACAGTCTGAAGCAGTGATGGAGCACCTGGTGAGGGGTGTAGCCCCCCTGTGAGCACAGGTGGAAGCAATTCACCTGTGATGGGGCTGAGCTTGACTCCACCCCTCCCTGACAGTATTTAAGGGCTGGCAGCCCCAGAGGCAGTATCTCTTCCTGGAGGCTGCCTCTTTAGGATTGTGGGGGTGAGTGATCCCTTCTTTGTTTCAAGGCTGCGGTCTCTTCTTTTTTTGGAGTACCCTCACTACTTTTAAGGGCTGGCAGCTGTATGGGCAGTATCTGTATCTGGAGACTGCCTTCTTTGCTGGGTGGGTGGGTGCTTGTCTTTGGAACAGGGTAAGTCCTTCTTTATTACAGGGCTGTTATCTCTCTTTTTAAGGGTTGGCAGCTGGGTGGTAGGGTGGTAACTCTACCTGGGAATTGCTTCCTCTAGGGTGTGGGATGAATGTTTCCATTTGGAATGGGGCAGTTGATCCTGTTTTTGTTGTAGGGCTGTGAGCTCTCCTTTTTAGGGGGAATCCTGACCACATTTAAGGGCTGGAAACTGTAGGGGATGCATCTCTACTTGGAGACTGCCTCCTTTGGAGTGTGAGGTGAGTATTGGTCCTCAGAATGGGGTTAAAAAAGATTCCTTTTTTATTTTATGACTTTAATCTCACTCTTCTTTTAGGTCCCCTGACCACATTTAAGGGCTGGCAGCTATAAGGGCAGCATCTGTACCTGGTGACTCCTTCCTTTGGAGTGTGAGGTGAGCCCTTGGAAGGGAGTGAGCGATTCCTTCTTTGTTGCAGGGCTGTGAGTGCCCCTTTTTTGGGGGGATTCTGAGCTGGTTTAGAGCAGCTGCATTTGCTGTGCATGTCTCTACAATGCCCATCCATTCTTATCTAATGGAGATGGAAGGGTTCTCTCCCTTTTTCTGAGCTGCTGATGGAGGGACTGAGGTACATTCCCTTCTTTCAGTGCTCCCTTATTTCTGGAATGCTTCAACCAGCCCCAGGATAATTTTGGTTGGCTGACTGAGCATTACAGCTCTAGGAATCCTGAGAGCTTTTCCTCAAAGGGGTTGTGCATTCTGCAGATCATGTTTGTAAATCTTTTTAAGCCCATTGACATTGGTTGAGCCTCTGTTCCCTCTTTCATGATTCTCACCTCATAATCTCCAACCTGGGGCTCTAAACGTGGTTTGTCTGCTGCCACATCATCCCAGCCCATTTCACGGCTGTAGTTAACAGTGCCATGTATTAATTCCACCCATGCAGAGTTGTATAAGGGTGTTCTGTGCATCATTATCACATATTAAATCATGTTCTGTGTCTCTTCTGATCTCATTTTGCAGCTTGATGGGGTTCAAGGATTGTCAGGGCTCCTCTAATCAGTGGCGTGAGATCTGTGGAGTAATGGAACGTCATGAGCCCCATGTTGGTGCATTGCTTGTATGTAGGCAGGTTTGTGATTACTGTGGGAAGCTCACTTAGGGATTGAGGGGCTCCCCTCAATCTGTGGAGTTTGTTATCCCATCCCAGTGAGCTCCATGGCCGAGGATAGAGTGAGGTGCATCAGCCAGGACCTGAAGAACACTCCTGAACACCAGTGGCTGTTTGCTTCATCCTCACTGAGCACAATATGGTCTGCACCACTTGAGCATAGTGATCACAGGTTCCTAATTTGTCTGTTTCTCTCCCATATCTCCCTTACAGACTTGTCAGTGGTAATGGATCCCAGGGCATCATTCTCAGAGTGCATCGTGACTGACCACCTTGGGGTCCTACAGTCCCTCCCGTTTGAACAGCAGATCTGGCTTCGTCTTTATAGAAAGCCAAGGATTGTCCTCTTCTGGACCACTGTAGTCAGGGTCATCCTGGATATCTCCATCCCAATTGTCTGTAGATGCCATTAGTTTCCTAATCTGTATGACACCCAAACCCCTACCCCTCTTTCTCTCATCTGCTGACTCTCATTCAGCAGCTCTGCAGCCCTGGCTCCCAACAGCATGACAAAGTGAGGCCCCTAGTCTGCTGAATACCGGGAGTAGCCTAGAGAGGCTCTGTGATGGATGTGGATTATCCCAGCTGGAGTACTTGGTACCACTTGTGAAAACCAGTCTAACTACCCCACGATGAACAGGAATGTCCACAGCTGAATCAGGTTGCTTAGAGCCTGACCCAGCCTTGCCTTGAAATGGACAGTGCGTCCACCATGTGTCTGGGCAACCTGTTCCACTGCGTCACCACCCTCACTGTAAAATATATTTTCTTTATATCTAACCTAAATTTTCCCTTGTTCTTCCCTTTAGGTATTGAAAGGCTGTTACCAGGTCACCTCAGAGCCTTCACTTCTCCAGGCAGAGCAGCCCCAGTTCTCTCTTCTTATAAGAAAGGAGTTCTATCCCTCGGTTCATATTTGTGGCTGTTCTCTGGGTGTGCTCCAACAGCTCCATGTCTGTCCTGCACTGCGGACATCCACATCCAGAGACAGCACTCCAGGTGAGGCCTTACCAGCATAGAGCAGGGGGCAGGATCATTTTTCTTCACCTGCTGGCTACGGATCTTTGGATGGAACCCAGCATACAGTTGGCTTTCTGGGTTGGGAGGGTACATTGCTGGCTTGCATCCAGCTGCCACCCACCAGTGCCCCCACATCTTATGGGGCAGGACTACGTTCAGTCTTTTCATTCCCCCAGCATGTTTTGGTAGTGGGGTTCCCTCGTCCCAGCTGCAGACTCTGCACTTGGGTTTGTTGAATCTCATGAGGTTCAGCTGTGCCCACTACTCAGCCAGCTGAGGTCCCTCTCGATGGTGTCCTATCCTTCTGGTGTGTCACTGCACCCTACAGCTTGGTGACATTAGGGTGCATTCAACCCCACTGTTAGTGTCACTGATGAGGGAGCAATTCCAGATTTTTATACAAACTGGGCAAAGAACCCCTTGAGAGCAGCCCTGCAGAGAAGGACTCAGGGATCAGGATGGATGAGAAGTTGGGTGTGAGCCAGTGATGTGCGCTTGCAGCCCAGAAGGCCAACTATATCATGGGCTGCATTAAAAGAGGAGTGGCCAGCAGGGAGAGGGAGGTGAGTGTGCTTCTCTGCTTAGCTCTCGTGAGGCCTCACCTGCAGTACTGTATCCAGGCCTGGGGCCCTCAGCACAGGAAGGATGTGGAGCTTTTGGAGCAGGTCCCGAGGAGGGCCACTAAGATGATCAGAGGGCTAGAACACCTCTCCAGTGAAGAAAGGTTGAGTGAACTGGGCTTGTTTCTCTTGCAGAAGAGACGGCTCCTGGAAGATCTCATTGCAGCCTTCTGGTACTTAAAGGAAGCTTATAAATAAGAGGAGGAATGGCTGTTTACAAGGGTGAATAGTGATGGGACAAGGGGGAATGGTCTTACATTGAGACAGGGGAGGTTTAGGTTAGATATTAGGAGGAAGTTTTTGACGCAGAAGGTGGTGATGCACTGGAACTTCAGAAGTGCTTCAGAGTCACTTCCAGGAGGATCTGCTCTGTGATCATTCCCAGCACTGAGGTAAGACTGATCTGCCTATAGTTCTCAGGGTCCTATCCATAATAACAGGTGTACTGTTGCCTTTTTCCTGCTCACTGGGGACTTCACCTGACTGCTGTGACTTCTCAAATACCATTGAGAAGGGCTTGGTGACTGCATCAGTGAATTCCCTCATGACTCCGGGATGTATCTCATTGGGACCCATAGACTCCTGGATGTTCGGGTTCCTCAGGTGGTCCAGAACCTGATTGTGACTCCCAGTGCGGGGCAGGGAGGTGGTTGGTGGGGGTGGCATTGCTTCCTCAATCCCCACCTACAAAGCCAAAGGTGAAGGCTGTGTATAATGAGAGTTATCGGAGAAGATGGAAGCAAAAACGTTGTTGGGTACCTGAACCTTCTCCTTTTGCACTGTTCTCAGCTACAGTGCTACTGGTAAGCAGCAGTGTGCACAGAGTGCAGCCACATTGCTCTGAGAAAGGAGCCCTACAGTGCACGTTTGTGAAAGAGGCACTACCCTACATATGCGGGGCAGTGCCTTCATTGCTGTATTGTGTCCAACAGGTGGCAGCAGAGAGCTGGCAGCTCTCAGGTGCTGTAATGACTGCATGGAGAGATGTGTGGCACCTCATGAGAACAGCTAGAAATGGGAAACTGAATTTCCTGGAATGCCCCGGAATCCCACTTTGCTGACTGGTAACTGTCTGGCCCAGCAGGTAAGGGCGGTGTACATCCACTAATGTTTACCCATTACATAGCGTGGCACAACATAGGACTCCCAGAGCTCTTTATTGCATCTTAGGGTACCCCGAAGGCTGCCTGTCCATTTCTTCCCACATTCTCCTTGTCTCTGGCCTTTCTCAGCAGTGTACTCCTTTGCTTTGGCTTTCCCTGCCATATTCTCTTTGCCTCTTAACTTGGGTCTTCCCTGCGGCATTGTCCTTGCCCTTTGCCTTCACTTTCCCTTGGATTTTGGCGTTGCCCTTTGGCCTCTTGTGAAGCAAACAAAAACAGAACCTTCATTTGAGACAGGCACCACAGAAGAAGATCTCAAGCAAAGAGGAACCAACTCAACCCTCCCAGGAACTGCCTGGGTGGGAAAAAAAAGGGTGAGCTAAGGAGCACAGCCCTCTTCAGTTTGAACTCTGCACCAGGAGAAGGAAGCAAGGGGGTGGAAAACCCATATACAGGCTCAGACTACACATGTACTCATGGAAGCACCACGAAGTTGGGGTAAGAGGAACAGGTTGATGCAGGCTCCCTCTGTTCCAGGTATTAGCGCTCAGATACTGTTTCAGGGTTCCACTGGAATTCCACTGCACCTCTCTTTTGGCGTTCTCTGCTGCATTCTCCTTGCCCCCTTTTTTTTCCTGGAATGCCACAGAAGAAAGCCCACTTTGCTGACCGGTAATTGTCTGCACAACAGGTAAGGGCAACTTATATCTACCAATGTTTACCCCTTACTTAGTAAGACATATGGTAGGGTTCCCAGGGCTCTTTGTTGATCGATAGGGTACCATGTGAAGGCTTCCTGTCCTATTCTTCCTGCATTCTTCTTGCCTTTTAGCCTTTCACTGTGGTGTTCTCCTTCCCTTGGCTTTCCCTGCTGTTTTCTCTTGCCTTCCTGTTCTGGCCATCCATGCTGCGATCTCTGCGGCCTTGTCCATTGGCCGTCCGTGCCACAATCTCTGTGGCCGTGACCTCACTGTGGCTTTTCATTGGGTGTTCTCCTTGCTTTTGCCCTTCCCTTAGCTATTTGCTTTGCTTTCCCTTTGCTGTGGCTTTCTGTGGGTGTTTTGCTTGCCTTTGGCTCTCTGGGGTTAGCTGGGAGGCGACGTTAACCGTAATGCTGACCTGAACCTCTAGCTTAATGGGAGCTGTAATGATAATTATACTAACCTGCGATATATCTGTAAACCTAACCCTTATCCTGATATTAAAGATGTTTCTAACCCTAAATACAGCAATAAATGTAACACTCCTTGTTTTCTGCACTGCAATTAGGATTAGGGTTACTTGGACAGAAAGCAATTGTTAATCTCACTGTAACCTCAAACCAATAAATAGCATCAATTATATACCTAATGCTCTTTTGCATCATCATTAGTGCAATGAGCACATTGTTCTGCCCTGCATGTGTGGGGCAGCGCCTTCATTACTCTGTGTCCAACAGGTGGCAGCAGAGAGTTGCGGTGCTCCCGAGCTCCACAATGATTGCGCGGAGATGCGTGGCTCTTCATGGGAACAGCAAGAAACCAGAATCTGCATTTCCTGGAATGCCCTGGAACCCCACTTTGCTGACTGGTAATTGTCTGCCCAGCAGGTAAGGGCAATGAGCTCCCACCAGTGTTTACCCACTCCATAGCATGGCACAGCACGGTGCTCCCAGAGCTCTTAATTGCACTTCATGGTGCCCGGAAGGCTGCCTGTCCTTTTCTTTCAGTGTTCTCCTTGTCTCTGGCCTTTCCCTGTAGTGTTTTCCTTCCCTTTGCCATTGGTGTTCCCTACTGCATTCTCTTGCCCTCCTGTTTTTGTGTTCCATGCCACGTTCATTTGGCCATTGCCCTTGGCTTTCTTTGCCATATTCACTTCAGCTTTCAGTTTTGGCGTTCCGTGCCGTGTTCTCTCACCCTCCTGTTTTGGCATTTCCTTTCATGTTCTCTTACCTGTTGCCATTGTCTGGGCATTCTCTTGCCCTCCTGTTTTTGCCCCATTCTCTTGGCCGTTGCCCTTGGCTTTCTTTATCACATTCACTTTGGCATTCAGTTTTGGCGTTCCCTGCTGTGTTCTCTTGCTGTCCTGTTTTGGCGTTTCTTGCAGTGTTCTCTTGGCCATCATCCTTGGCATTTCCTTCCACGTTCTCTTGGCCTTTGCCCTTGTCTGGGCATTCCCTTACCCTCCTGTTTTTGTGTTCCATACCACATTCTCTTGGCCATTGCTTTTGGCTTTCTGTTGCCACATTCTCTTCAGCATTTGATTTTTGGCATTCCTGGCAGCATTCTCTTGCCCTCCTGTTTTGGCATTTCCTGCCACGTTCTCTTGACCCTTGCCTGGGCATTCCTTACGGCATTCTCTTTGATCTCTTGTCATGGTGTTCCAGCCACATTCTGCATTGGCCTCCTTTGCTGTGTGCTCTTTGGCCTCCTATTTTGGCATTTCCTGCCATGTTTTCTTAGCCCTTCCTCGGGCATTCCATGCCGTGTTCCCTTGGCCTCTTGGTGTTTTGTGCTGTGTTCTCTTGGCTTTTGCCCTTGGCTTTTCCTGCTGTTGTCTCTTTGTATATTTTTAGCCTTTCCTGTTGTATTCTCCTTGCCGTCACCTAGGCTTTCTGTTGGGTGCTCTCTTTGCTTTTGCCCTTGCCTTAGCTTGGCTGTTTGCTTCGCATTTACCTTGGCTTTCCCTGGGAGTTCTGCTTCCCTTTGCCTGCCCTGGGTGTCCTGCTTGCCTTTGCCTCCAGCACTCTGGGATTAGCTGGGAGGCAGCATTAAAGTTAACCTTGACCTGAACCCATAGCTGAATGGGAGTTCTAACGATAATTATGTTAACCTGCAGTGTATCTGTAAACCAAATGCTTAACCCAGTATTAAAAATGTCTCTTAACCTGAATGCTGCCATGAAAATAATAAAATAATGCCCCATGTTTTGTCAAAGTAACCTTAATTGTAATTGTAGTGCAGAATACTGATGTTAAACTAACTGTAACTTCAAACCTATCAATAGCATTAGTTATATCCCTAACGTTAATTATATTATATAATTATGTAATTATAGTTATCATTATAATTAATTATAACCCTTGTGTCATCATTACAGCAGTGTGCTCAGGGTGTGGCCCCACACATGTGGGGCAGTGCCTTCATTACTGTGCTGTGTCCAACAGGTGGCAGCAGAGCTGCAGTGCTCCTGAGTGCTTTAAGGACAGCATGGAGATGTGTGGCTCTTCATGGGAACAGCAAGAAACCAGAATCTGCATTTCCTGGAATGCCCCGGAACCCCACTTTGCTGACTGGTAATTGTCTGCCCAGCAGGTAAGGGCAATGAGCTCCCACCAGTGTTTACCCACTCCATAGCATGGCACAGCACGGTGCTCCCAGAGCTCTTAATTGCACTTCATGGTGCCCGGAAGGCTGCCTGTCCTTTTCTTTCAGTGTTCTCCTTGTCTCTGGCCTTTCCCTGCAGTGTTTTCCTTCCCTTTGTCATTGGTGTTCCCTACTGCATTCTCTTGCCCTCCTGTTTTTGTGTTCCATGCCACGTTCATTTGGCCATTGCCCTTGGCTTTCTTTGCCATATTCACTTCGGCATTCAGTTTTGGCGTTCTTTGCTGCGTTCTCTCGCCCTCCTGTTTTGGCATTTCTTGCCGTGTTCTCTTGGCCATCATCCTTGGCATTTCCTTCCACGTTCTCTTGGCCCGTGCCCTTGTCTGGGCATTCCCTTGCCCTCCTGTTATTGTGTCCTGTGCCACATTCTCTTGGCCATTGCCCTTGGCTTTCTGTAGCCACATTCTCTTCAGCATTTGATTTTGGCGTTCCCGGCAGCGTTCTGTCGCCCTCCTGTTTTGGCATTTCCTGCCACGTTGTCTTGGCCCGTGCCTGGGCATTCCCTGTGGCATTCTCTTTGACCTCCTGTCTTGGCGTTCCAGCTGCATTCTGCATTGGCCTTCTTTGCCGCGTTCTCTTTGTCCTCCTGTTTTGGCACTTCCTGCCATGTTTTGTTAGCCCTTGCCTGGGCATTCCATGTCGTGTTCCCTTGGCCTTTTGTTTTGGCATTTTGTGCTGCGTTCTCTTGGCCTTTGCCCTTGGCCTTTCCTTCTGTGTTCTCTTTGGCTGTATATTTTGGCCTTTCCTGTTGCGTTCTCCTTGCCCTCACCTTGACTTTCTGTTGGGTGCTCTCTTTGCTTTTGCCCTTGCCTTAGCTTGGCTGTTTGCTTCGCATTTACCTTTGCCTGCCCTGGGAGTTCTGCTTCCCTTTGCCTGCCCTGGGAGTTCTGCTTGCCTTTGGCACTTTAGGATCAGCTGGGAGGCAGCGTTAATGTTAACCTCGACCTGAACCCATAGCTGAATGGGAGTTCTAACAATAATTATGTTAACCTGCAGCGTACCTGTGAACCAAACCCTTAACCCAGTATTAAAAATGTCTCTTACTCTAAGTGCTGCCATAAAAATAATGTTCTGTGTTTTCTGTCAAAGTAAACTTAATTGTAATTGTAGTGCAGAGACTAACTGTAACTTCAAACCTATCAATAGCGTTAATCATACCCTTAAGGTTAATTATAATTATAACTAATTATAACCCTTGCATCATCATTACAGCAATGTGCTCAAGGTGCAGCCCTGCATATGTGGGGCAGTGCCTTCATTACTGCATTGTGTCCCACAGGTGGCCGCAGAGCTGCAGCGCTCCTGAGAGCTTTAAGGACAGCATGGAGATCAGCATGGGTCTTCACGGCAGTGGCAAGGAACCAGAATCTGCATTTCCTGGAATGCCCCGGAACCTCACTTTGCTGGCTGGTAATTGTCTGCCCAGCAGGTAAGGGCAATGAGCTCCCACCAGTGTTTACCCACTCCATAGCATGGCACAGCACGGTGCTCCCAGAGCTCTTAATTGCACTTCACGGTGCCCTGAATGCTACCTATCCTTTTCTTTCAGTGTTCTCCTTGCCCTTTGCTTTCCCTGCTGTGTTCTCTTGCCCTCCTGTTTCGGCGTTCCCTGTGGCATTCTCTTGGCCATTGCCCTTGGCCTTCTTTGATGCATTCTCTTCAGCCTTTGGTTTTGGCCATCTGTGCCATGTTCTCTTGCCCTTTCTCCTTGGCCTTCTTTGACATGTTCCCTTTGCCTTTGCCTCCCGTTCTGGCATTCCCTACATTTTCTTTGGCCTTCAGTTCTGGCATTCGTGGCTGCGTTCTCTTTGGTCATTGCCCTTGGCCTTCTTTGCCACATTGTCTTTGGCCTCGTTTTTTGCGTTCCCTCAGCATTCTCTTTGGCCCCTTGTTCTGGCGTTCCCTGCAGTGTTCTCTTTGGCTTTGATTTTGGCGTTTCCTTCCATGTTCTCTTCGGCCATTGCTCCCGGCCTTCTTTGCCGCTTTCCCTTTGGCCTCTTGTTTTGGCATCCCTTACAGCGTTCTCTTTGGCCTTTGGTTTTGTCTTTCTGTGCCGTGTTCTCTTTGGCCATTGCCCTTGGCCTTCTGCATTGGCCTTCCCTGATTCGTTTTCTTTTGTCTCTGTTTTGGCATTCTCTGGGGCCTGGCCTCTGATGAGGAGTTCTCTTCAGTGCTCTCCCTGCCTTTGCCATCCCTTTGCTTTTGACATTGCCTTCCCTTGGGTGTCGTCTATGCCTTTGCCCTCTGTTTCAGCATTCCCTCAGCTGTTCTCCTTGCCTTTTGCTCTTAGCTTTGCCTTGGCCTTCCCTAACAGTCACTGTGAGCCTAATCCTAATAAACCTAGCCTTAATATCTTCTCCCCAACCCTATGCTCTGAACTGAGCCCTGAACCCCAAATGTAGTGTTAGTTGCAGCCATGACCGTATAGATAACTGTGCAAACTAACCCTGAACCTTCAGTAGTGCTTTCAACTGGTCACTAAACCCATCTGTAACCTTCTGTGTAATACTAACAAAAACCCCACAGCTTCCCTGTTAAATACTCCTAACCTTACTCTCATGCCACTTCCTGGAATGGTGTTTGGCTTCCATGTTTTGTGGGGTGGGCTGACAGTGAGCGCCGTTTGGCTCTTGGCGTTCCTCCTTCTAAAGCATGTCTCTCTGTATTACAGGTGAAGATGACTTTGACACTTCCAGTTGATGACTTTCCCCCCTGGGACACCATCATCTTTCCAGGCCTCCCACACTCACCACCAGCTCAGTTCGGTTGAGCTGTTACCCGAATCCCCATTTCATTCCCTTTCCATGATCCTCCTGTCACTCTGCCACAAGCCCCTACCACCTCCCAAGGTCATCGCAGGCAACGTGTGGGATGCGGCACTCAGTCTCATTATAGTTCATCCCATCGGCCTCAGCCCAGCGATCCAACCCTAACCCACACCCTTCCTTAGGGCCCTTCTACTCCCAGGCCAATCAACGCTTCCTTCTGATGCCATCTGCGTTCCTTCCTGGCTGCTGTAAGACTCGTGCCCCTTTGTGGCCATTTTGAGAGTTGCGCTGATTTCAGCGTGTGCATTCAACTTATTTCAACCAAATTGACTTCAGTTTTACGTTCAATTAATGTAAACCAAATTGGCTTTAAGTTTGCATTGCTTACGGGGTTGGGTTAGCTTTGCTTTGTTTGTTCCTAGGCAGGGCTAACCCAACCCCGTAACCAACACCTGAGGGCCGTTGGAGGCGGTTTGTGTTCCTTCCCGGCCAGTCTGAGACTTGTGCCCCGTTGTGGCCATTTGAAGATTTGCGCTGATTTTGGCATCCGCATTCAATTTATTTCAACCAAATTGGCTTTAGCCTTGCAGTCATTTTGCATCAACCAAATTGGCTTTGGCTTTGCATTCAACTTATTTCAACCAAATGGGCTTTTCATTCAACTTATTTCAACCAAAATTGGCTTCAGTTTTACATTCAATTAATGTAAACCAAATTGGCTTTAAGTTTGCATTGCTTACGGGGTTGGGTTAGCTTTGCTTTGTTTGTTCCTAGGCAGGGCTAACCCAACCCCGTAACCAACACCTGAGGGCCGTTGGAGGCGGTTTGTGTTCCTTCCCGGCCAGTCTGAGACTTGTGCCCCGTTGTGGCCATTTGAAGATTTGCGCTGATTTTGGCATCCGCATTCAATTTATTTCAACCAAATTGGCTTTAGCCTTGCAGTCATTTCGCATCAACCAAATTGGCTTTGGCTTTGCATTCAATGTAATTCAACCAAATTGGCTTCAGTTTTACATTCAATTAATGTAAACCAAATTGGCTTTAAGTTTGCATTGCTTACGGGGTTGGGTTAGCTTTGCTTTGTTTGTTCCTAGGCAGGGCTAACCCAACCCTGTAACCAACACCTGAGGGCCGTTGGAGGCGGTTTGTGTTCCTTCCCGGCCAGTCTGAGACTCGTGCCCCTTTGTGGCCATTCTGAGAATTGCAATGTCTTTGGAGGGGCTGAGATCTGCACTGCTTTTGAGATGGGTTACAGTATACAACATTTTCACAAATGTGATGTCACTAATGGGGTATGGAAGCTTTGTACCCTTTCTCTGGTTGGTCTGACATCTATGTGAACTATGTGTTACAACTGTGCTGAATATGTGTGTGCTGCACCTGTAAATTGCGTCGTGCCATATATGCAATGTGTGTGGTGTTGTGCCTGTAAACTGTATTGCGCCATGTACAGAATGTATGGATGCTGTGCATATAAACTAAGTCATGGAATCAGAGACCCATATTCATTACATGTTCTGCTTCTACATGTGTAGTTGCTGGTATATTGTATATGAGTCATGTCTTGAGGAAACAGTGCTGCAATAAATAAGTAGATAAACAATGCGAGTATGTTGTGTGTCTTCCTTTGTCACGGAAAGGACTTAAAGGTAGGTGAGAAAGGTAGGTGCGGAGGGTGGAAGACTTGGGGTTAGACTTACAGAATAGGACGGTGAGGGTAAGATGGGTCAGGGTCAGGGGGTCAGGGTCTAGGGGTCAGGGTCAAGGGTCAGGGGTAGGGTAAGGGTCAGGGTTAGGTTAGGGGTAGGGTTAGGGGTGGGTTAGGGTTAGGGTTAGGGTTGGGGTAGGGGTTAGGGTTAGGGGTAGGGTTAGGGTTAGGGTTAGGGTTAGGGTTAGGGTTAGGGTTAGGGTTAGGGTTAGGGTTAGGGTTAGGGTTAGGGTTAGGGTTAGGGTTAGGGTTAGGGTTAGGGTTAGGGTTAGGGTTAGGGTTAGGGTTAGGGTTAGGGTTAGGGTTAGGGTTAGGGTTAGGGTTAGGGTTAGGGTTAGGGTTAGGGTTAGGGTTAGGGTTAGGGTTAGGGTTAGGGTTAGGGTTAGGGTTAGGGTTAGGGTTAGGGTTAGGGTTAGGGTTAGGGTTAGGGTTAGGGTTAGGGTTAGGGTTAGGGTTAGGGTTAGGGTTAGGGTTAGGGTTAGGGTTAGGGTTAGGGTTAGGGTTAGGGTTAGGGTTAGGGTTAGGGTTAGGGTTAGGGTTAGGGTTAGGGTTAGGGTTAGGGTTAGGGTTAGGGTTAGGGTTAGGGTTAGGGTTAGGGTTAGGGTTAGGGTTAGGGTTAGGGTTAGGGTTAGGGTTAGGGTTAGGGTTAGGGTTAGGGTTAGGGTTAGGGTTAGGGTTAGGGTTAGGGTTAGGGTTAGGGTTAGGGTTAGGGTTAGGGTTAGGGTTAGGGTTAGGGTTAGGGTTAGGGTTAGGGTTAGGGTTAGGGTTAGGGTTAGGGTTAGGGTTAGGGTTAGGGTTAGGGTTAGGGTTAGGGTTAGGGTTAGGGTTAGGGTTAGGGTTAGGGTTAGGGTTAGGGTTAGGGTTAGGGTTAGGGTTAGGGTTAGGGTTAGGGTTAGGGTTAGGGTTAGGGTTAGGGTTAGGGTTAGGGTTAGGGTTAGGGTTAGGGTTAGGGTTAGGGTTAGGGTTAGGGTTAGGGTTAGGGTTAGGGTTAGGGTTAGGGTTAGGGTTAGGGTTAGGGTTAGGGTTAGGGTTAGGGTTAGGGTTAGGGTTAGGGTTAGGGTTAGGGTTAGGGTTAGGGTTAGGGTTAGGGTTAGGGTTAGGGTTAGGGTTAGGGTTAGGGTTAGGGTTAGGGTTAGGGTTAGGGTTAGGGTTAGGGTTAGGGTTAGGGTTAGGGTTAGGGTTAGGGTTAGGGTTAGGGTTAGGGTTAGGGTTAGGGTTAGGGTTAGGGTTAGGGTTAGGGTTAGGGTTAGGGTTAGGGTTAGGGTTAGGGTTAGGGTTAGGGTTAGGGTTAGGGTTAGGGTTAGGGTTAGGGTTAGGGTTAGGGTTAGGGTTAGGGTTAGGGTTAGGGTTAGGGTTAGGGTTAGGGTTAGGGTTAGGGTTAGGGTTAGGGTTAGGGTTAGGGTTAGGGTTAGGGTTAGGGTTAGGGTTAGGGTTAGGGTTAGGGTTAGGGTTAGGGTTAGGGTTAGGGTTAGGGTTAGGGTTAGGGTTAGGGTTAGGGTTAGGGTTAGGGTTAGGGTTAGGGTTAGGGTTAGGGTTAGGGTTAGGGTTAGGGTTAGGGTTAGGGTTAGGGTTAGGGTTAGGGTTAGGGTTAGGGTTAGGGTTAGGGTTAGGGTTAGGGTTAGGGTTAGGGTTAGGGTTAGGGTTAGGGTTAGGGTTAGGGTTAGGGTTAGGGTTAGGGTTAGGGTTAGGGTTAGGGTTAGGGTTAGGGTTAGGGTTAGGGTTAGGGTTAGGGTTAGGGTTAGGGTTAGGGTTAGGGTTAGGGTTAGGGTTAGGGTTAGGGTTAGGGTTAGGGTTAGGGTTAGGGTTAGGGTTAGGGTTAGGGTTAGGGTTAGGGTTAGGGTTAGGGTTAGGGTTAGGGTTAGGGTTAGGGTTAGGGTTAGGGTTAGGGTTAGGGTTAGGGTTAGGGTTAGGGTTAGGGTTAGGGTTAGGGTTAGGGTTAGGGTTAGGGTTAGGGTTAGGGTTAGGGTTAGGGTTAGGGTTAGGGTTAGGGTTAGGGTTAGGGTTAGGGTTAGGGTTAGGGTTAGGGTTAGGGTTAGGGTTAGGGTTAGGGTTAGGGTTAGGGTTAGGGTTAGGGTTAGGGTTAGGGTTAGGGTTAGGGTTAGGGTTAGGGTTAGGGTTAGGGTTAGGGTTAGGGTTAGGGTTAGGGTTAGGGTTAGGGTTAGGGTTAGGGTTAGGGTTAGGGTTAGGGTTAGGGTTAGGGTTAGGGTTAGGGTTAGGGTTAGGGTTAGGGTTAGGGTTAGGGTTAGGGTTAGGGTTAGGGTTAGGGTTAGGGTTAGGGTTAGGGTTAGGGTTAGGGTTAGGGTTAGGGTTAGGGTTAGGGTTAGGGTTAGGGTTAGGGTTAGGGTTAGGGTTAGGGTTAGGGTTAGGGTTAGGGTTAGGGTTAGGGTTAGGGTTAGGGTTAGGGTTAGGGTTGGGTTAGGGTTAGGGTTAGGGTTAGGGTTAGGGTTAGGGTTAGGGTTAGGGTTAGGGTTAGGGTTAGGGTTAGGGTTAGGGTTAGGGTTAGGGTTAGGGTTAGGGTTAGGGTTAGGGTTAGGGTTAGGGTTAGGGTTAGGGTTAGGGTTAGGGTTAGGGTTAGGGTTAGGGTTAGGGTTAGGGTTAGGGTTAGGGTTAGGGTTAGGGTTAGGGTTAGGGTTAGGGTTAGGGTTAGGGTTAGGGTTA
This sequence comes from Tetrao urogallus, assembly GCF_951394365.1. Taxonomy (NCBI): domain Eukaryota; kingdom Metazoa; phylum Chordata; class Aves; order Galliformes; family Phasianidae; genus Tetrao; species Tetrao urogallus. The sequence continues at coordinate 10,183,474 of NC_136833.1, forward strand.
GGGTTAGGGTTAGGGTTAGGGTTAGGGTTAGGGTTAGGGTTAGGGTTAGGGTTAGGGTTAGGGTTAGGGTTAGGGTTAGGGTTAGGGTTAGGGTTAGGGTTAGGGTTAGGGTTAGGGTTAGGGTTAGGGTTAGGGTTAGGGTTAGGGTTAGGGTTAGGGTTAGGGTTAGGGTTAGGGTTAGGGTTAGGGTTAGGGTTAGGGTTAGGGTTAGGGTTAGGGTTAGGGTTAGGGTTAGGGTTAGGGTTAGGGTTAGGGTTAGGGTTAGGGTTAGGGTTAGGGTTA